>NC_137674.1:1384574-1509574 GCF_963989245.1 Nansenia antarctica
GTTACGTGTTTTTGTGATGCTCACTAAAAACGTCTGTGAGCATTGCTGACTTTCATTGTGTGATGTTTCTCTTACGTTCTGTGTGGACCCCAGGAAGTGTAGCTGAAGCATCAGCTAATGGGATGCTAATAAATCAAATCATCTCAAATCCTCGGGGGACAGAGGTTCACCAGCAGACCAGGGAGTGAAAGAAGAGGAGGGATCATATAGAACAAACCAGAAGCATGTTGACATGGTTCACCTTTGACCTCTCAGTGGTACCGGTGAGCTGCAGCGTCTGGGTGACAGTCTAATCCCTGGCTCCACCTCCTACTGTGGGAGCCAAGCCACCACCAGAACCAGTGGGTTGTTGGACCAGACCCTTTCAGAACGAGCCAGGGCTGCCAGTCCAAATCCTCCACAGCGCCCAGCGAGGAGACAATGGGCCCTATTATGCACTTCTTAACTTGCCGTCTTAAGTGTTAATTAAGACGCACCGCCAGGTTAAGACCTACCGCCACCCTTATTATGCGCTTCATACGCGCTACTGCTATTATGCCGGTGTCGATAGGCGCCCACACATAAGACGTAATACTCCCGTGCATATATTGCTCATTGTGGGAGTGTTCATATGTTAATGAAGTGCGCTAGGCGCCCCTGCTATTATGCGATCTGACTTTGCTCCTAGCGCTAAGAAGTGGTTTGAAAAGTTCTTAAGTTTAGACTTCATGCACGTTTTGAAACACGAGCGCGCCTCCGCGGTTTGCGCATGCATGTGGGCACACATGAACACGCACGTGGCTCCACGGCAAGACGTCAATTACGGTCACAGTATAAATGCTTTATTTCAGAAGGGAGAGGCAGAGAAGCGCGCTGAACTCCTTCTTAGGACTTCCATAATAGCATAGCGCTAATGACTCAACGCAGCCGGTTCTTAAAGGGAATGGCACCTGGCACGCTGATTGGGTTGATTGAGAAGACGCCCAAAACACACCCATGACTAATTTCTTTGCTTAGCGCCGGGTTTTAGGCGCCCACTACCGCACGCATAATAGCAAAGTGGCCTTGACCACGCCTCCACGTCTTAAGTTTAGATCTACCGCCTCGTCTTATTGCTTAAGACTTATGAAGTGCATAATAGGGCCCAATGTCTCCACAATGTCAATAAAGACCGGGAGATTTTGGAGGACGTTTTTGGAGAGGCAACCATAGCAAAGAAACAGACTGATCCTGCGGACCGATCTAATAACAGACAGAACACAGGGCCGTTTCAGCTCACGTTAGAAGAACCCCCACCCTCCAAACAGTCTCTCAGAGACCTGTTTTCAGAGAGTAATGAGGAGGCGTTGTTTTATAAAAATAGAAAAGGAAGAAGAAGAAGATCCTCACAGAAAATGTAGAATGTTCCTCCTCTGCTACACTGTCAGAAGAAATGGAGTTGGACATCGAGGTCGTCGAGATGAACACAAAGCACAGGGGGAGAGATTGAGAAAGAGGGTATAGAGTAGACAGAAATAATCCAGTGAAGGGAGGGCAGGAAGGGGAACGAGGGAACGAGAGGGTATGTGAAGCAGAGGAGGGAGGGAGGGAAAGGCGGAAAGGCCAAGATCAGACATGGAGGGTTTGGTTGGTCTGTTTAATTAACATAATTAAAGTGGCGGGAGGAATTATTCGCTCCCTGTAATGAGCTCCCTCTCCCCGCTCCTGTAATTACAGCCCACTGACACGGGACAATGCTGTACATTATGTGTCTAACTAACGGTGCTGTGTGTGGAAGCCAGGCAGGCAGGCAGGCAGGGAGGGAAGGAGACGTGTAATCGCTAAACACTAGCCAAGGCCACAGACCACAGGTCAGCAGGGTTGCAGTGGGGTTGTCTTCCCCCGTAAATAAATCCATACAGTGATCAGCCCGCTTGTTAAAGAGGCCAATTACAGAGCAGCGTGTTCAGTTGCTCGTGCTCTGGCAGGAGTTGTCTAGGGGGGAGTCGACTAGGGAACAAAGTTCTGCAGCTCGTGAGCTTAGAATGATAAGGTTCTATCTCCGTTTAGAATGATAAGGTTCTATCTCCGTTTAGAATTATAAGGTTCTATCTCCGTTTAGAATTATAAGGTTCTATCTCCGTTTAGAATGATAAGGTTCTATCTCCGTTTAGGGCAGTTCAGAGATATTGAGCGTCAAAGTTTTTGCATTCCATTACGTTTTGTGAGATGGAACCTTTGTATTTTATGAATTACTAACTCAAAAAAGTCAACATTTTAAAAACTAACACCACACAGGCATTAATAAACACCTAATGGATCAGATTATGTAAAAAAAAAACTATATCAAATCATCGCCGATTCAGCCAAATCTGGCGCCATGTAGCCTAGATGTCGGAGATGGAGCTGGTTGTTACACAAGGTGTGAGTAGTCACAGTCTGTGAAACCTTCTCAGCTTCCCCAGCCAGTTCTTTCTCTACACACTTCCACTAGAGATGCTCCGATCAGGGTTTTTGGTGCCGATCACCGATCACCGATCACTGGAATCAGTGATCTGCCGATCCGATATCACCGATCACCGATCACAGCGTCGAAAATGGCAATTGAAGCATTCTATTTATTGTGTAGCATTATTTATGTTTTAAATTATTCTTAACACCATTGACATTGTATATTAAGTATTTAAATGAAATTAGGAGATGAGAAAGTATCATGTATTGACGACCATCTGTTTTATTGAATTCACAACCACCTGTAGCTTACTTCAGGAAAAACAAATAAAATGTGAAAATAAAAATCATAATAAATAAAATGTACACGGTCACATCAAATGTGCAACATTCCACTCGAATGAGAGGAACTAGGGGCTCTTAGAGAACTTGGAGCTTATACTGTAACTGTAGCTTTCCTGAGGAACAATAAACATACCCAAACTAAACTGCAACATAAACAGGCTATAGCCAAATATAAAATACTGTTTCAAGTCAGTCAGTTTCAAGTCATATTTAGGAGGAGATAAGACAGCAAGTCAGCAATAATCAATAAAACAAAAAAACAAAACATTGCACCTAAGGAGATTTCAGACTCAAACCTTACTTCTGATTAAGCAGCATCACTGGCAGATTAGCCTTGAGAAATACAAGCATCTCAGCGTTTTTGGCACTCACCCTGTTCCTCTTATCATCTAAAATATGTCCTGCTGCTGAAAAGTCGCTCGCTATCTACACTTGTGCAAGGTGCACAGAGGAAGACCTAAAACTCACGCGCTAATAGTTGTTGTTGCTATGGGCCAAGTGACTTCCTGCTCGCGGGGTCACATGACGTCGGTGAACACTACCTACACTACGCTCGTGAAGTCCCGCTGGAACTGTGACCAGCACTCGTGGAACGCCTCTCGTCCAATCAAAGCACTCGGTCCCTTTATGACGTCGAGCCCAGTGTGCGCTTCGGCGCTCTCTGAGCGAATCGACGAACGCAGCAAATGCCGTATGATATTCGTGGTATTGAAAGACCTTGCGTGCGTTCCTCCCCGAGGTATTTCTTTTGAGCAGACATTACAAACGGCATATTTGTTGTCTCTTTCCGACACTGTGTAATATTTCCAGACTGGCGACGCCATTTTGTAAACTGATCGGTCATGTTTGATCGGCCGTTTTGAGAACTCCGATCAAAACCGATCAAGGCCATATCGGCCGATACCGATCGGCGCCGATCAGATCGGAGCATCACTAACTTCCACTCTTCCATTCATCACGCCATCAAAACACAACCTAACCTAAACTCTCTGTGTTTGTTGATGACGACTGAGTCACATACTCTTCACTTTAAAATAATACAACTGTAGCTGAACAATGAATGAATTCAATACAATGAAGTATGAATGTGGGGAAAAAACCCACCCATGTTCTTAATGTAAGTGTAGGGGTATATACAGTATGTCATGTTGTCAGTTTCTCTAAGATTGACAGAAACGGTTATCCAACACTATGTTTGTTTCCTGCTCGTCATTCAGAGGATACAGCAACATTTGTAAATCATGACACTCTAAAAAACACACAATGAGATGAAACTCACTTTGAGAAAAAAAAACATCTCGTCTCCCTTCAAGATATTAAAGCAGCATAGATAAAAACACATACCAGGTTGACTTCTCTAGAAATCTACAATTCTAATTCATTTTCCTGCCTGCCAAAGATACACAAAAGCACCTTTGAAACTGAAAACTTCAGAGGGTAAAATATATTTTTCTAAATTCCTCTCTCTACAAGGAGTTCGCTCAGAAGCTGCAATCGTGCTTTTCCAAAGTCGGGGGGAGAACACTGGGGGTACTGTGGCCTTTGGTTCTGGTCCAATATGTATGTGTGAGTGTGGATTCAAGAGCACTAGGAAGCTGTAAACATTGACATGCACTCTGTGCCAAGGCAGAAACCAGGCCTGAGTCATCTTGTACCCTCCATCTATTAGACTCAGAGTAATCCTCAGCTCCAGTTTCAGTGTGGGGGGCTGGGGCCGAGCCTGGGACATAGGTTTGGGTTACCACAGGCTGTCATAGGGACAGCTCAGCCTCAGCCAGGACCAGTGAGTTACTGCTCCACACTGTCTTAGACAGTGCAGACACAACACTGGAGGACAGCCAGCCGGGACACCGCGAACGAACGAAAACAAAGTTGACAAATGGTAGTAAATAATATAAATCTGTATTCTCTCTCTGGATCCTCTGTGCTAGCAGTACACACCAAGCCCATTCATCTTTAGATCAAACATAGGTCACGGTCATAGGTCATAGGTCACGGTCCCATTCTTCAATGCGCTTTACGCTCTCCTTAAAGGGGACGTTCGCCTGAAATCCATTTTCGTGTGTATTTATTGTCAATCCATAATTTTGTGTGCAGCTGCATCATAACTAACGAAAAAAGTGAGGTCTGTGTTAACTTCCTTCTCATCGTACCATGTTAACATACGTCAGACAAGACGTCTGCACTCTGACCCTACTCTGCAAGTGGTTCCCAGCCAGAGAGCAGCTTGCGCTAGCTCTAGCACTGCTCAACAGAAGGACTTTGTGTGGGAGGGAGAGGGGCATCTTGGGGGTTGTAGGAATTAGCAACAACTTGTATGTCGTTTTTGATGCCTCTGATGTAGCTAAATGTCTAATCAAAAATAGCGACAATGATGAAACAGGATGTGTCATAATAAAATATAAAAACCTGATTAAATAAGATTGTGTTGTTATATCCTGTGCCAGTGTGCTGAACTGAAATGAAGGGAAATAACTACTGGTTGATTTCATGATTTTCAATTTCCAGGTCATTACATAACCTGCCAGCAAATAAAGTGGGCCAATTTAATGAAAATAGTGTGTGTGTGTGTGTGTGTGAGAGAGAGAGGGAGGAGAGAGAGAGAGAGAGAGAGAGAGAGATAGAGATAGAGATAGAGATAGAGATAGAGATAGAGATAGAGATAGAGAGAGAGAGAGAGAGAGAGAGAGAGAGAGAGAGAGAGAGAGAGAGAGAGAAACACAAAGAATGTATCTGTCACATTGTTGTCCTGGCAAGAGAATACTGAGATTTGTGGCAAGAGAAACCACGATAAATGTTGGTTCGACCAAATAAACCAAAGATGGAAAAATACTGCCCATCATCTGATGTTCTCATAATATAATTATAAATATAGCTAAATTATGTAGGCTACTGGGGAGGTGTTGATGAGCCCTGTCCAAGCATGCATAGGCAACTTCCCCCCATGAAAAGAGGGTCCTGAAATTTGATCGAGTGCAAAGATAGATTTTCTTTACTCACAGGGTGACCGACCCCACCATGGCTGTTCTAGTGTTAATCTGCTGCATGTGAAGGCAGAAATGGCATCACACATGTGTTTGGCACTAGAGGGTTTGATTTCACATCCCAGCCAAGCTCTGGTAACCTTGGCCTCACACCTGCTCAACAGGGAGACGGGCTAACGTGATGGATTTACAGCAGTTTAAATATAATCTACCTGCAGGGGATTACTGTGAGTAAAAACACAAGCTAGCATAGACAGTGAGTAGTGATAATATAGATGGCATGGACTATGTTTAAGTCAGAAAGAGCAAGGCTCCTATAATAGGCCTAATAAATAATCATAATAATTCATTATATTTATATAGGCTAGCACTTTTCCGGGGCTCAAAGACGCTGACAATATGGGTACACAGAAACATGGAAAAAACAAGGAACAGATAACGTGAGCACATAGAACACAGAGTTAACAACAGATAACATGACACATAGAACAGAGTTAACGAACAGGACAATTAACACAGCAATGTCCAGGGGAGGGAGGGGATGGCAAGGTTAGGGGAGATGGTTAAGGGTAGGGAAGGTTGTATGCGTGGGAGAACAGGTAGGTTTTGAGGTGGGATTTAAAAGTGGAGAGTGAGGGTGAGTCTCTGAGTGGCTGGGGGAGAGAGTTCCAGAGAGCAGGGTTCAGCTCGTGAAAAAGCACGGCCTCCCCACATTGTTTGAGAATCATGTCCAATCCCAATCCAAGATCAGTAAAGTAAAGTTATCGGTTTTACAACCCTCTTCTGCACTCTAGACGATAAATCGGGTATGCAACGTCTGCGTTATAGAAGCATACATGTGGGGAAGTGTACATTACAAATGTTCCCTGGCTCAAAAAATCTCACTTGAGCTAACCATGGGAGTCAAGTAAGGTTTACAGGAGTAGATCCACTTATAAAACAGAGGACATCATTGAGTCTGCCATGGTGGGGGTGGGGGTGGGGGTGGTGGGGTGGAGGTGGTGGGATGTGGGGCTGATTCCATGCTGCCTGAGCCCAGACGTGAGACAGTGCTGGCAGCGTCCCAGGCGTAGCCCTGGGGAATGAGTCTGTTCACTGTCAACGTGCACCGGGCCAGAGGGACAGGCTTGAGCTACCGCCAGACATGGTTATCAGCCAACCAGGTCCTGGAATGGAGAGAGACATTAAACCACAATAGGACACACGTGCACACGCACGTGCACACGCAAGCACGCACGCACGTACGCACGCACACACACACACACACACACACAGTAGGGCAGGGTATATGGACCATTGAGAATCAAGCAAACAGCATTGCCTGAGTCCCCTGCCTGGTCTTGCTTTATTGATCACACATAACCAACACAGGGCAGTGGTCATTATGCCTGGTAATTGTCCTGCCCCAGTTAAGGAATGCCGGCAAGATTACATCTTCTTGCAGCTATCAGTAAGGCATAGACAAGAGGCCCAGCCAACTAGGTACACACTAAAGCCACAAGCCACACTAAAGCTACAAGCCACACTAAAGTACAAGCCACACTAAAGCTACTAGCCAACTAGCTACACACTAAAGCTACAAGCCACACTAAAGCTACTAGCCAACTAGCTACACAATAAAGCAGCAGTTGCCCGACAGCTATGAGCTGCCCTCACATCCATGTTTGTGCAGCAATGAGAAATGTAAGTTAATGTGTTCGATGACGCCCACAATCACTCAGAACTGGAAACAGGGCTTTGATTCCCTCCACCGTCTCCTTCTGGCTCTCTGATCTTACCCCTGAGGGAGGAACAGTCCCAGTTGTTTTTGGCAAACTTCTGATCCATGACTTCAAAATGGCTCCAATGAACAAATTGTATGTCAATACAGAAATGAAACTGTAACTCGATCCGGTTGTGGGCCTACTTCTCTAGCCAAGGCTCCGGTCCGGGGACGCCAGCAGAGCACAGAACACTTCTCTGACCCCCCAAGTGTGAAAATACCCAAGAGAAGAGTCAGCCAGTGGCATGTTTGGTCTAACAGTGATGGAGTGGGGTGCAAATCTATACCATCTGCGTGTAAGAGAGGGATTACGGCTCCATGTTGTCAATTCAATTAGGACCAGGTCTCTGCTGAACCTTGGCAAACAGAGAGAGGAAATGGGGACGGAGACGGGGGGACAGAGGGACAGAGACGGGGGGACAGAGAGGGGGACGGGACAGAGAGGGGACAGAGAGGGGGACGGGACAGAGAGGGGGACAGACGGGGGGGGGGACAGAGAGGGGGAGGGGGACGGAGACGGGGGGGACGGGGGGGGGACGGAGACGGGGGACAGAGAGGGGACAGAGAGAGGAAATGGGGACGGAGACGGGGGGGAGACGGGGGGGAGACGGGGGGGACGGGGGGGGGACGGAGACGGGGGGACAGACAGGGGGACGGGGGGACGGGACAGAGAGGGGGACGGAGACGGGGGGAGACGGGGGGACAGAGAGGGGGACGGGACAAAGAGGGGGACGGAGACGGGGGGAGACGGGGGGACAGAGAGGGGGACAGAGAGGGGGACGGGACAGAGAGGGGGAGGGGGACAGAGACGGGGGGACGGGACAGAGAGGGGGAGGGGGACGGAGACGGGGGGACAGAGCTAATTTTCCCAGACCCTATTTTATTCATCTATTTTACAAGCTGAGGTAGAGGCAGAAGGCCATTAGGCATATACTGTATAAGTTATAGCATGAAGCAATTGTATGTGGGCCAAAGAGGCCAAATCAGAAAGGAAACTCTCCTCCTCACATCCACTCAAACTCAGCCAGCCAGACCCAGAACCCGATACAGTACCAATGTTCTGGAGTAGATTACTCTAGTGGACTCTCTAATCATGACAGACTAACCACCTCACTGGAAACCACGGCTTTCCACAATAATATGTTTCTCATGATTCTCCGCTGCGACGGCCATGCCTGTGTCCTGTACACAAGAACCCTGCGGCAGGACAAACAAAATGCCTTTGTTGACGGAACGGGACATCCAAACAGTCCCTTGTGCTGTCTGTCAAAACTCATTGTTGCTTGTTATGGTGATGAACTTTCTTTCAAAACCACAGTCTTGGAGATGTGCACGCCATCAAACAACCAACAAAAACATAAACAAAGGAGCAAATGCAACCCGATGACATTTTTACAAGCAAATAACATTTGATTTCTATGATCTATTTGTAGTAATGAATCGCCATTCCATGAGACACTTATTCAAACATTTGAGGATATAGCCTACACCGATTGTTTCCAAAGCCTGTCAGTTTTTATCATGTTAAACAAGTAGTAATCAAAATAAAATGTTCATTCATGATGTCATAAAAAACTTGAAACGGATGAAAATTGTACTGCTGTAGTACTAATCGGTATGTATATCTTCAAATGAGGGAGGGAGGACCAACTGTGGTCTGAAACACAGACCCTCTCTGGCCATACTACCATTTGCATTCGTTAAGAGATCAAAGAGACGCCTGAGAGGCACTGCTAGCGAGGACGGTAACTTAACACTCAAATCCATCAGTCATTGAACTCCAACTACACGTAACCTAGGCTACATCTTCTGAGATAAATATTCCAGGTTTGTGGAGAGGTTCTCAGATTAAGCAGTCTTTTTCATGAAAAAAGAGGAAATGAAAAACACACAGGGAGAGGGAAGAAAAATAGCTACAATAACATCGTCTCTGGGAGGCATACGCTTGATTTACATTATGGATGTTTAACTTCAGAAGTGGCTTTCATCTACGAGAGAGTGCTGTGCCTCAAGAGCACTCCACTATTCAACTACAAATGAAAACAAGATCAAGATAAATAATCTAAATGAAAGCCTGGAATGGCGAAAAACTGATATTCTAAAATGCACTGGGTAAATATTTCATCCGGGGTGTCCACACGCAGAGACCTCCATAAACATTGGGAAAATGAAGCAGTGTTCTTTTAGCTCTACTCTCCGACGGTTTGGATTTGAAAACAAACAGTTACTGTGAGGTTAAAGAAGAGATTCTCATCTGTAATGCAACGTTTTCTTTTTTCCGAACAGCTGTGTCCTACAGATCAGGAACACTCTCCCAGAGGTAGATGTGAATGTGTCAGAGACTACTATACTATCCACAGAAGACTTCACCAGCAGGACCTCAGCGACTACACTGTGAGGTGTGAACCACTAGTTAGCAACAGAAACCCAATAGGCCGGTTTACTAGGGAGTTTTTCTGGGCCAAAAAGTGAAACGTTCTAGAGTGGCCAAGTTAACCTCCAGATTTAAATCCTATTGAACATGCATTTCCTTTGGTAATTGATCCCATGATAACAGTTTGATTTCAAATCCACAGACACTGTTGAAGTATAGCGCAAAGAGAAGACAAAATGCTTCCTCTTTCCAATACAAATGGAGGGAATTGTACATTGGCCAAGGCTACATACATTAGCTGGCTATACATTAGCAGTATACTAGCTGCAGCTCTGACACGTTTAAAATGGAGGGCTTGTTGGTTTGGATTCCATGGTGTTGCAGTTAGCCTACAAAGTGGGAGACCTACATAATTATCACATTAATCAAGTAACTGTAGGCTTATAGAGCATACTACTTAGATGCAAACAAAAAACAACATTGGTAACATTTCACATTAGGGTATCATCTTTGTGGTTTATTCGAAGTGTGCGATTACCCCTTCTGCACAGGGGAAGTCAAATCTAAATAGATTTAGTGCTTTAGAGTAACAGAAGATTAGAGCAAGCCCCCTTTTGGTACTCCCATACCAAAGTGATGATAAAACAGGCTATAATGGTCTATAACTGATTCAAACACTTGTAAATGGTAAATGGACTGCACTTATATAGCGCCTTTATCCAAAGCGCTTTACAACGGCCTCTCATTCACCCATTCACACACACATTCACACACCAATGGCGGCAAGCTACCGTGCACGGCCCTCTCACTGGGAGCAATTTAGGGTTCAGTGTCTTGCCCAAGGACACTTCGACATGTGGCCAGCCAGGGCTCAAACCGCCGGTCTGCCAACCTTGCGATCATTAGACGGCGGCTCTACCTCCTGCACCACAGCCGCCCCTCACTTATAAACACTAAAACAACAACAACAACACAAAACTGAATAAATAACTATCTATTATCTCATTAAACACTTTACAACCCCCCAAAAGTATAGGATACCTTAATGGTTACTAGAAGAAACGCTGATCTTAAGAGACAGCGGTTGGGACATGCCATTGACAGTTTGACACCAGTAGTGGATCATGTGTTTCCCCTAGATGTAATCAGGTGTTCTGTTCTTGTATCTTTGTGTGACTTCCTCTTGGCGATATGGGGGATTTTCGAAAGCGTGTCAGAATGTGACTAGGGGGGTATACCATCAATGTCACTATTTATTTTGATAAATCCTGCAAGATATCCTTATCAAAATAAGCCTGGATTTTCCTTTTGTGACGATGATGGAATACCCCCCTGTTCATGACTGTACCTGGCTTTGGTCTATTCACCTCTCTACCTACCACCCCAACGTAAACACAGAGAACTATTACACCCACCTACCACCCCAACGTAAACACAGAGTGCACATTCATCTCCTGATGAGCTCCAAGGAGAGAGGGGGTTTACAGAGACATCAACTTACGCAGAGGGGAAATAATATTGTAAGCATTGCAACTACTAGGCCTACTACACCGGGATACTACTACTACACAATGATATATACGACCAATTACATTGAATCTCACCTGATATACAGAGAGACTAGTGGTCTAGATGTGACATGAGCAGGGAGTTAATGGGGCCAGATCATTGGCAGGATAAGAACATTCCTTTTCCACAAACTCGGAAGGATCAATGGCCTGACTTTGAGATTTTTCTTGGCTTTGTCACACGTTTTTTCAGAGGTTATGAACTTCAAGAAGGTTGGAGGGGAGGAGAGAAGGTTGGAGGGCTTCAGGTTTAAGAAGGTTGGAGGGCTTCAGGTTTAAGAAGGTTGGAGGGCTTCAGGTTTAGAAGGTTGGAGGGCTTCAGGTTTAAGAAGGTTGGAGGGCTTCAGGTTTCTTCCCGTTTTTCGTTTACATTTCAATGGCAGGCACCCAAAGCTGTTTCCCCCATGCACATGACTGAAGCTGAGGAAAGCGACATTGGCTGAAACAGACTTACAAAAAATGCAAACAAGGGAGCTTATGAATATGATAATCAGATGGATATGTTTACTGGTGAGATAGAGTATGGGCCAGTGCATACATGACATTGAGTGTGGAGCTAAAGCGGTGTCCAAGCATGACCCAGTTCAAAAAGCGGCATAAAAACATGGTTTTCACCAGGTACGAGAAGGAAGAACCGAGGGCTTTGATAGTCACCAGTTGTTTTCACAGATTATTTGTTTATTTACATTATCTGTTTTCTATGGTTGGTAAATATGTAAATACGTAAATAAATTTGATTTAATTTTAAAAATATTATATTAATATTGAAGTTAACTGCAGATTAGCTAATGTTCTAATGCTAAGCTAATGCTTCTTCCTACTCCTTTTCGGACATGTTAAGAAAATAGCGTTTTTTGTTTTGTTTTGTTTTGTTTTTTTTTGTTTTGTTTTTTCTTGTTATAACTATTTCTTTTTTCACATGTTCGAAATAAGCTTTCATTCATTCATTCATGAGGATACTCCTTCAGTACTCAATTCAAACCTGACAATAAGAACCTTCTCGGAAAACCTAAGCAATAATGTTATAATAGGGAATCCCAAACCAATCAGTAGGCCAATGTCATTTTTACCATCATACACCATTTATTTTCTTCTCTAACTACGTGTCCCACCCTCTCAGGAACACTTACCACAACCAACCTGTTGATACAATGTTGCATAATAAACACTGGAATGTTATGAGCCTTGTATCAATGTTTTGACCCTCAAGATTTCTTCTTTGTTGTTGGTAAAATTGGTAACTTGTTTATATGTGTGTGTGTGTGGCTAGATGGACAAATCTATATACAGTATATATATATATATATACTGGAATAAAAAATATTATAAAAAAATAAAAATAAAAAACTTCTTTGCTATTCTTTCATCTTGTTTACAACAATGATGACGGAAAGAAACAATAAAAAGTTTGGTTAGGCATAGGCGTGTAAGTGTATCATCCAACAACAAAAAACAGTTTCCAAAAACAGTCTGTTCACAGTGTGTAAGTGTAAACAGTCTGTTCACAGTGTACAAGTGTACAAAAACAGTCTGTTCCCAGTGTGTTTATAAGTGCGAGCTTTTTACCTACCTCTCATGCAAAGGATGCCGATTGAAATGAGGGTTGCAGCTTGTTGCGTTCTGTCCCACGACGCTCGTCTCGGACTCTTCGCCGATAGTTCCATGATTGTACAAGGTGTGCACGATCTCCCCCGGTGTACAAGGCACGATCTCCCCCGGTGTACAAGGCACGATCTCCCCCGGTGTACAAGGCACGATCTCCCCCGGTGTACAAGGTACAATCTCCCCGGTGTGCAACAAGCAATGCGAGACCGTGGGGCAACGAAAGGGGAGAGAGAGAGGAGTGAGAAAGGAGTGAGAAAGGAGAGAGAGAGGAGTGAGAAAGAGAGACAGAGAGGAGCCCCGACGTCTACGTCTACGCGTAAAAGCGCACAACCTGTGTGGGTCCGTGTAGATTAGAAGGTACTACGACCACCCCACAGTGTCCACCTCTCTGTGCTGTTGGTCCGGGTAGAAGGTAGAGTCTGAACCTCTCTGTGCTCCGTAATACGATGGAAGAGGAAAACCATGTGGCGCCCCGGATCACTACGGCCTTGGCAATAACCTACGGAAGAGTTAGTGTCCCAAATGTGTAGAGTTTTGCTATTCCATATGGGTCTGCATGTAAACGAAATGCAAAATGTCAAAAAAGCTCCAAAAAAAGAAAAGCTCCAAACCTGCCTTATTGATTTCTGACTACCCCCTTTACTTTCAGAGCCGGTAAGTTTCCCTAACACCCCCAAATCAACCACTAGACCCGTCCGGTCCTGAACCACTGCCAGTCTGGAACTCAACTCGCCTCTCTCTCTCTTTCTTTCCTTCTCTCTCTTTCTTTCCTTCACTTCTATCGCCACCGCTTCCGGTAGAGTAATGCACGGGTTTGAATAAAGAATGCAACACTGCCCCCCTCTGGCGGAAAGAAGAGGAAAGTAGGATATAGGCCACTCCCCCTAACTGTCTAAGCCCCTCCCACATTGACGTAAGCCACTCCCCCTAGCTGTCTAAGCCACTCCCACTTTGATACAAGCCACTCCCCCTAACTGTCTAAGCCCCTCCCACATTGACTTAAGCCACTCCCCCTAACTGTAAAGTAAAATTTGAAAATGAAAGTAGGATTCTTTCGGGAACCCAGGTAGTAATGCTGCCCCCCTCTGTTCAAATCTTGAGATGCAATCTGAATATTGAGCCAGTTGTCTCAAAACATCAGTGTCTTGTCTGGAATAGGCAATTCATGTAGAAGCTGTCAAATGAGAACACCACTGCTATCTTGAGAGTGAGGTAAACCCCAAACCAGTAGCATGACATTACAATCTAGGAAATCTGAAGGCACGCCAGTACACAAGAGTAAAATACTTTGGCTTTGGTTCCTCAACATTGACATTGCAGCATTCAGATATAAAACACAATAATAGCACAATGATAATACGTAATGTAAGTAAGTAAAACAATTAAAAAGTAACCCCACAGTCATAAAGTAATGATGTGATGGATTTTACAGTGGCCTCAATAGTGCAAAACGTCTGTGCAGAGTATGATTATATGAATGAATGAATGAATGAATGAATGAATGAATGGTCTTTATTGTCATTGCTATAGTACAGGTACCAAACAACGACATTTAGGAGGGGGGGCTCCCCTGGTGTTAGGAAAGAAGAAAAAAAAACTTTAAAAAAAACACAAGAAGGGAAGGAGCTGGTTTACATAAATAAAGGCTATGTACACTATCCACTATACTATACTGTACAGATAGTCGACTAGGGTTGTCATATTGCACATAGTGTTATTGCACATTCATTTAAAGTGTCGCAGTTTGCAGGCTTGAAATGTACATATTTGTGCCTCAGCACTACACCAGATTTTTTCAGTCCAGCAGCTGCCATCAATCCGTCCAGACTGTCCAGGGCCCAGAACCTAGGTCTTTGCTGTGTTCAGGGCCTGGATGGCCCTGGGGTAGAAGCTGTTCTTCAGTCTGTTTGTCCTTGCGGCCATGGTCCTGTACCGCCTTTTCGAGGGCAGCCGGGTAAAGTGTTCGTACCCAGGGTGGGTTGGGTCCCTGGTGATCTTGGAGGCCTTCCTGAGACAGCGTGTGTTGTACAGCTCTTCCAGAGAGGGGAGGGGGGCGCCGGTGATCTTCTGGGCTGTTCTCACGACTCTCTGTAGCGCATTCCTCTCCGCGGTTGTGCAGCTGGAGAACCAGTTGCAGATGCCGTAGGTGAGGATGCTCTCCACTGCGCCGCGGTAGAAGGTCACCAGTATATACAATACAATATAATACAATACAGTACCGTAGTAAATGAGTCCAATGGTATACAAGTAGTCCAGTAGTGTGCAGTATTTATTATACTGCAATATGTTCATTTCCGCAGTGAGCGTGGGGGTTGGCTGAGGGGTGGCAGACCCGTGCACCCTTCCAGTGCATTTCCCCAGGAGCCTGATTGCTTGGGGGAAATAGCTGTTTGTCAGCCTCTGGGTTTTAGCCTCTGGGTTTTAGCCTCTGGGTTTCAGCCTCTGGGTTTTAGCCCCAAGGCTTCGCTACCGTTTCCCCGGTTCCTCTGCAGTAACTCGAAGTTTCAGATCGGGGCGGCTGAGGGCGGCAAGCATCATCAAGGGTACCTCGCTCCCCTGTTTCATCCCCTTCCATCTAAGAGACTCAGGAAGTACAGGAACCTCAGGTCCCATACCAGCAGGCTACAGAACAGCTTCTTTCACAGAGCTGTCACTCTGATAAACAGCTGTCACTCTGATAAACAGTCCCCCCTCCCTCCACACACTCTACTGAACTACACCCCCCCCCCCCCCACGTGGGGTACATTGACTCTCAGTGCCTCTGAAGAGGTTTGGCGTGTCAAAATAGCAACCATCCCTATCAATCACTGGCATCATAGTTAAAAGACGTGGTTTTCATAAAAAACAACATACAACTTTTTGGCTCCAACAGTGTGTGTGTGTGTGTGTGTGTGTTTCTGTGTGTGTGTGTGTGTGTGTGTGTGTGTGTGTGGTGTGGGTGTGGGTGTGTGTAAACATTCATGGATGGAAAGCAGTTATGTATGATCATAATGTGAGAGGGACACAAACACATTGTCATTGTTGGGTGTGAAGTCAATGTTTATTTTTTAACTATTGTAGGTTAGTTACTCCTTAGGTGTGTGTGTGTGGGGGGGGGGCTGCCTGGGAGGGTTCACTGAGGGAGCGTTTGGGTGAGCGACAGTCTCCTTCCTCAGTCTGGCTTGCTGCTCTCTTGCGCCCCCTGCTGCCCGACGCCTCTTCTGAACCGGCAGACATCTTCCTCCCTCTGTTCTTCTTCGGTGGGAGCGTGCTGGGGTCTTTGAATGCACGGATCCTGAGGACCCACTGAGGTCTCTCGAGCCGGCTCACTCTCGGAGTAACAGGACTGTCCCTCAGGCCCTCCTCTGTCAGGGGGCAGGGAAGGTGACCCTGCACGTGACTGATACTGCCCTCCGCATGCCGCACGGCACTCTGGGACAGGCCTGGACACTGTGACACTGTGACCCGCTGGGGCGGCTTGAGACAGGACACGGCCTTCTGAGAGGAGCTGAATCCTCCGTGAAGCCTTCTCAGGATCATCCTAGGGTTGCTGGGGCCCTCAACCAGGATGGATTCCCAGAGGACCCCTCCAGAACTGGGGGCAGGCTCTGAGAGATGTGGCTTTGAGAGCTCTGTTTCTCTAGCAAGGCGAGCAGCTTTGAGTTTGGCACCAAGAGGCAGAATTATGTCTGGCCTGTTGTTGCTGGAGACCAGGGACTCCCCCTCTGGTCTAAATGCTATAGGTGACACCTGAGAAGTGGACATACAGTCTATTTATAGTATCACAAACAGGAGGCTATGTGAATTACCTTACTGTTTTCTCAAGCATTACTTTAATTCATGTGGATGCATGGTTCTGGAGGGATTGGTTCTAACAAAGAAGTGGAAACAATCACAAAAGAAAAAAAAAAGTAGCTAGTTAACAAAAAGAACAACAATTACTCACCTTTCTCATTTCCAATTCCAGATAGGACAGGAACTGATTTTTATCGTATGACATTTTGTGATAAGAGCTGCGTTTTTCGTGTTGTCAGTGAAAGCACATAACAGTTGTGGATTCTATCTTTGTTGTTGCTGCGTTTTCAAAGATGCTGGAACGAAGTGTCATAATCTAAGAACGATGGAATGTGTCACCATTGTTGCGCGGTATAGGCTGCTTTTAATTGTTGTTGTTACCATAGAAATTGAATATACATATTCCCAAATTTTACACGCGTATTATCATGACATTGCATTCAACAACATTAAAAACTCAGTCCTTACATAGACCTGTCTAAAATTAAAAGTTGCTCTATATTGAGTTGCCAACTCAGGTTGCAGATATGTTATCGGAGGTTCATGTTTACTGAGGGTGATTTTCTTATCAATGATTCTCTGCTTCAGTTTGATTTTGTATCCTTTATTTACAGGGCAGAGCACCTTGCATTTTATACAGGGGAAAGTACCTTGAGACCACAATGACTCTTTTTCATGTGGTTGGTTGCATGGTAACATGAAAAAAAAAAAAATCTAAACACATCACTATTTCATTCCATTCCATTGACATACAGTTTTATAACAACAACATTCCTCCATCGAATAATTTGGCAAAAGTTTCTGAAATGGCCAAGTGAAAGGCATCAAGTCTCAGTTTATCCAGCAAGTCATTCCATGCCCTAGGAGCACAGTAACTAAAGGCAGCTTTACCCAGCTCAGAGGAGACGTGTGAGACCTCAAGGACGAACCAGTCTTGATGCTGTATCAGGAATAAACTCTCTGGATAATAAATGCAATCAAATCTGTTCTGTACTATACATACACTCACCAAACACTTTATTAGAAACACCTGTACACCTTCTCATTCATTCAGGTGGTGTAATGGTGTGTGGCTTGGCACGCTTTAAGCCTGTTAGTGCCAATGAATATGGTTGCTGATCATGTGCATCCCTTCATAGCCACAATGTAAGTAAGTAAAGCTTTATTTATATAGCACCTTTCATACAAGAAATGCAGCTCAAAGTGCTTTACAACAGGAATAAGAACATAAAGTGAATATAATAAAACATATACAAGCATAGAATGAATATAAAAGCAGGGGAAAACAGTAAAAAGAAAAGGTAAAGATAAAATACAATAAAAAGAAATGTAAAAAAGGGAAACAATGTCTGCCTTAACGCTTAGTAACCGCTATCCATCTTCTCATCAGCAGAATACCTTTCCCTATCCCTCTCATTTCCCTACTGTAGAGTATTTTCTCTGTTTCAGTGATACAAGAAGGTCCAAAGTTTTAAAAGTATTTATTCAAAAAAAAGGTTGGGTCTTCAGATTACAGGCACTGAACAGTCACACCGTGAATCGAGATAGTCAAAAAGCAGGCCGCTCACGCCTCTGCACGGAAGTCTTATAGTCCTCCTCCTAGGCCTCTGATTGGCCCAGACCCTCGGGGGCGTGCATATGCGTGTGTGTGTGACTGCGCATGCGCAACAATTCGTGTGTGTGTGTCTCAGCGCATGTGCGACAAGATCGTTTATAATGAAGTATCAAAAGTATTTAATAAAGTGTATATGAAGTAATAAAAATATACGTGAATATATGTGTAAAATATACGTGAATATATGTGTAAAATATACGTGAATATAAGAAGGCCGTTAATGTATAAAAATATACTACACATCCCCCCTCGGACCACCCAGAGGGTGTTCCGAAACTAAATGATCACATAAACCAAAACAAAAACACAAACCCCACATATCACAGCTAAGAAAATATAAAAAAATTAAAAAAATAAAAAATCAAAAAACAAAAAATAAAAAATAACTAATAAGAACCCAAAGACATCATGCAAAAAATAGAAATCAACCAATAACAAAAAGAATCTTGAAAATAACAACCACAATTAAACTAAACACAATCCATCATGCACAAATTAACATAGAAACTTCCAACGACCGATGTTTTCTTTGTCCTAGAAGCGTCGGGGTCAGAGGTTACTAGCACTTGTACCCAGTTGGAGAACAGCCTTTACCGCTGTCTCAGATTGATATCCTTTCCCAGTCAAGAGCGTTTTCTTCGTTGCGCTAGGAACAGAACCGCTTTCCTATCTTTGCATAACCACCACACCACTTCTCAACTGTCATTAATCACATGATATAGAAAGAAACAAACAGTAATCGACGCAAATAATCACAAAACATCACTTAATAAACAAATCATCAAAAGAGGAAACAAAATCAGAAAGCAAAACAGAATCCAGCTTTTGCTCATCAGCTACGTTGGTCAACACCAAAGCATTAATAGGAACATCCGAAATACACTTTCCAAAACATTTGATCAAAATACCAAGTAACATAATACAGATGATAATGACAACAAAAATAATAGCGACGGACCTGATCATATTACCAATACCTGAAAAAGCAGAATCAAAGAAATCTAACATATTCCAACCGTGTTCTTTATGTAAATCCTCAACACCCTTCTTGTTAGATTCATGAAAATCATGCAAAGCGTTACCAGAATCCGAAATATAACTGCAGCATTCACCGCCTATCAAAGCACAAGTACCACCCTGACTGGCCAAAATAATGTCCAAAGCCATTCTATTTTGGAGAGCTACATTCTTAGTTTCAGTCAATTCAGTGGCCAGGGCAGACACTACAGCATCCGAAGCATTAATGTGTTTTTCAAGAACGGACGATAAGGCACTTAATTCAGTCTGAGTGTTGTAGACACCATAACTTGGGAATATTAGGCCAAAAAACTTCTGAACGGCAGACAACGCCCTACGACTACGATGGGTTGCTTGTTTGTGAAGTACAGACATCTCCTCCCGAGTAACTTTCCTAATCAAAGGTATCAGATGAGCCAAATAACAACCACCCTCAATCGAAGCAGGAAGCTTAGAGAATGCATCATTATCACACACAAGAAACACATGTTCCGGGAGTTGAAGCTCCGTACCAGGATACGAGAAAATGGTTCCACCTACACAAGACGCAGCCCCTAACTGACGAACCGAGCCGATCTTGGGCCGTACTTGAATGTCAATACAGGTTGTAACATTTACGAGAGGCATGACTTTAAGCTGCGTGGTGCCTCTCTGCCGTCTGGTAGTATTGGTATCATGTAATTTCATTTGAGGCACCATAGCACAATCAACAACTTTACATTTTAATCCAGAAATAACAACTGAACCCCTCCACCGTGTAGAAGTCACACTCCCAGAACATGACAGATGAGGACTCAATGCAGTACCATTTAATTGAGCGAACATAGCTTGGATAATATATATCTTCTTCGGACCTGTTGGTTGTGACAAATGTGTAAGCCTATCAATAATAACCTTCCCCACACCGCTAGGCCTATGGTGTCTGTTAACCGCTGCTGTCAGACGTTCCAACACACCAATATCCACACCTGCATAGGAAGAATTTAAAGGAACCAGAATCGTGCTGGGCTGACAAGAAGAGCTCTGGTTCTTGCCCTGTAAAACAAATGGGGCTAAACCCTGCCAATTATAATGAAGCCATTCTGCTTTAGTTAACGGTATGGGGAAAAACATAGGAGCAGACGCACTTACAGGGACCTGTTGACAAATCCAGCAATCAGAATAATTCATTTTTGAAGCAAAATCTTTCATGATACTAGTGGCAGAATTAGGGTGGGACCGTGTCCCCAGGTGATTAGAATCATACAACAAATAATCGTCAGTAGCAACTACAATCGCCTTCGTAGGAGCCTTCACAGCAACATTTTCAACCTTTCCTGGTAACTCATCGTGAACATATTTATGCACCAATGTCTCACAGTCCGAGGTCCTATAGTGGTGTGGATAGTCAGGCCTGGTCCTACAAATTATGTCCTTGAAATTGTTGGATTTACTAGACACCGGTTCACCGATATCACGTCTAGCACACCAATACGAGCTCTCTTCCTGGTCAACATTAGTTAATGTCACACGAGTTTCTTGCATGTTGCTTGAGTACTGATCAAGTGTAATATATGTAGTATCCAATAAATACCACTCGCTCTCTTCGGCGGTATAGATCAAACAATCATCAATAGTACAACGTGAATGTGGGCAAGTAAAAGCTCTACTTGCTATGACCATTCTTCTCTGACGTCCAGGCATAACAGTGTGTGAGTAAAGTGTAACATTGTCCAAAGAAGTCAATGGGGTAGGAACACTAAGGGGTATATCAGTCTCTGAAACGGCATGGCTTGAGTTTCCTCCTAATTGGCCTTGGTGTTTTACGGGGTCTGACTGGTTGAGGTGTATCACTGACAGGTCTGTGTCTCTCAATGGTACCTCGGTCCGGGCATCCGCCCGGGTTGCTGACATCTCCGTCTGGAGCATTGTCAGGGTCGGAAGGGGTGACAACAGGGGCAACACCAGGCTCGGTAGAACCCCCAAGAGGGGTGTCGCAGTCACTGGATCCTTCACGGTCTCCGTTGACCCACTCATCAGTGGGCTGGACAGGGTCTGGGACGAGGCCCCCGGCATCATCTGCATCATGACGCAGATACTCACCAACATCTTCGTCAGCCTGGATGTCCAAGCTGTGGACTTCCTCGTCCCCAGGGATCTCCTCACCATCCTGCTGAGGTTCTCCCTCATCGTCCTCATTGGGCGCCTTGATGCAGTGATGAACGTGATACCAGGTGGGGGACCCCTTGATCTGGAGGGCAGTCCCAGTGCACCGAACGACCTCGTAAGGTCCTTCCCGTCGAGCCTCATGCCACTTCCGTCTGTAGACCTTCACGTAGACCTTGTCACCCGGTTGCAACGCGTCCTTCCTCTCCTGTGCGTTCACCTCCTCCTCACGTTCCTGTTTGTGGAGCACATAAGAAGAGATACTCTTTTGCCGGTTAGTCATGTACTGTACATAGGCTTTCATGTCACTCTCCAGGAGAGCCAAACTTGGCCCTTTCCCACTGGTTCGTACACAGGGAGCTGTCATTATCCTCCCCATCACCAGTTCATGGGGAGTCAAGTGCAGCCCTCGAATCTCACTGGAACGACAGGCCATCAATGCAAGAGGGAGTCCTTCCAACCAATTAAGACCTGTATGCTTACAGACCTTAGAAAGACGGTTCTTAAGGACCCCGTTCATCCTCTCTACTATCCCCTGGCTTTGAGGTGAGTAAATACACCCAAGTCTCTGCTTGATTCCCAACTTTTGTAGTATAAGCTTTACCGTCTTATCCACAAATTCCTTACCATTGTCTGACGATATCCTATCTGGAATTCCAAACCTAGGCATGACTTCCCTGCATAGGAACTTTGCTACAGACTGAGCATCCTTTCTTCGAGTGGGGCAAGCTTCTACCCATCTGCTGAACCTGTCTACTACAACTAGCATGTACCTGTATCCTGCAATAGGTTGAATCATGTCCACATAATCAATCACTAAATGTTTCATTGGCCCGTTTGGGGTAGGGATATGCCCAGTTCCCACTGGTATTCCAGGTCTGATATTGTTCTTCAAACAGACCACACATTGACCAAGGACATGGTCTATTTGTTCCAACAAATATGGAGCCCAAAAACCATATTCCTTGGTGATCTTGCGTCTTACCTCCCCCCTGGACACATGTGCTAATCCATGAGCTTCCTGTATCAGTACGCCTAATAAATCTGGGGGTGCCACAACCAGCCCCTCATGATTTCTCCATAGACCTGTGTCATCCTGACTAGCTCCTCTTGTTAACCATAAGTTTTTGTCTAGCGCATTTGCCTCACTCTGTAACATCAACAAATCCTCAAGCGTGACCATGCCCTGTAACTGTACTTCATGTGTGACCAGCAGAACTTTACCTGCTTTGTCTGCTCCTGTAATAGCTTTGGCTGCATCATCTGCAGCCCTGTTACCTTGTGTGACATGTGATGAGTCAGATCTGTGTGCGGCACACTTTACTATGGCTAATTCCCTTGGTTTCATCATGGCTTGTAACAGCTTCATGATTTGAGCGTGGTGCTGAATAGGCGAACCATCAGTTTTCTTAAAACCCCGTCCCTTCCATACAGCTCCATGTAAATGACACACATTGTGGGCATAGGCAGAGTCGGTGTATACTGTCACTCTTTGTCCGGTTCCCAAATTGCATGCTTCTGTGAGGGCAATCAATTCAGCCAACTGAGCTGAACAAGGCTGAGGAACAGCCTCGGCCTGTTCTACAATGAACTTCGAATTTTGGGATCGGACTATGGCATACCCGGCACGTAAATGTTCTCCTACCCGGTAACAAGATCCATCAGTCCAATACTCAATGTCAGCTTCCTTTAAAGGCAAAGCTAGTAGATCTGCTCTAAGCTTAGAGTACCTCGTAGCTTCCTTCACACAATCGTGTGGTTCCCCATCTTCTGGGGTTGGCAAGGTCTCTGCTGGGTTAAGTGTGTTACATCTTAGTAAGGTTACATCTTCCCTTTCCAACATCCTGTAATAATCCCTAATCCTAGGCATCGTCAAAGTGTACTTGCCTTGATTCAAGAGGTTCCTTAGACTGTGGTGGCAGAGAATGGTAATTGGGTACCCCATTGTTAAGGCTGTTGCCTTCTCGTACATAAGATAAGCCCCGGCCATTGCTCTGTAACATGGCGCGAAACCCATTTCTACCTCTGAATATGCGACAGAGTAATAGGCTATGGGCTGTGGACTAGGTCCAATGCCTGTTGGTTGCGTAAGAACAGCGCAGGCATACTTCCCCTCGGCTGAAGAAGAAACATACAATCCAAATTCTTTGGAATAATCTGGAAGCGCTAAAGCTGGCGCTTCTTGCAATTTGTGTTTAATTGTCTCAAACGCCAAATCAGCTTCCCTTGTCCAAGTAATGCAAGATTGGAGGTTATCACTACCTGTTTCCTTAATCATCCCCCTCAATGGAGCGACTAGTCTAGAGTAATCCTCCACCCATGCTGAACTATACCCAGTAATGCCCAAAAACATCATCATTTCCCTAACCGTTCGTGGTTTTGGAGCCCTCTGAATAGCTTCCAAATGTTCATTTGTGACGCTGCGATGTCCCTGCGTAATGGATTGTCCTAAGTAAGTCACCTTTTCCTGACAATACTGTAGCTTCTTTTTAGACACCTTGTGTCCCTTCTCCGCCAAAACCTTTAACAGTTTGACGGAATCCCTGTGACATGTTTCTTCATCTGGGGCACAAAGGAGTATGTCATCCATGTACTGAATGGCAGTACTACTTATCATCTGTTCTAACCCGTCTAAGTCCTCCCTTAAGACCTGATTAAAAACATGAGGACTGTGTTTGTACCCCTGTGGCATTCTGGTATATTGATAATGCTGACCTTTGTAGGTAAACCCAAATAACCCTTGACTTTCTACACTAAGAGGTATAGAAAAGAAAGCCCCACATAAATCAATCACTGTAAATACTTTGGCTGTAGATGGAATCTGAGTCAACAGCACATGAGGATCAGGAACTTCAGCTGGATAGCTGACGACTACCTCATTCACAGCCCGTAGGTCATGTACCAGACGATATGAACCATCAGGTTTCGTCACTGGCAGAAGAGGTGTATTGCTTAACGGATATTGAGTTATCTTCAGGACTCCTGCCTCTAACAGTCCTTTGATCTGTGGCTCAATTCCATCAATTGCTTCCTGTTTCAATGGGTATTGGTTTTTCCAAGGGGGTTCTGCACCCGGTATGAGTTCAACTCTCAATGGACGAGCTGATTTCACAAATCCAATGTCTGTACTGTTCTTTGCCCACAGGTCGGCTGGCACATTCTGCATCATTTCTTCTCTGAGGTCTCTGTCAGCTTGTACAGGAAGGATTAGCTGGTTCATTAGCTTCACAGTCTGCGGATGTCCTATTCCTTGAGCAGAGATCATCAGTTTTGTGAACTGTCCATCAATGCTCCTCCAGATAGCAGGGTTTTCTTTTGTCGTTACAAATCTGGCTTTTTCTGAGTCTGCCATCATTGCCCCTAAATGCTTCTGCTTATAGTGTTCAGATATCATAAGTGTCACATGAGGGATGCTACCCTCAATCTTATGCTCCTGATCTAGATAAGTGTCACTGTTTATCTTCATAGCCACTCCCTGAGGGCCTAGGATTATACAACTTGCACTAAGCTGTACCTGTTTTGGCTGATGCTTCAGCCACTCATCTGGGGTTGCATCTGCAACTTCTCTAAAATACTGGAGTGTACAATGCAATGGATCAGTAGGCCTTCTGGCCTCTGCCATGTGTGCCAGGATATAATTGTCCCACATCCTTGCTGGTTCCATTAGGTCTGGGCTAAGCCCTCCCACCCAATATACCATAGATGCGTTGTTGTCCATCATGACAGACAGTTGTCTGTTCTCTTGTGGCACTGTCACCTGACAGCCGTCCGGTGTGCATTTCACGGTACAATTTAACTGGCATAGTGCATCTCTCCCTAGTAGCCCTATTGGCGTGTGTTCTGATACAAGTATTGACAGATTTGCTCTCTGTCCTTTGTACTCTAAGCTTACAAGCTCAGTAGTAGGGATCAGCTGTTTAATTCCCTCGAATCCGATTGTCTTCACATATCTCCCAGACATAGGAAGGTGCGTGGCGTCTTCAGGCTTCAGACAGGTGTAGGCTGCTCCACTGTCCACCATCAATTCTAATGGACGTTGGTTGACCGACACCCATATTGTAGGTTCATCTTCAGGCCTGTTTGTCACCACCAGCTGGCACCCCCCTTTCGGATCTTCCGGGCACCCCTATAGCGCAGCTGCTGGGCCTCCATAGGGGTTCACCACTCCTGGAGCCGGTGCAGCAGGGGGCTTATTTCCTCCTTTCTGTTTCCCCCCTGCGCCCCCCTGGTTCTTCTTAAAGCAGGTACGTTTTAAGTGTCCATACTGGCCGCATACGAAACATGGTCCTAGTACCCTCCTCGGTGCTGTGGTCCATCCCTCTTGTGGTGGTCCTTGGCCAGGCTGGTTGTATGGAACCACTTGCACCCCTGGTGGCCCCTGTGGGTATGGATTCCCCCCTTGTGGCCCCTGTGGGTATGACTGGGGAGGGACAATTTGCAGTTGCTGTGGCTGAGATGGGACCTGTAGGGCTATAGTCTGCTCTCTCTCTTTGGTTTTCTTGCCTTCTTGCAATTGCACTTGAGTTAGTTTTCTGAGTGAGTCCTCGTCTTGTGCCTTCTGTGCCTGAATCTTCTTTCTAAATAATTCTACTTGGTGTGCTATGTTGTCTATATAAACAGCCTTGCTCATGTGTCGTAGGCCCACCACTTCTGCTAACTTGTTCTTAACTGGGGTAGGGAGACCTTGTTGAATCTTTTCCCTGATTATGGCTTTTTCTAACGGGTTATCTTCGGCATCCTTCCCTGTCACACTTCTCCATTGAGAGTGCACACGGGCAACGTACCCCCGGGGATTTTCATCTCCCCCCAGTGGCTTCACAATGACATTGTCTGGGTGAATGTGAGTAGGGTATGTTTCTCTGATTGCCTTCCACAGCTTGCCTCTGTTTGCTGCGAAGAGTTCTGGATCATAAACGGATGTATCGATATATCTATGAAGTCCCGCCTTCATCAATATTTCCTGCATGGTGTCCAATCCTGTAATGGTAGCTAAGAGTCTTTTCAAATCCCCCATAGCAGCGTGCGTCCCTGTCAATCTCACGTCGACTTGTGCCGTCCAAGGATGACCTCCATCTTCCAGGACTGGGAGTTTTTCGATCACTTCTGACAGATCCGTATGATTCCAAGGACGATATTCCATCTGGTTACCTCGAATCAGCACTGGGAAGTTCCCCTGAGTTTCCTCTTCTTCCGATGCTGTTTCATAATCGCTTACTTGTGGCTCTTGTGGCTCCGTTTTTATTTCCCGCCTTGGTGTCGCTTCCCGCCTTGGTGTCGCTTCCCGCCTTGGTGTCGCTTCCCGCCTTGGTGTCGCTTCCCGCCTTGGTGTCGCTCCGGACCTTGGGGAGTTCAACCGGGATGCAGGTGATGCTGCCGCTTGAGATTGACGACACGTTTCTCTCTCTACGTCTAGGTCCTGCAGCTGTTGTCTGTAGTCCTCTTCGTTTCTTAGGATTTTCGCACGGAGTTTTCTTGCCCTCCTTTCTCCCTCCTCTTCATCCCTGTCTTCCTGCAGCTTCTTCTTCTTTTGCTCTAAGCTCTCTCTTCTCTTCCCTGCCTTCAGAGACTTCTGCTCATCTTCCGAACTATTTTCTTCTTTTCCCTTCTTATAGCGTATTTTCCCTCCCTGCTTTTCGGCCCTGGCTAGTAGTTTTCTTATCGGAGAACTGTAGCCTCCTTGTGCATTGCTGTCATCACTGGAATCTTTGCCATCTCCTCCACTGCCATCTTCACCGTCATCCGTCTTGTCCCTCCTGTCGTCCCCTTTTTCCCTCGGCTCCTCCTTTATTTTCGGTTTGGCACCAGACCTGTTCTCTGGTTCGAAGTCCACGGTCACTTTCGCTCTTCCCCTCTCCAGTACATTGTCATCCTTATCTTTGATAGTGAAGGTTCCACTCGTACTTAGGACAGGGACCTGAGGGTAGATCCGCTGAGAATTGTCCTCCAGTCTCTTGGCATAGGGAGGAGGACTGGAGATTGGAGCTGTGTGTGAGAATGGAATGTTCACTTTCTCTTCCATTGCTTTGGCCAATTCATCTCTTTTTTCTGGATCCATGTGAGCTGTTTTCTCTTTCCAAGCTAATGCTACTTTCTGCCCCTCTACCTTGAAGAGGTCTAAAATAGCTAACTCTAACCTGCGTTTCTCTGATCTAATCTTTCCTTTTTGATGCGCCTTATGTACATTGATAAGTATCTCCAATGTTGCAATTAATTGTAAATCAAAGGTGCCCTCTGCTGGCCATGGTTGTTCAATGTCTGCCCAACGAATATTCCATTTCGTTGATATCTCGCTAATCTCCTTAACAAGAGGATTCATTTTTTCCACTATAGCCACAGGAGATGAATTTGCTAATATTCCCTTGGCTGTATTAACAGCCCTCACAATGTTACTGGGTTTGGCTCCCATGTTTGAAGTATTTATACTGCTTAATATGCTGAAAATATGCTATAAGGTGTACTTTCCTTACAACCCACCTTCTGTTGCTGTATCTGCTAAACAGATGCTAGTCCAACTCTTAACTGTGTCAACTGTCCACACAGAACACTACAACTCCGGAACAACGGATTGTTTCAGTGGTATTGTGTATTATTGACTTAAATGTAATCTATGTGTATGCGTTTTAATCTAAATGGTTTTTTCCCTTATTATGTATGAATGTGTCACTTAATTGCTCAATCAATACTAATTATAGTTCAGGTCAACTTAATTATTAAACTACAAAGGCTGTTCAACACAATTATCAAATTACAAAAAGCAGGTCACGCTTTAAGTCCTTCTGATCCACAACCCCTTGCTTGATCAATCCTCTGATAGAAACTGTTCTGCTATTCTTTAATCAAGAACTGTGAAAAAAGAACTTAGCTTCAAATAAAAAGATGTAAAACACGAATATTAATCACAACCTGAAAAGAAATCGACTTGTCATTGGGAAGGAATAAAATGATTAATTATTCATTACAATCTGTAAGGAAATCGATTTGTTATTTGAAAGGAACAAAATGATCAATTATCAATTACAATCTGGAAGGAAATCGACCTGCTACTTGGAAGGAATGCACAATCAACTAGACTTAGTCATTTACACTTCATTGATGAAATCCTGTGGAAGAAAACGTCATCCCTAGACCACTATAAACCAATTGCTCAAAGTTTTGTGAAAACTGAAAATGAAATAATCTGAATAATTAATTAAATCAATTTGTAATTACTTAATTTAATTGAAGTAACCCTCCATTTATCATTGTAAAAGACTATATCGTCGACCTCAGGCGGATGCACTGATGGAGAACCAGTGGTCCAGTGTGATTCGTATTCCGTCCACTGGAGAGCAGCAAACAATTAAAAATGTCTTATATTGTTTCATCCACTAGAGGGCAGTACACAATTAAAAACGTCCTGTCTTGTTTTATCCACCAGAGGGCAGTACACAATTAAAAACGTCCTGTCTTGTTTTAACCACCAGAGGGCAGTACACAATTAAAAACGTCCTGTCTTGTTCTAACCACCAGAGGGCAGTACACAATTAAAAACGTCCTGTCTTGTTCTAACCACCAGAGGGCAGTACACAATTAAAAACGTCCTATCTTGTGTCAACCACTAGATGGCAGTCAAGAATTAAAAACGTCCTATCGTGTCTCGACCAATAGAGGCCGCCACACCGAAGATGTTTTACAGAATGACTACCTTACCTAAAACTCTCAATCTTCTGATTTATTTTTACAATCTATCCCTAAATCAATTGTTTAAGTGAAATGAATGAATGATTCGTTAGAATTATTCACTATATCATATACATTGATTTAAAACTTATGGAATCAATCAATTGTTCTGGGAAACAGAAAATGAATGCTCTGAATAATTAATTCAACTGATAAGTAATTAATTAAATTAATTAAAGTAATTTGCTATAGGACAATCAATTAAAAACATCAATCTATGAGTGATCTCTACAGATCTCTCGTCAGCATTCTATGCAAGCAGACAGGGCCGTTTTATTGAGGTCTGTGACCCTGCTGTGATTCTGCTCAGGGAAAGCAGCCTGGTCTAGACTCACGCACAAATGCCACATATGCTTTGAATCTAACCTAAAGTCACAATCTATCTTTACTTTTAACAAACTATGACAAATATCTTTAAACTACGTTAAATCTATGTAATGCAACAATCCCACGCAACGTGTCTGTATGTTTGAACAACAGAAGAAGAAGGAAGAGAGGGAGGGCCTTTGTCCTTCTCTGTGGGGCAACCCCCGCGTGTTCGTAGCCTGCTGTAAAACAATCTCTTTAAACTTATTTGAAATACCCCGAGATCAATTCACTCTATCTCTATTTTTATCAATCCCAGTCTATTTGTATGGTTTTATCGTTATCTTTTAAGAGATGAGTACTGACATTTATCAAAACCCGCGCGTGTGTATTTGAAAAAAAATTGAATGTCAGGGGGAAAAAAGCCAAAACTGTAAGATTAATCTTCACAACACTGCTTTTCCACAATAATTATTATTCTCCACGACACAGCAATTCTCAAGATAATCTTACTCAACTACTTCTAAAATGGCACATGCTTGTTATTAGGCCCTGTGTGTCCACTAAGCCTGCCTCTGTCTACACACAGGAAGAAATTGGCGCCAACTCAGACATGCATCTGCACAAAGGGAAAACTAGCGGCCTTGTTCACAGGTCTGACATGCGTTTTCAGACAAAGGAATATTATGGCGCCCTTTTCAACCAGCCACGTTTCTCCTCCGTGCTCCCCAGTAATTTAACAATGCATATCTCTAAAATAGCACGGACTCTGCTCTTTCAAACTAGGAATTCCAATTCCGTACCATTTGAATAAAGCTATTTTACACTCCACCAGACTATTGCCTGATACAAATCACAGTTATTAGCCTGCTTAGAAAAACGTCTTTCCCTAGCTTATGCCAATACCTTGTTCTTAAAACAAGACCACAATAATAACCACACACACGATAGAAATCGTACAATTATAACACTTTTCTCAATACAGGCTTTATAACCCGGCTCTCTCTGACTAATCTCGACCCAGTTATATATTAAAAAGGATCCGTTTAAAATATAGCTTACACAGTCCAATTTGCACAGCTTCGCCTGTACTTACCCTGGAGAGCTGCAAAATGACCGATCCAAAGCTATTAAAAAGGGTCCCTTCGTGGTTGCCACTTATGTAGAGTATTTTCTCTGTTTCAGTGATACAAGAAGGTCCAAAGTTTTAAAAGTATTTATTCAAAAAAAAGGTTGGGTCTTCAGATTACAGGCACTGAACAGTCACACCGTGAATCGAGATAGTCAAAAAGCAGGCCGCTCACGCCTCTGCACGGAAGTCTTATAGTCCTCCTCCTAGGCCTCTGATTGGCCCAGACCCTCGGGGGCGTGCATATGCGTGTGTGTGTGACTGCGCATGCGCAACAATTCGTGTGTGTGTGTCTCAGCGCATGTGCGACAAGATCGTTTATAATGAAGTATCAAAAGTATTTAATAAAGTGTATATGAAGTAATAAAAATATACGTGAATATATGTGTAAAATATACGTGAATATATGTGTAAAATATACGTGAATATAAGAAGGCCGTTAATGTATAAAAATATACTACACTACCTTACACAGTCTTTCTGTACTTCTCACTGGCTTTCAAGTTCAAACACGGCTGACCTTGCACCAAAAATCCAGTATCAACATTGCAGTTTCTTTCTTTTGCACTTACCCAGTGCAAACTTTTCCACAAAAAAAAGTGTACCCAACTTTTCCACTCTAGCCTACCTTGTGCAACAAAACAAATATGTCAATTATGGTCCCTTAAAAATATTAAATATGTCCATCCGACAAATATGTCCATCCGACGTTGTTATCAATGTCGCTGGGTATCTCAGGCCGGAGCGAACTCCTTCACAGACCCAAAGTAGGCCTCTCACCTCCGTGAAGGCCACCTGTTGCTTGCTCACAGCCTGGGTCAAATCTGTCAGGATCTGGCGAATCTGCTCTCTGTCTCCCCTCCTCAAGCTCCATCTGCTCTCTCTCCTCCGGGTGGCCCCTGTCCTCTGGGTGGCCCCTGTCCTCCGGGTGGCCCCTGTCCTCTCGCTCTACCTGTTTCTTCCGATAGAGATAACAGAGGGCAATCCCCACCATCACGGGGAAGACAATCGCGCAAACAATAGCAGTTTTATGTCCGGTGCTGAGGGTGTCATTGATCTTGCCAACAAGGACTGACTTCATGTCTGGGCAGTCAACTATATTTGCGTCAAAGATCTTTCCTCCACCCTCCAATTCAAGCTTCGCAGGTGACCCAGAGCAGACGGCAATGGTCTTGTTATGAGCGAGACACACCACACATGTCTCATTCGTAGGAGGAGGTGCCGCGGTGATGGAGCAGCATGGGAACTCCTTCAGGTAGTCAGGTCGATCGTACAAGACTTCATCCTTTGAGAAGATTGTCCTCAGCTCTGAGCATCGATTGTCATTGCAGGCTGAACAGCTTCGGTCTGAGTCCGGGGGTTGTTGAAACCTTTCTTTGATTATGTCTCCCTTGGTAAATGCCATACAAGCCACAGAAAATGCAAGAATCGATGTCCAATGTGTCCCCGTCATCACTCCGTTCCTTCCTGTCTGTGTGGTGGCGCTCCGTCTCTGACTGATAATCGAGAACAAGGGACACAGTGGCGGTGACAAACTATGAAATGTCCGGTCACATTAATATCACTTAAACTGTTTGTAACAACAGTAAAGCAGTGAGCACCAATGTATCAAAGTAGCTTAGAAACAGTATATAATGGTTAATGTTACATGTTAACATCATATAATCGACGTTGTCTCATTAGCATAAACAATGGAAAATGGCCAATCGGAAGCTTGGAAATGTTTAGTGGAGAAAAACATATAATGCGGGGAAACAGTCAACTAGAAAGCAACACATATAGAACAAGCATTAAGAATAATATGTAGATGGTCCGTTGTTAAAAACTGTTGAAATCACAAGCAGCAAAGCGAAGAGTGGTAAAACAATTGTAGCGAACCCACCAAATATGGTCTTGAATCCGGTTTGAAACAACTTTCATTCTCTGTCATTCTCAAGCACCACAAGACGTTTTGAAGTACAAGGGGTTTGTGCAGTTGCAATGTCATCATTGTGTTTTTTTCCCCCACAATATTTGTATTATCATTTTTATATACCAACATCAAAGACAAAACAACAAAAGACAAAGAAAGAGAAACATACAATAACAAAGTTCACAAACATAGACACACAACTTGCATCAATTTTTGGATTGAATAAAAAACAAAACAAAAACAAAACTTTCCTCCACTTTGTATAAAGTATTCTATCCTACATGTTCTTCATGTATGGTTCATATATGTATATGCATAATGAAAACTGGACAGGACAGAAGAACCGGATGTAAACAGATAAACGGTGTTAGTGCTGGGCTCTTGACACAAGCGGCATTTCGAAAAAAGCGCCTCAGCCGTCACGTGGTTGCCAGGAACCACGAGGTTGCCAGGTAGGATTGACAATTTCCAGCCTAATCACTGTCTAAAAAACGCTAAATCCACCAAAAACCAGCCCAAAACCTATATTATTGTCAGAAAATAACATCTCCTGCCCCTAAACTGTATGTCTTTTATTTTATTTTTTTTAAGTTATTTTTTCTGAGTGGGGCAGTCCCACTCATATTTTTCATCTTTTATTGACAGTTACAGTGAAGATTTAGACAGGAGGGATGACATGCATGATGTGTCCCAGGCCGGAATCGAACCGGAATCGAACCCTGCTGTTACATGGTCAGCGCTTAACCCGCTACGCCACCTAAGCGCCCTAAACTGTATGTCTTTTGCCAATGATGTTTGTAAAATAAAATGTAAAAACCTGCACATTGTATGTAGCTACTAGGGTGTGTGTTTTAACTTTTTACGCATTTTGTAACTTTCAGGCACTGACATTTTGATACAGACTAAATAATGCTATTTATCTAGTCCAACCCGCCCAAAAGCTTTTTTCCCCGGCCCAGTGTGATCAAAAGTAGCCCATTCGACGGTAACCCGCCTCATCTGGCAACCCTGATGACGCGGACCCGGAAACGCCAGGTTTCGCCAGGTCAACACGTTTTTCCTTCTCGACCAATCCGGATTTGAGGGGAGGAGTATGTTGCTATAGTAACCACAAACATGATCAACTGCCAGCAATGAGCTCGAAAACTTTGGCTAAGTTATCTTATATAAAATAAAAAATAAAATAGATAGTACATAGTAAGTAATTCCTCTAACGGCGACACATACATTCATAGAAATGTCCAACAACGCCACAGCAAAAGTGAAGAAACCAACACTCAAAATATCTCCGTAAGTTCATCACTGTCTTCTGTATATACTTAGTATATGTTATATATATATATGACATATATATGTCTTCTGTATGTGGCTCTCTGATGATTGATAAGGGGATGTTGTCTATATACCTTATTCGCTAATGTGGATCTATTATTCTTCTGTTGTTGATCAGAGAGAAAACTGTGGCTCATGATTTTTAGTGCCTTTTTTAGATTGTGTACATAAGGTTCAGAGATAGGAAATGTTAGGATATTTATAGCATAGCATAGAGTACAGCACAGTGTTTTATTTGTATAGTATAGTATAGTGGATAGTGTATATAGCCTTTATTTATGTAAACCAGCTCTTTTCCCTTCTTGTTTTTAGTTTTTTTTTCCTAGCACCAGGGGAGCCCCCCCTCCCAAATTTCGTTGTATGGTACCTGTACTATATTAATGACAATAAAGACCATTCATTCATTCATTCATGCATTCATTCATTCATTCATTCATCCATCCATCCATCCATTCATTCATTCATTCATTCATTCATTCATTCATTCATTCATTCATTCATTCATTCATTCATTCATTCATAGATCCTCCCGAGCAATGAACGTCTCCACATCTGGAGTAGTGCGGATGCAGAGCACAACCAGGAGTGTCTACGGCTCCAGCCGAAAGAGCTTCAGTCTGGCTGGTGACAGCAAAGTCCTTGACAAAAGCTCTGTTCAAACACCCAAACATGTAGCTCAGGTAAGATCCCTTTCTTTCATACAGTTTTGTGGTTGTGGTTGTGATTTATTTGAGATTTCTTTAGTGTTTTTTTGTACTATGTTTTTAATTTATTAGGCTATATTTTTTTAGGCTGTTTTTTTTGTTTTTGTTTTTAACTCTGTAGCACTCTGAGATTCTTTTGAATGAAAAGTGCAATACAAATAAAATGCATTATTATTATTATTATTATTGTTGTGGTGGTCGGTTCCTCACGCTGTTGTTGTTGTTGTTGTTGTTGTTGTTGTTGTTGTTGTTTGAGACATTTAGTGCTATGCAAATTAGTTACACCCTGTAGCCCTTATTAGTAAGTCAGTGTTAACGTTACAGGCCTCTTATTACAGGTCTTTGATGAGAACGGCAAGGATGTCACCCCCCAGCCTCTCTTCCAGCCAGACCCGGGGGTCATGCATGCTAAACAGAGTAAAATCTTTACCAATGACACATCTGGTGCCACCATGTCCGATTTCCTCTCCACCGCGTACCAGACGACAACCAACATGAGCTTTGCCGGGCCCTTCACCAGGTAACACACTCAGACCGGTACAGACAGACAGGAAGACCTTTTGTAATAGCTCTCGTATGATAGATAGATAGATAGACTTTATTTGTCATTGCTACAGTACAGGTACCAAACAACGAAATTTAGGAGGGGAGGCTCCCCTGGTGTTTAGGAAAGGAAAAAGAAACACATTTTTAGAAAAAGCATAGATGCATATGCATATGCATATGTGTATGTGACACAGTCTGATCATTTGGTCCACATGTCGGGCTGGCAACCAATCAAGATGTTCTGACTTTTCTTTTTGAAACACGGAGCTACATTTCAACGTTGTTGAGAATCACAACACAAACTCGCTAGTCAAGCCAAAACACTGCAACGTTCAATGCAATGCAATTGCAATGGATTCGGTGAGTAATCCCCACTGCTACCTAGTTAACTATAACACTACTTTACATTGTTAGAAGGCTAGTCGACATTGTGTACATTGTGTTAGTCGACTAGCGAGTGTGTCATTGATTTTCAACAAGGCGGAAATGTATTCCCATTTTTCGAAAGAAAAGTCTGATCATTACACCGGATCCCAACATGAGGACCTAAGCATTAGAATGTGTCACATATCTTCTCAGTCTGGAATGTTCTGTGATGATACTACAACGACAACCCTGCTTATGGGTTGTTAGGGCCCTGGGGTGATAGGGCCTTTTCAGCCGCAGCCCCGTCCCTCTGGAACGCCCTCCCCAACCACATCAGACAGGCCAACACCCGCCCAACATTTAAACAGGCCCTGAAAACCCACCTCTTCAAGCTCCCCTTCACCAGTTAACCCTCTCCCCCTCTCCCCTTCCCATGTGTCCCCAGCACTACCTACCACAACCGTTTTGTGTCTTTTTTTTATTACTACTCGATCTTTTCAGTTTGTAAAGCGTCTGAGTGTCTAGAAAAGCGCTATATAAGTCTAATGTATTATTATTATTATTATTATTATTATCATCACCAGGTCAGTGTTTGGCAGCAGCACGGTGTCCAGATCCAGCCAGTCTACCATGGAGTCCATGAATGAAGAAATCGAGGATCCGTCCTCTAAAAGAGACATCTCTATCAGTCTCTCAGGTAGACACTTTCTTCACACTGTCTCCTCTCTCTCTCTCTGGGTTGCATGCCTGTGACAGACAGGGGTTTGAACCCAAGTCTCCCACATGGAAGACACAAGCATCTACCGTTACGCCAAGAACGCATACTCAAGGTCCAAATGCGACACTTCAGTTCATATATCTCAGGCAGGGCTACCTCATCGCGATGGAGCGTGATTCCGAACCACCTCTGCTACACATTGTCCCCCAACTACTTAGCAGGAAACCATGCACAATTATTACACACACATACACATACAATTGCTTTTATCTCCAGTATGTCCGTGCGTGTTTGTGTCCTGCCAGACGTCCAGGTGAGGAGGGAGGAGGTGAAGGAGCTGGTCAGGGAGGAGATGCTGGAGGAGGTTGTGGATCGGTTCCTCACCGAGACAGAGACCCTCTGGATACTGGACATGCCTCCCGTCTCAGTGTCTGTGGAGTCTGAGGAGGCAGAAGCTGTGAAGTAGGCACCTTCTCCTTCTCCTTCTTCTCCTTCTCCTTCTCCTTCTCCTTCTCCTTCTTCTTCTCCTTATTCTCCTCCTTCTCCTCCTCCTCCTCCTCCTCCTCTTCCTCTTCCTCTTCCTCCTCCTCCTCCTCCTCCTTCTTCTTCTTCTTCTTCTTTTCTATTTTTATTTTATTTATTTATTGACATTTGCATGCAACCTGTTGTCCCTCTTCCCATCCCCGTCGTCTGTCTAAAGAGAGAGAAACAAGGTGTATACGGAACTATGCAAGAACAGACTGGGCAATGACAAGTACGTGGAGCGCTCTATGCAGACGTTCAATGGAGCTCCCAAGAGCAAAGAAGTCCAGACTGAGAGCATCACCATGGTGGACGCAGGTCAGGCTAAACTCTCAATCCCCCTCTAGAACTTTTGTCTGTTTTACTGATTTACAATACTGGCTGAGGTTATGCGTCTACCATCAGTTGTTGCCAGATTGGGCATATTCCCGCCCAATTGGGCTACTTATGTGTGACTGTGGTTAGGCTGGAAAACAATCCCATCTGGCAACACTGTCTACCATAGTTGTTGAAACAACTACTACTGGAAAGGACAATGTGAAAAGGAAAGCATGCCAGCCCAGGATGGTTGGGGTCGGGCCTGTAAGGTGTAAAAGCCCCTACAGGTCTGATGTTTTAAATGCATGTTGTGTCGTCTCCCCAGCCACCATGGCCACCACCTGGGACATGTATGACTCCTTCTGCGGTGCTGGTGAGACGGGGGAGGGGACGTCCTTGTCTCCTGATGTGGACAGCTGTCCAGTCTCCAACCACAGGCTGGACAGCACCCGCGGGTCAGAGAGGACCAACACCAACACCAGCATAGGTAACACTGTCACACCTATCAGGCTGGATGTCTATCGAGGGATGGACGTTGAGAATGAGCTAGCGTGTTATGGGTGCTGGCTTCCCTTCAAAGGACTGTTTCAATGTATCAATGGTATTGCATCGCTACTCAAATATGATGATGGTGATGATGATGATGATGATTATTATTAATTAATTAATTATAATAATAGTAAAAATTGCATACAGCAAATCATTATTATTATGGTGCTGCAGCAGTAGGGCCATGCAATAAAATCAATACAGCTGATTAGCGCAATATTATCTTCCACAGCGACAAACCTAAACTAGGGGCCAAAGCCCTTGGTGAACAGATGAGTTTTGAGGGCTGTCATGATACATACTGTAGGTATTGTGAGGTCCTGTGGCCAGCCCTGAGGGCCAGCCCTCTGCAGCAGTGGTGTAGATTAGGTTGTATTGTCTCTAATAGTGTTGACAGGCGTCTCTCTCTGTTCCAGCCAGTACCTCCAGCTCGCGGATCGAATCGGAGCCTTTTGTGGTTCCTGTGGTTCCGTCAGAGGAGGAACCGGACCCCGAGCTGATTCTGCAGTCAGAGAACTTCCAGCAGGATTTGTTTGTGATGGAGCGGACCGTTCTGGAAAACATCTACCAGCCCAAGCTGGCTGCGTATAGACAGCTCCCAACACTGGACGGTATAGTAAACATTACATCATGCGGTTTTTTGGCAGTTAACTTCTTTTATAACACTTATCTGCCGAGCGATGTTAACATGGGACGATACACATATGAAATTGTTTATATGTGACACGTTCTAGTCTTTTGGTCCGCATGTCGACAACCAATACATTTTTCTTTTGAAACACGGAACTACGTTTCAATGTTGTTGAGAATCACAATACAAACTCGCTAGTCAAGCCAAACTACTGCAACGCAATGGATTGTGTGAGTAATCCCCACTGCTACCTAGTTAACTATAACACTACTTTACATTGTTAGCAGGCTCACAAAACAAGCTGTGTTAGTCGACTTTCAACAACGCGGAAACGTATTTACATTTTTTTAAAGAAAAGTCTGATCATTACATTGGATCCCGACATAAGGATCAACGCATTAGAACGTGTCACATATTGCATTTGCATGTCTATTATTAGAGAAAAATGTTGAATGTAGGCTCCTCCTCCTCCTTCTTCTTCTTCTCCTTCTTCTTCTTGATTGGATGTGAAAGACCCCTACAGTGTGCAGACGCCCAGAGCGAGGGAGGGAGGAGGAGGAAGGAGGAAGGAGGGAGGAGGAGGAAGGAGGGAGGAGGGGGAGGAGAAGGAGGAGGGGTGTCTGACCCCGGCCCTGGAGAGACTCTGGTCCTTCACCTGCGAGCTGACGGCCGGACGCAACGTCAGCAGCATGGCCTGGAACAAGAGGAACCCAGTACGCACACACACACACACACACACACACACACACACGCACGCACGCACACACACACACACACGTACACACACATGCACAAACACAGACACACACACACACACACACACATGCACACACACACACGCACACACGCACACATGCACACACACACACACACACACACACGTACACACACATGCACACACACACACGCACGCACACGCACGCATATGCACACACACACACACGCACACACACACACAGATGCACCACATTCATTCATTCATTCATGTATTCATTCATTCACATTGGTCATTTTGTTTAAACGTTGTGTTTCATTTGAAGGACCTTCTGGCTGTGGGCTACGGACAGTTTGACTTCAAAGACCAGAAATCAGGCTTGGTCTGCTGCTGGTCTCTGAAGAACCCCATGGTATTTTATACATTCACACACTAATGCTAGTATCTTGTCTGAGTGGCCTGTGGTCTGTTGACTAAGCTAATGCTAGTATCTTGTCTGAGTGGCCTGTGGTCTGTTGACTAAGCTAATGCTAGTTATCTTTGAAGTATCTTGACTTTAAAGAATTTGGTTGAAATAGATCACGAGTAAAACTTCTGAGTTCTGATCCAAGTTACAATTACAGATCACAGCACTTCTCTCTCGTCAACTGGGTGGAAAGGGCGAGGTCTGGTGGGAAAGAGGAACCCCCTTTGGGTTTTGTCCGCACCTTTATACCCCCAATGACCAAGGTGTGAAAAGGGGTCAGGCTATACACAGTGTCACTCAGGTTAAAGGTCACAGGAAGATAGGCCATTGTGAAATGAACATGTGAGGACAATGCCTTGACCATGTGGCTTAAGACAAAGGAATGCTAAGTCATAAAACCCCCCTTTAGGAATGGTCTAAAAAAGGGTGTAACCCCCACAGGCATGAATGTGTGTGTAATAAGACACATTCTACAGGCCTATTACATACAGTTTATGCGTGTGTGTTAAAATATACCACATATTGTCTGACTGTTCTGCAGTGGCCTGAGAGAATCTTCCACTGTGAGAGCGGAGTCACGGCGCTGGACTTCTCCGCTAGCAACGCCAGCCAGCTAGCCGTGGGGGCGTACGACGGCAGCATAGCCATCTACAACGTGCAGTCCAAGGAGAGGACACCCGTCATAGACAGCAGGTGGGTGGGACTGGGTCCCTCAGAGGGAGAGAGACGAGGAGAGAGGGAGAGGAGGGAGGGGGAGGGAGAGAGAGATATATAGAGAGAAAGGGGAGTCAGTCAAGGAGGGAGAGAGAGAGGAGGAAGGGAGGGGGAGGGAGAGAGACAGGAGAGTGAGATAGTGAGAGAAAGGGGAGGCAGGGAAGGAGAGCGAGAGAGAGAGAGAGAGAGAAAGAGAGAGAGGGGTAGTGGTGGTCTAGTGGATAGTGAGTTGGACTTGTGATCGGAAGGTTGTGAGTTCAAATCCCGCCTGAAGCCACACCACTACTAGTGTGCCCTTGGGTAAGGCACTTAGCCCTCAGTTACTCCAGGGGGAATGTCCCTGTAATTCGTAATTGTAAGTCGCTTTGGATAAAAGCGTCTGCTAAATGGCAAAATTAATTAAAATTAAAATTAAAAAATTAAGAGAGAGAGACAGGAGAGTGAGATAAAGACAGAGAAAGGGGAGGCAGGGAAGGAGAGAGAGGGAGAGAGGAAGGGAGGCAGAGTGGAAGGGAGGGAACAGCAGATCTTGTGGACAGCATCAAAACATTATTATTATTCTCATTTCTACACTACCTCTTATGGACAGCAGGTGGAGCTGTTTACTCACAGACAGCCAACTCATTTTGCCACTGCGTAGCAAACATCCACCAATTGATTGATTGATTGAAAACTTTATTAGAAGATTTGCAGAAGTAGGTACATGAAAGTACATATTACATACAAGGTCATCTAAAAGGATAAAAACCCAAGAAAGCCACTGGCTTATTTCAATTGGGGTCCTTGATTCTCAATTCATCGTTACATGTAAGACAGATAAAAAAAACTAGTACTATCTACAAGATAATACAGACAAATAACTATTACTATCTACAAGATAAACATACATCCATCATGGGAAGAACAATACAACAAAACATAAGGTATGTACAGCGGGTTGGACAGGTGGGGACATACACCACAGGTGGGGGCGGGGGACAAAACACAAAGTATGTACAGTGGGTAGTTCGGGTCTTTTAATCTGATTTTTGATTTAGAGGGTCCAGTTACGGATTGCAGCCTCCTGTAAATGTTTTTTGAGAGTGGTTTTGAAGGTGGGCAGTGTTTTGCACTCCTTTAAGATTATAGGAAGGGCGTTCCACATTTTTACTGCATAGTTTGCAAACGAGTTTAACCCCTTGTTTGTGGTGCAACGCGGTTGAACGTGGTTCGTGGAGCTTCCTCTGGTTTTGTATGTGTGGACGTTGTTCACTTTTTGGAAGTATGTTGACAGGTACTTGGGTGTCAGTAGAGACAGGATGCATACACTGTGAAAAGGGAAAGGGCCAACCATGATGTAGTAAAGGACACAACCGCAGACTTCCCAGCCAAAACAAACATTTAACAAGCCGTAACATTGGCAGTGACATCACACACCGTTGTTTCCACAGCCTTTCTCTGATAGTAGCTGATTAGAAAAGCGAAATCTAATTTGTGACGCATTTCCACCAGAATTCACCACAATCTAACTGTTGTTGTTGTTGTTGTTGTTGTTGTTGTTGTTGTTGTTGTGATGACTGGCTACACAGCCTGGGATGTCAGAGGCCGTGACTTATTGTCCTCTTGTCTTCTATGTATGATCTCCGTGTCTAGTATACTGTATACTGAAACATCCACTGGCACTGATGGTCCCTTACAGACAAGACATGTAGAGTCACCACTAATTACAACAGAGGGCTGGTGGAGGCAGAAACCAGAGGACGGTCTCATTGTAATACATGGAATGGAATCAGGAATGGTGTCAAACATGTCAACTGTAAAAAAAAAAAAAAGTAAAAAAAAAAAAAGTACAGTATATGTTAATCAGGCCGGTTGAGGTGGAAATCGGAGGACGGGCTCATTGTAAATCCATCCCTTCCGTGCGTTACAATGAGCCTGTCCTCCGATTTCTGCCTCCTGTCCTCCGGCCTCCCTTGATGAATGTTGGTTGTTGTGCCCCCCCTCCCGTGTAGTGAGTGCGCCCAGAAGCACACCAGCCCCGTGTGGCAGGTGAAGTGGATCGACCATGAGAGGGGTCCGTCAGGGGAGGACAAGGGGGAGACCCTCATGTCTGTGTCTGCTGACGGGCGGATCAGCAAGTGGTTCCTGCGTAAAGGCTTGAACTGCATCGGTAACTCAGACGCTGACTGAAGTGATGCTACTAACCCTGAACGTGTCAAAAGCGTTCATATGTCATCATATGTGACATGTTCTAATGCTTTGGTCCTCATATCGGCAACCTATCAAAACATTCAGACTTTTCTTTTGAAACACGGAACTACGTTTCAACGTTGTTGAGAATCACAACACAAACTCGCTAGTCAAGCCAAAATGCTGCAAGGCAATGGATTGGATGAGTAATCCCCACTGCTACCTAGTTAACTATAACACTACTTTACATTGTTAGCAGACTCACAAAACAAGCTGTGTTAGTTGACTAGCGATGTGTCATTGATTTTCAACAACGCGGAAATGTATTCACATTTTTCGAAAGAAAAGTCTGATCATTACGTCGGATCCCGACATGAGGACCAAAGCATTAGAACGTGTCACATTATTAGCTTGAATGATGTGTGATTCAAACACGGTATGCCTCTGTACCCTGTGTCTCCTCCTCCCCTCCTCTCCTCCCCTCCTCTCCTCTCCTCCTCCCCTCCTCTCCTCTCCTCCTCCCCGCAGACCTGATGACGCTGAAGAGGACGAGACGGGACGACAAGAAGCAGGGCGGGGAGAAGGAGAGGAAGAGCGAGGCGCTGATCTCACGCCAGGCCCCCGGGCTCTGCTTCGACTTCCACCCAGAGGTCACCTGACACACACCACCATGCACCATTTACACACCTGACACACACCACCATGCACCATTTACACACACCACCATGCACTATTTACATGCACCAAACATATTTATTTTAAGTAATTCTTTCTGAGTGGGGCAGTCCCGCTCACATTTTTTATTTTTATTAGACAGATACAGTGAAGACAGACAGGAAAGTAAGGAGAAGAAGGGAGAGAGAGAGGGCATGTCAGCAAGGCATGGGCCAGATTCAAACTCATGCCGACATGGGCATATTAGTGTGCACTGTAGACCGCGGTGCTAGACCACTGGACCACCCCAGGCCACGACACCTTTTATTTCTGTGGAAGTTTTCTACCCAGTTTTGGCTTCTCACGATACAGTTTTTTCAAGTTGATTTGTATTGTAGATAAATATCGACCCACGTATCGAATGGTTACACACCTAGATTGAAGTCCTTGTCCATCGACATAGACTTTCAGGGTGAAGAACCGTGTGATTTTGTCATTTGGGTGAACTGTCCTCTTTAATAGCTTGTTGTTTGGGCTGTGCTTCCAGGACTCCAACATCTATCTGGCAGGCACGGAGGAGGGGCACATCCACAAGTGCTCCTGTTCCTACAACGAACAGTTCCTGGAGACCTACAGAGCACACAAGGTAGAGGGCTGTTGTTGTGCCATACATTACATACATATACACATACATAACATACACACATTGTTACGCTTGCCTGGCTCTTGACAAGGTAACAAAAAGGGAGACGACACATGGATAACAATAATAGGAGATTTATTCTGTAATAATGTAGAATAGAAATAATGATAAAGAAAATAGTAACGACAACCAAAAACGGCTGCTGGTCGACAAGGAAGAGAGAGAGCATGAATCTAAACCCACTCTTTAAGGTTCCTGGGACAATTAGCATGATCAACCACACCTGAGCCCATCTGGAAGGTCGACAGGACAACAGGTGTAATAGCGCCCACTATAGGACCAAGAGTGGATCGTCACACACATACATTACATACATACAGGTGCAACTCAAAAAATTAGAATATCGTGCAAAAGTCCATTAATTTCAGTAATTCAACTTAAAGGGTTAAACTTAAATATTATATAGACTCATTGCATTGTACATATGCATGATTATACTTTTCAGAGGGCTGACATTTCTGTATTTAAAATCCTTTTCTTATTGATTTCATGTAATATTAAACATTTCTGAGATATTTAATTTGGGGTTTTCATAAGCTGTAAGCCATAATCATCAAATTTATACCAAATAAAGGCTTTAAATATCTCGCTTTGCATGTAATGAGTCTATATAATATCTAAGTTTAACCCTTTAAGTTGAATTACTGAAATAAATGAACTGTTGCACGATATTCAAATGTTTTGAGTTGCACCTGTACATACACACATACATAACATACACACATACATACATATACACCCTCCCTGCAGTACAGAGTTACCTGCTCCCCTGCTTAAATGAACAGAAATACACAGGGTCTTCATGGCAGGATGGGGCTTCAAGCTTTTGGATTCTACTTCCCATAAAACCTTCTGAACGGAACCCAACAGGGTTCTATAAGGGGTTCTTCCGCAGGGACAGCCGAGGATCACTTTTTGGAACCCTTTTTTTTCTTCTAAGACCGTATCTTAATCCCCAGGTTCGCTGACTCCTAACCTCTTCTCTCCTCCTCTCTCTCTCCTCTCTCTCTCTTCTCTCCTCCTCTCTCTCTCTTCTCTCCTCCTCTCTCTCTTCTCTCCTCCTCTCTCTCTCTTCTCTCTCTTCTCTCCTCCTCTCTCTCTCTTCTCTCCTCCTCTCTCTCTTCTCTCTCTTCTCTTTTCCTCTCTCTCTCGTCTCTCCTCCTCTCTCTCTCTTCTCTCCTCCTCTCTCTCTTCTCTCCTCCTCTCTCTCTTCTCTCTCTTCTCTCCTCCTCTCTCTCTTCTCTCCTCCTCTCTCTCTCTTCTCTCCTCTCTCTTCTCTCCTCCTCTCTCTTCTCTCCTCCTCTCTCCTCTCTCTCTCCTCCTCCCCAGGGCCCTCTGTACCGCATCACCTGGTCTCCTTTCTGCCCCGACGTGTTCCTGAGCTGCTCCTCTGATTGGACCATCCAGCTGTGGCGTCAGGACCTGTTCAGGCCCGTGCTGGGCTTCACCTCCACCCAGAGGGCCGTGTTCGACGTCATGTGGTCCCCCAAGTGGGCCACCGTGTTCGGGGCCGTCAACGAGGGCAGGGTGGAGATCTGGGACCTGGGGGCCAGCATGTGAGGGAACCAGCTAGATATCTCTCTCTTTCTTTCCATTTTTATCTCTCTCTCTCTACCCATTTCTATCTCTCTCTCTCTACCCATTTCTATCTCTCTCTCTCTACCCATTTCTATCTCTCTCTCTCTCTCTTTGTCTCTCTCTCTCTCTTTCCATTTCTCTCTCTCTCTCGTTTATGACACCATGTCCCTTCCTCCACCCCCCCCCTCACTCCCCCAGCCTGGACCCCACCATCGTGAGCGAGGCCAGCCTTGGGGTGAAGCTGACCTCGCTGCTGTTCGCCACGGAGACAGACTGCATCGTGGTGGGGGACAGCGTGGGCTGCATCAGCGTGTTCCAGCTGCAGAACCTCAGCGTGGGGGAGGGAACACAGGTGGGTGTGGGGGGGACACACAGGTGGGTGTGGGGGGACACAGGTGGGTGTGGGGGACGTAACCTGACAGGAGGCGTAGAGGGGGACTATTGTTACATATCTTGTTAATCAATCAATCAATCAGACAGATCTGTGGCCATCGAGCTGAGAGTCTCCTTGTCTTCTCTCCCAGGTGGACACACTAGAGGACATCATGGGCTCCACCCTGGCCAGCCAGCTGTGACACACACACACACACACACACACACACACACACACACACACACACACACCACCCTGGCCAGCCAGCTGTGACACACGCACACACACACACGCACACACACACACACACACACACACACACACACACACACACACACACACACACACACACAGTAATGTTTGGTCCTGAGATGCCGGTCATTCATTCATCCTGCTACAGCTCCAGAACTTTTCTTTTTAAAGGGACTTAATAAAGTAAAAGGGAAAATAAAATATTTGTGCTACATTGACAGAGAGATGCATCCTTATTGACACCTTTTTAGACATTTTTGGCTATTTTAGAGCTAAAATAAGATCAAACTCTCATCTATTTCATCTGTTTACCTGTAAGACACACGGCTGCAAGGGGGGGCGTTTCAACTGGGGCTGCTACTCCCAAACAGTGTTGTTCTGACTCAGGCTGTGAGACCCAGGAGGAGACACAGGAGGAGGAGACTCAGGAGGAGACACAGGAGGAGGAGACACAGGAGACACAGGAGGAGGAGACCCAGGAGGAGGAGACACAGGAGGAGGAGAGACAGGAGGAGGAGACACAGGAGGAGGAGAGACAGGAGGAGGAGACACAGGAGGAGACCCAGGAGGAGACACAGGAGGAGGAGACACAGGAGGAGGAGACACTGGAGGAGGAGACACAGGAGGAGGAGACACAGGAGGAGGAGACACTGGAGGAGGAGACACAGAGGAGACACAGGAGGAGGAGACACAGGAGGAGGAGACACAGGAGGAGGAGACACAGGAGGAGGAGACGCAGGAGGAGGAGACTCAGGAGGAGGAGACTCAGGAGGAGGAGACACAGGAGGAGACCCAGGAGGAGGAGACACAGGAGGAGGAGACACTGGAGGCAGGAGACACAGGAGGAGACCCAGGAGGAGGAGACACAGGAGGAGGAGAGACAGGAGGAGGAGACACAGGAGGAGGAGAGACAGGAGGAGGAGACACAGGAGGAGACCCAGGAGGAGACACAGGAGGAGGAGACACAGGAGGAGGAGACACTGGAGGAGGAGACACAGGAGGAGGAGACACAGGAGGAGGAGACACTGGAGGAGGAGACACAGAGGAGACACAGGAGGAGGAGACACAGGAGGAGGAGACACAGGAGGAGGAGACACAGGAGGAGGAGACGCAGGAGGAGGAGACTCAGGAGGAGGAGACTCAGGAGGAGGAGACACAGGAGGAGGAGACACAGGAGGAGGAGACACAGGAGGAGACCCAGGAGGAGGAGACACAGGAGGAGGAGACTCAGGAGGAGGAGACACAGGAGGAGGAGACACAGGAGGAGGAGACACAGGAGGAGGAGACACAGGAGGAGGAGACACAGGAGGAGGAGACACAGGAGGAGACCCAGGAGGAGGAGACACAGGAGGAGGAGACACAGGAGGAGACCCAGGAGGAGGAGACACAGGAGGAGGAGACTCAGGAGGAGACACAGGAGGAGGAGACACTGGGGCAGGAGAACAATCACATTTGGATGACGGTTTTGTACTCATGCTTTTTGGTTAGTTTTATTTCCAACAGAGGAATAGAAGTCACACTTGATTCGTTGTGGCAAGAACATGTTTGGTGTCCTCTGATCTGAATGTAAATTAAACACACAGTGAACTTCACTACTAGACTGAGATACGATGACATGATGATAACCATTATGTAAAAAAACAAACATCTTTGTAGCAAAATGATGGGTGTGATGTGCAGTCAAGATTGGCAAAAATCGCAAAAGCTCCCATCTGCACATTTTTCAAAACACAAAACACAACACCTCCTATCTGCAATTTATTTGTATTTTTATGAACACATACTATAGTAATATAGTCCCCAAACAGTGTATTATGTGATGGGTATCCTTAACAAAATAGCATTCTGCAAGAAAACAAGACAGTTGTTTTTGTTTTCCCCAAAAAGTGAATTTTGCAGATAGGAGGTTTTGCGTTTCGGCCATCGATATGCAATTCTCTTGAATTGTTCACACAAAGACAGAATTCAGACCAGCTGGCCAGGGAACATGTATCTTTATTGGAAGACAGAAAAAGCAGAGTGGACAATGATCAAAAGATTGACAAATGACACGTACAGTATTACCCGTAAGAACCAAACCAAAGAGATCGATAGAAACCTAATAGATCCAAACAGGTGGAATCTCTCACCAACATAAATCAGCATTAGTCAGAGTACGAGTCATCTTATGAGACTAATCAATAAATTGACACATTTTTGGATTTTACATCACTAACATCTTAAAAACCCTGAAAGCATGGGAATTACAAACAACGGTAATAATATTAAACGTATTGTGTAGATTGAGAGAGATGAATCAATTCTGGATGAGAACATGCCAGTTGTGTTCAATGTTAACGTTTATATATATATATATATATATATATATATATATATATATATATAAAATAAAATAAAAGATTATGTTGATCAAAGAGAGAAGACCCATCCAAGAGTTGTGCAAAATTACCATTCATAAAATTACCATATTTACACATGTATAACACACAGTAACACCACTGTAAACAGAACATCCAGAGAGTGTAGCGCCCGTCAATGGCGATGTGACTGCGGACAGAGGTTTCATTCACCTCAGTCTGAGTGAAATCATCAGGTGATCTCAATGAACTTTCCAACATCTTATTTCAGCAGCGGCCCCAAAGGCACCAAGGGGTAGCGTTGTGCCACCTTTCTCTAAATGACAATCTCCTGGCACCTTCATCCATGATGAGTTTATTAACACCCATGTTCAAATCGCTAGTCACTACTCTTCTATTTCATTTAGGAGAGAGCAATCTTCATGCACTGCATTCTGGGTAACAACGTATCAGCTGCTTGTGTTTATGTTTGAAATTGGAATAAATAAGCCAGAAGAGAGAGAGCTCCAACAGCAACCCAAACCTCCAGCTGTGCCAGTGAGGTTCAGACCTCGTTAGACACTTCAGAAGTATCTGGACTAACTTGGCTGAGTCTGGTTCATTAATAAGAATCTGTCTCTTATTTATACGATTTTTGACATTTCCAGTGGGTCAAATATTGCATTCTATTTTCCATGTTCATTGATATATTCAAAGCTTTACACCAGCACGTTTCTCCAGAGAAAAGCTCAATCAGCACAGTTTGTGAAATTAAAAACAATTTACAAGCAAATGACAAGTCCAGTCCAGTTCCTCCAGCCAAAGAAAAACATGTTAGTCTAAAGTAAAACATGTTTTTTTTTTACAGCATCTTATGGTAAAATGCTAAAGAAACTGCAACAATAAAACATAGAATATCGATGGCACAGGAAGACAAAAAGCATTGTATTTAAACATCGAAGGGATGCACTGTCTATAATTACACTGAGGCGATATGGATTCCATTTGAAACTAACTAAAATCATCTACACAGCTAGTTTATTTCACATAAAGTATACGGAGCACATTGCACACACAGTTTACTGTGTCTTCCTGCTCTTTAAGAGATGAATATGCACATAAACCCCTCTGGCCAGACGGAGAAAACATTCAATCACTGAGCGGTAGATGGAGATGGTGGAGGAAGGTGGTGGTGGTGGTGAGGGGTCTAAGGAAGGGGGGGTCTTTGCGAGGTGACCTTGACGAATGAGAGGGGCTGTGGTTGGACGCATCTTTGGGACCAGAAGAGTTTCAGAAGAGAATGAGGGAGAGTCAATGTCTTTGGGTCAAAGGCTTAAGATGGCTGAGGGGCAGTTTGACTGACTGTGTCTTTGGGGGGGGCAGAAGTTGTGGTTATACCTTATCTGTGGTGGTGGTGGTGGTGGAGGAGGTGGCAGCATCTTTGGGGGGGGGTTATGGCTCCCAAGGGCGGTAGTGGTAGTGTGGTAGTAGGAGGTGTTTCTTTTGGGGGGGGCAGTGGGTGCGGAGCTCAACTGAGACTGGGGTGATGTGTGGCTGTACCCTGGGTTGTCGCTAGTTTCCACTGTACAGGTCCACAGTGCTGGAACTCAACCCCCGACTGTCCCTCAAACTGCTGCTGCCTGGGCCCTGGGAGGACAGGAGAGAGAGAGGACAGGAGAGAGAGGACAGGAGAGAGAGAGGATAGGAGAGAGAGAACAGGAGAGAGAGAGGACAGGAGAGAGAGAGGACAGGAGAGAGAGGACAGGAGAGAGAGAGGACAGGAGAGAGAGAGGACAGGAGAGAGAGGACAGGAGAGAGAGAGGACAGGAGAGAGAGGACAGGAGAGAGAGGACAGGAGAGAGAGAGGACAGGAGAGAGAGAGGACAGGAGAGAGAGAGGACAAGAGAGAGAGAGGAGAGGAGAGAGAGAGGACAGGAGAGAGAGAGAGGACAGGAGAGAGAGAGGACAGGAGAGAGAGGACAGGAGAGAGAGAGGACAGGAGAGAGAGGACAGGAGAGAGAGAGGACAGGAGAGAGAGGACAGGAGAGAGAGGACAGGAGAGAGAGAGGACAGGAGAGAGAGAGGACAAGAGAGAGAGAGGAGAGGAGAGAGAGGACAGGAGAGAGAGGACAGGAGAGAGAGAGAGGACAGGAGAGAGAGGACAGGAGAGAGAGAGGACAGGAGAGAGAGGACAGGAGAGAGAGAGGACAGGAGAGAGAGAGGACAGGAGAGAGAGAGGACAGGAGGGAGAGAGGACAGGAGGGAGAGAGGAGAGGAGAGAGAGAGGACAGGAGAGAGAGAGAGGACAGGAGAGAGAGAGAGGACAGGAGAGAGAGAACAGGAGAGAGAGGACAGGAGAGAGAGGACAGGAGAGAGGACAGGAGAGAGAGAGGACAGGAGAGAGAGAGGACAGGAGAGAGAGGACAGGAGAGAGAGGACAGGAGAGAGAGAGGACAGGAGAGAGAGAGGACAGGAGAGAGAGAGGACAGGGGAGAGAGAGGACAGGAGAGAGAGGACAGGAGAGAGAGGACAGGAGAGAGAGAGGACAGGAGAGAGAGAGGACAGGAGAGAGAGAGGACAGGAGAGAGAGGACAGGAGAGAGAGAGGACAGGAGAGAGAGAGAGAAAAGGAGAGGGAGAGAGAGAAAGTATTATCATTATATGCTGAGAGGTAACAATCCCCTTGTCGCCAAGTGCTGCCGTCGTTCTTTGACATCATCCCCCTGCCCAGACTGAGCCATTGAGACTAGAGGTCTCACCCGGAAGGAGTCATCGCTGGTCTTGTTCAAGTAGTTCAGGGAAGCAGCTCTCTTCATGCTGTTGGAAAACACAAGAAGGCGAAACTCATCAAGTCTTTTACTAGCACATTGTATTTCTCAGAGTAAACATCTGACACAGAACCCCAGAGGCTTGTAGAGGCTGTGGAGGCTTTGTAGTTCTTGATCAGACTTCAGTCGGCGCTGGTGCTGTTCTTACTTGGTGCTGCGTGGTTCCGGAGGTCCGTTGCCCTGCAGCTTCTTGACCAGCAGCTCGCTGCTCCTGCGCAGGACGTCTCTCAGCTTCCCCAAGGACCCGCTGCGCTGGAGCGCCCCGCTGCCATCCTGCAGACACACACGCGGTCAACAACCCTGCACACACATCCACACCAGACATATCCACACCAGACACATCCACACCACACATATCCACACCATACACCACATCCAATCCACAGTCAAAGACACCCATGTGACTCAGCCACACCCACAAAGGACTAAATGAAATTGTATTTGATGAAGAGAAGTGTTTGATTTTTTCCAGTTGTTGTTGTGTTTTAATAGGTTCCATATCAGGTGATAAATGTGGATAAAGAGTGTGTTTGCGTTGATAGGACAGACGTTTGGGTACATGTGGGATGCCCAACATTTAGAGTCCACCTCACGGCTGAAAATCAGATTGTGTCTGACTGGTTCCATGGCGCTGTCCCCCAGAGGGATTCTATTACATTTAGACTGTGTGGTGTCAGTTTCACTCAGGTCTCCACACTGTCATCCAACCTCAGTCTCCACAATGAACCTCAACTATCCAAACATTTTCAGACATGTACTGTATTATATTCAATGCAGCACGTCTCATTTAGACAACTTCGTCTTTCTAAATTGTAACGGGATTTGGCTGTGTTATTCCTTTCTTCTGATCACAGTGACTGAATAACACTAGGACAGCCGTGCCTATTTCACTTCCTCTTAGCGCCGCCTCGGGGGTCAAATAGTCACCAGTCTTTACAATGGGAAGCTGCTACTTACACACAAAGACCACTAGATGGCACCTCTTGTAAATTAGCCTGTCTCCCACACAGAAAAACTGCAAAATAGCTTTATACTGGCTCATCCTGATGTGATTTTGAAAATGTAAGGATACTGGATGGTAGAACGCACATATCTAGGAAACGTCATGAAAGGAGGGTCCTGAAATGTGATCGAGTGCAAAGGTAAACATTATTTTTTACTCACTAGGTCAAAAGACCCCACCCATGGCTGTTCTAGTGATAAGCCATTACATAAGACCATTAGGCCTAGGAGGTGTTAGTTATATCTCTGCTCTGTGTGACCCTCAGACTGACAGTCCCGTTCACTCAGAGCTAATCACCTAACCCTAACCCATTCTCACAAGTGTTCCTTGTATGTAGGTAGTCAACAATACCTTATATGGTAACCTATATGGAATTATTAATTAGAATAGACTAGATAGGAGGATCGGTAGCAGTGACTTGATGAGGCCCAATTAACATTAACTACCCATCCATCCATCCATGCACCACTTTCCTCATGTTCTGTGTCTGTCCTACACTGGCGGTCCCCTCTGTCCTGCTGTCTGAACAATCTTATTGCACTTCCTGCAGAGGCTGTGAGGCCGAATCCTTTACTACTGCAGGGATACAACCGCAACGGTCAAATAAGTAAGTTGACATTAGATACATAGCTTCCTCTGACACCAGGACGGTTCAGCATTAGCATTCAGCATACAGACTGCAGTAACACAAACGATCCAGAAGGGGGCACAAGGTTCCTTAGGAGGCGAGGCGATGTTAGTGTGGCATTGCAGTAGAATACATCTACATATTTTACAGATAGTTTTTTTTTTAGTCCTCCACAACATGGATAAATGGATAAATGGATAAATATTCATAACATGCACATTTCCCCCCCCTTATCTGGAGCGGCGGTGAAGAGAAATGACAAACTTCACAAATGAAAAACTTTATTTGAGAATCTCAACAGGTGTCGATGCAACAATCATCACAATGCAGAATGGTAAATATATGCAGTCCTACGTTCTAAGATAGTGCTTATAATGCTTGCCATTTATATCAATAACAGACAGTTCAATAAATAATCAACATTCCACTAACAACAATAAATTGTCTGAATTACTTGATGAGGACAATGCTGTTTTCCTCTCTTTTTATTTGAATGTTTGATGTGTTGCACTCTTTGAAGTCGGCTATGCTTTCTTATAGTAAGGAATGGCAAATCAATGCAAGTCACATCTCCAAAAGCCTAAAGGGCTCTGCACACAGCGTGCGATTTCTGTTGCGCGTCAACATTCCATTTTGAAGTTTGAATGGAAGTCTATGAGAACATCGCATTTCAACACACACGGCCCCGATTTTAATCGCACGGCGAACATTCGATTCCATTCATTTTGAATGGGAAAAAGCACAAATTTGACAGTGCGACAAAACTCGCACGCCGTGTGCTTTGTCCCATTCAAAATGAATGGAATCGAATTTTCGCCGTGCGATTAAAATCGGGGCCGTGTGTGTTGAAATGCGATGTTCTCATAGACTTCCATTCAAACTTCAAAATGGAATGTTGACGCGCAACAGAAATCGCACGCTGTGTGCAGAGCCCTTAAGATTCATCAGTACTTATTAAATTACACTTCAGCACTTCAGCATAGTTATTGAAATTAAATTACATTCACTGTGGGGTTTAGCGTCCAAAAACCAAAGCCTAATCAAAGTTCAGCTGCAACGAACTGTGGTGAGGAAAGGCAACACACTTCATTAAGCTTGGGTGTCAGAATATGTAGCCTGGAGCCATTAAAACACACACAAATACACACTAATAATACTACTCAGACATACAGTAGGTCTGACTGCGAAACTACGGCGTCTACTTTCTCAATACCAACACATCATTCAAAGGCAATATTCTGGGCTAGGACGCGGACCAAAGCCATAATCTCACAGAAAATGAACAGCTATGTATGCTGGGTGTTCCAGTACATGGGTGGGAGTTCTTGTTGTGCTAGCCTTTTAATCATTTAATAATCTGGCACATTACGTCTTTACTTCAAACACATCCTGTGCAAGGTAAACAGAGGCTATCTGAACACTAGTGAACAAAGGGGGGAAAGCAAAGCAGTGTGGTCACAAGAAGTCAAGCTCAAAGGTAATTGTGAGCTGTTGTTTCAAAAGGAGTAAAAGGTGAAGATGACCGTTTTGCTTTTGTGCCACAGAGCTGAAATGATCTGAAGCAGAGCTGAGAGCTTTCTGACTCCTAGGCTGAGCAGGCTGGGGGGGTCTGAGTGGCTAAAGACCAAGGAGCGGTGGCTGTGACAGTTATGACCACAGTGCCGCCTCGTCCAGCCGTTAATACACAGCAAGCATAAGAAAATATTGTGTAAACAAAGTCAAAACAATACAAAATAAAAACTGAATAGCAAAAAATATAAAAAGAGGACAATAGTGTTTGAATCAACAACATGTCCCCGACCCCTATCAACTCAAAAGTTAATTGGAGTTATTATATAATTATAATATAATCATAAAATCCCAGTTATGTAACAAAGTCATAAGCCTTTTACCGCAGTACCTCTTTCCAACTGCTCAGGGTCTTTGATCTCAGGCTGTTTGGATACATTTCAAATGACGAAATGAACTTAATAAAAGGTAGCAAAATAAAAGAAAGTGTCCTCTTCACTAAGAAAATACTATGGCTAAAAGAAAACAGGGCAGCCAAGTTTTGAATATGAAGCGTGAAAAGACTTAAAGAGAAGCAAAACAAAAAATCTAACTGCAGAGCAGACTGGAGGCGGGGGGACGGGGGACGGGGGGCAGCGGCAGGTCGCAGGTTGCATACAAACAGTTGAAATACAGACGAGTGTAAGAGAAAAAGAGAGAGAGAGTGTGAAAGATTTTCATGGGGGGGGGGGGGGGAGTGTGGTGGTACATGACATTGTGTTATGGAAATGTGGAGAGAGAGAGAGAGAGAGAGAGAGAGAGAGAGAGAGAGAGAGAGAGAGAGAGAGAGAGAGAGAGAGAGAGAGAGGAGGAAAACAATTGTGAGAGGAGGAGTGAGACAGGGGTTAGTAAAGGAGAGCAGAGGAGAGCAGACCAAACATCCCAACAGTTGTCAACACAGGGGAGACAGAGGCGACAACAGGAGCATCTCGCCCAGGGCACCAGGAATGGTAGAGGAGGAGCGTTTCATTTGGTGAGGAGGTGAGAGAAGGCCGGGAGGGGGGCAACACACATCCTTTTGCTATTTTGTTGGGGGGAAGGAGAGAAGGAGGATGGAGGAATAATCTTGATGGCTTAGGCCTAATGAAAAAAAGAGAGAGAGAGAAAACAGACAAAAAGACAGACACAACCATATGATTAAACGTTCTGGGGACGGCCATCTAAATAAACCCTACCTCCGGTCCAGACTGACCTATAAAACGTATTTATCTATCCTCAAGGCAAGACTACACTGCAGAGAGGTCTGTAGAGAGCTGTGATTTTAAATAATTTGCTAGTGTACGATGCACAATTGATGAATTGCGGACACTTTTTTTTCAATGATGCTGCATCTTTCTTTTACTGGCGAAGCGGTGCTGTGAGTACCGTCACTATGACTCAGCAGTTTCCTGTCTGGGCGGCTGGGCAGGGGTGAACTTGGCACACGGCGCCCAGCCAGTGACTGCGCACTGCAGACAGAGAACATCTGCAAGCAGCATCAGCAATGTGGCACAGTCACAGACCAGACAGAGAGAGAGAGAGAGAGGAGGTGGACAACTACCTGAATATTAACCACCTTCCCCTTTCCTCCCTTGTTTTCCAAAGGTATACTGCAGTGATGCAGCAAGCGTCAAATAATGATGAGATTAAAGAATGTGTTGCAGTATCGGAGTGATAGCAGCCAGGATTATACACCCCCCCCCCCCGCCACCCCCTCCCTCCTCCGCTACATTAGCGACAGTAGGCTAATCTAGTCTGATATTGTTTTCTGACAGTCACTAACCCACCCCAACCCTGCAAGCTTTGGTCCAAACTGTCTGGAGAACAGGAGAAGGGAAGAGTACAATCCACTGGATGAAAAAAAGGGAAATCTGATTTACAGGCTGATTGGTTGCCATGGCAAGAAGAAAGGTCATCAACAAACGTAGATTAGAGTTATTGACACAGATAGGAAGGAGGGTAGTTGAAAGGCAGGAGGAGGAGGAGGAGGACAGGGCATGCAAACTATCAAACAATGCAGAAGCCACCTAGCCTCCATCACAGGGAGACATTTAAATCGTGCATTTTAAGCAGGCGCACAGACTCCGACAAAACCACGATACGGCCACAGTACAACGTCAAGCATGCTACAGAGTTCACCGCTACGTCTGTCTGTCGCTGGTCAAACACAGCGAGCTAGAGGGAAGGAACTATGGGGGGCTAGTGAAGGACCCCTACAGCCAACACAACGCTGACCTCGGTCAGACACCTGCAGTTCTCTGAAACGAATAAAGCTGATGACTGTATATCTACATGTGTTTGGCCCCACGGAAGCCTCTAATCTGTCCAGCTCAGATGTGTTCACCACAGAAGAGTTTAACAGCACCAGCGAACAAAAACATTTCATCAGCTTGTAGTCCCAAGACAGGACCTGTGCTGGGAACTGTGGTAAAGATTGATTGCTGGCTCAATGGTGGAACGATGGACAAACACATGTATGTGACTGGTATTGCCATAGAGGCCCAGTTAACACACAAAAGGGAGATGACCATCTCTGCATTTTATGGCAGCATAAACATCCACGGTCTACAGGGTTATGTACGGCATGGAGGGAATACCTTGGCTACAGTGATATAATATAATACTGCCATTGGTGAATGATACATGGATGGATGGATAGATATTGTAACTTATTGTTTATAATAATCACTGTGATGATTAGGAATACTGTTTCTAAATTACAAGCCATTTATAAGTATAGGTGGTGCTTAACTAGGATATCTGCACAGTTTATCAATCTGAACAGACTTTTAAGTTTGAGGTCATAAGATGTTCCGCGGCCATCACCAAGATCATAAAGGCAAGCACGAGCCAACAATCCACTCCGTTCTGTTGACTAATGATGAACTATTTGAGCATTACCATTGGAAACGAATCAGCTGTAATCTAATCCTAACCATTCTGCATAGATAAGTGAGGTGTTTTAACAAATCATGGCTGCTTACAGGAAAAAAGTGCTCAGTAGATCTGAAACCTTTTCCTGCAGGCTTTAGTTCAGTAGGCCAGTGGGGCTTGAATATAAATGTGCATACATGCTAACCGTCAATTACACCAAAACATCGCAGGGTAGAGATGAACCAGCCATTAACAGGTTAATGGGTAATGTAGTAGTGCATCTCAACACGACTGAACACATTGACCGTGGTGGTGTTGGGTCTTAACTGAGCGTGTTAAGAGGAGCGCCCCCCACAGGCTGTCGCTGGCAGCACATGCGTGTTGGGAGTGAGGAGGTGTAGTGAAAGGGTGGGGGGGTGAGTGCACTAGTGAGAGAAGAGGCACAGACTCAGATGGGGGGATCTCTACCAGTGATAATAATTAATTATATTTATATAGCTTTTTTCTGAGGCTCAAAGACGCTGACAATATAGCGATACTGTGTGCTGGAGCAAACCTTTTCTTATCGGACAACAGCAGATTTTGATTTCATTTAACCTTTATTTAACCAGGTAAGACAATTAAGAACAGATTCTTATTTACAATGCCGATCTGGCAGAAGGCACAGCCTTTTGAGGGGAAGGCGGTAAAAGATGTTTGGCCTCCATTGTAAGTCCCCATTAAGTGTACTGTGGTAACTAAATCTCTCGTTCCCCTAGGGCCAGAAGAGGAGAGGGGAGTAAGCCTCACCCCAGCATTAAATGTCCAGATGCCCAATAAGACAAACAGCTGAGAGACATTTCACTAACGGGCTTTTAACGACTCAATGGGTTTGGGTCGCAAATAAATAACGGTGTTGACAGGAATTTGGGAAAATTCCCACGATGCCCCAAAGTGAGCCTGTGCCATTGTTTTCTCTTTTGTTTAAAAGCAAAAAAAAAAAAAAATGAAAGATACGACATTAAAAAACAGGAAAGTAATAATGTGACTTTGCAAGCACCAAACACAAACACACACTAACTGAACAGAGGTTATACAACAGAGGATGCCAGGACACTCAATCAGCTGTGTGCTTTCAGAGAAGGCTTTCCAGTTGACACTTAGGCAGGGCAGGGCACTCATACAGCAAGCTGGTGGACTGGTACAGATCGACTAATGTGTTCATCATTTTATTGATTAATCAATCGGTCTAAACAATTAATTTACGCAATGATATTGATGTACTTTTTCCAAATGCATTCAAGTGTGGGGTACTTCATCATTCAGGGACAGACACTGAATGCAGAAACTTCAATGTCACAGCAATCTTGCCATTATTAAAACTACAGCTAGCCTCAACACAGCGCTGTGTCATCGTGCTTCCTGTCAAGTGTCGTGTGCGTTGCAGTTGTAGTGTTTGGGCTTCGAACAGTGAACAAAGAATCATATTCGGGCTTCTTTACAAAAGTATTCCCACACGTCAGAGGCTCTGGGTCAGAGTTTTTACAGACGAACCCTCCTCAGCACAGACAACAGGGTTTGTCTCCTCCCTATGCGGCAGGGATGAATATGCAAATCAATGAATTTACATAATAACTTCATTACATTGACTTATCGTCGCAGCCCTAGTGCAGACACCCGCAAAAGAGCTCGATACGCAGCGCCACGACCACGACAGGACAGCCTTTTTATTTTTTGCTTTTTATTAGTTAGTTATTTCTTTTCTGAGTGGGGCAGTCCCACTCCTATTTTTCCTTTTATTGACAGATACAGTATAGATGTAGACAGGAGGGATGGGTGAGAGAGAGAGGAGGGATGACATGCAGGACATCGATCCGGGAACCCTGCGGTTACGTGGTCGACGCTTAACCCGCTACGCCAGCTACGCCAGCTACGCCAGCTACGCGCCCCCATGACAGGATCCCCTTGACCCACTAGTCCTTCCCCGGGCTACAGAGGACGCGGTGGGCAGGGTCGAAGGTCATGGCCACGGAGGAACAGTTCTGTACCAGCCCAGCAGCTCAGCGGTATGAATGTATGTATGTATGTATGACTGTGCTCTGTCCTGCGGTAAGGCCAATGGGTATTTGGGTTTCTGAATCACCGAAGTGGATTTGTACTCACCCCGTTCCACTCTACGCCCATACTCACTTCCTCCCCCGTCTCCGAGCCGCTCTCGTACTTGACGCTGGACAGACTGTCCCGGCTCCTTCGCCTCTCCCCCTCGCCGTCCTTTAGGATCTCCACCACGCGTGTCTGATGGATGGGGTCTATGCCCTGAGAGAGAGAGACAGAGAGAGAGAGAGTGCGCACACACACACAGGCACACACACACACACACACACGCACACACACACACGAAGGCAGGCGCACACACACACACACACACACACACACACACACACACACACAAAGGCACGCACACACACACACACACACACACACACACACACACACACGGGACACACAGGGACGCACGTACGCACCAGGCACACAGACAATTTTTTTAGTTATCAGAAGCCTATAGAAAAGTCAATAGCTACGTGCATTTTAGTAACCTAAAGTGAGGGGGTGTGGAGTTATGATGCTATGAGAGGCTACGACGGAGCCTCACAGAAACAAGGACACAAAGAAACGTCAGTGAAATGGGAGGAGTGATGTTAGAGGGGAGAGGTGGAGGTTCTGGTAAGACTAGGAGTGATGTCAGAGGGGAGAGGTGGAGGTTCTGGTAAGACTAGCCGTTAGAAACAAACCACTTACTGTGTTGCTCTGGATCCAAAACAAGGCAGAAAGAGACAAAAGTAACATCAGTTTCAGAGCCCTAACATTGAAGGCCAGTCCTCTAACAAAACCATTCTGGTTAACACTTTGATTGACATGTTTAAGGGATCATTATGATAAAAAAAAGAAAGTGAAAGCTGCTTACTCCATAATGATATGCTTATATCGCCTATGGTATTCTAAGTAGTTACAACATCTCACTCTGACTCAGGTCGAGCGTGTGTGTGTGTGTGTGTGTGTGTGTGTGTGTGTGTGAGTGAGTGTCTGCGTGTGTGTGAGCATATGTGTGTGTGTGTGTGTGTGTGTGAGTGAGTGTCTGCGTGTGTGTGAGCATGTGTGTGTGTGTGTGTGTGTGTGTGTGTGTGTGTGTGTGTGTGTGAGTGAGTGTCTGCGTGTGTGTGAGCATATGTGTGTGTGTGTGCATATGCGTGTGTGCAAATGCGTGTGTGTGTGAGAATGTGATGTGATGTGTGTGTGTGTCTGTGAGTATGTATGCATATGCGTGTGTGATGTGATGTTGTGTGTGTGTGTGTGTGTGTGTGTGTGTGCGTCTCCAGGGTCCTGACCTGCTTGCGGGACCTCATGGCACACTCCTCCAGGGTCTCAGCTGCCTCCAGCTTGCCCTGCCGGCGGTACAGAGCTCCCAGGTTCCTCAGCGTGGTGTTCACCGTGGGGCTGGGGACACACAGGCAAGGCAGGGTTATTTGTATACCGCCAACTAGTGGTCTTTGTGTGTATAGCACATTTCATACAACAGGGGCAATTCAAAGTGCTTTACATATAAGTATTAAAAAATACAGAAAAAGAAGGATAGTAAGAAAAAAGAAAAATAGAAAAAGAATATATACATATATAGAAAATAAATAGACAGACATTTAACAACATAATAAGAGAATGAATAAAAAGATATAGCCTCGATAAAAGTGTTATTACTGCAACTGTATTCAAGCGCTGCTCTTCCTGATATGGTGTGTGAGATTGCAGGTACTGCATCTGTGTTCAACCGCTATCAGTCGTCACCACTCATACTGACACAAGAAGTCAAACATTGTCCTTGAGATGGCCTCTTAAATGCACAGCATTATTGTTATCGCGGGAGAACTTGATACATATCTTCTAAAAGCACTATCCATTATTTACAAATCTTTATCTCAGATCTGGCAGATCAGGCATTCTGAATAACAGTTACATAAGCAGTCCTGTGTGTGTGTATATGTGTGTGTGTGTGTGTGTGTGTGTGTGTGTGTGTGTGTGTGTGTGTGTGTCTGTGTATGTGTGTGTGTGTGTATGTGTGTGTGTATGTGTGTGTGACTGTGTGAGCTTCACCTGTTGACTTTGCAGGCCTTGTACCAGCCTCCGTACTCGCCATACGGGGTGTTGTCTCTATGCTTGCCCTTTAAGTACGTCAGGGAGAGAGAGAAGAGGGGATGAGAGGAGGAGTGGTGAGGGACGTCAGAGAGAGAAGAGGGGATGAGAGGAGGAGTGGTGAGGGACGTCAGAGAGAGAAGAGGGGATGAGAGGAGGAGTGGTGAGGGACGTCAGAGAGAGAAGAGGGGATGAGAGGAGGAGTGGTGAGGGACGTCAGAGAGAGAAGAGGGGATGAGAGGAGGAGTGGTGAGGGACGTCAGAGAGAGAAGAGGGGATGAGAGGAGGAGTGGTGAGGGACGTCAGAGAGAGAAGAGGGGATGAGAGGAGGAGTGGTGAGGGACGTCAGAGAGAGAAGAGGGGATGAGAGGAGGAGTGGTGAGGGACGTCAGAGAGAGAAGAGGGGATGAGAGGAGGAGTGGTGAGGGACGTCAGAGAGAGAAGAGGGGATGAGAGGAGGAGTGGTGAGGGACGTCAGACTAGAACTACTACATTCCTGCGGTCGACAGTTATTACAGAGCTCTACTACAACTACAACTAACATGACCTTAAGCATACATGACACGCACTCACCCAACATGATCATACATAACCTTGACACTGGTTTCCATCCATGAATGTATACTTTAGAAACACACATACACACACACACACATGCACGCCCACACACGCACACGCACACAACACGCACACACACACACACACACACACACACACACACCCCCACACACACACACACACACACACACACACACCCTACCTTGCTCTCCTCCCTCTCTTCTGCGTGCATCCAGATAGGCTTGTTCTCAGCTGTAAATAGAGAGAGAGGAGAAGTGTTCAACACTGTCACAACACTACAGGGGTGGGGGTGGGGGGGACTGGAGCACTGTCACAACACTACAGGGGTGGGGGTGGGGGGGACTGGAGCACACTGTCACAACACTACAGGGGTGGGGGGTGGGGGGGACTGGAGCACTGTCACAACACTACAGGGGTGGGGGTGGGGGGGGACTGGAGCACTGTCACAACACTACAGGGGTGGGGGGTGGGGGGGACTGGAGCACTGTCACAACACTACAGGGGTGGGGGTGGGGGGGACTGGAGCACTGTCACAACACTACAGGGGTGGGGGTGGGGGGGACTGGAGCACTGTCACAACACTACAGGGGTGGGGGTGGGGGGGACTGGAGCACAACACTACAGGGGTGAAACACTGTCCCAACACTACAGGGGTGAACACTGTCCCAACACTACAGGGGTGGGGGTGGGGGGGACTGGAGCACTGTCACAACACTACAGGGGTGGGGGTGGGGGGGGACTGGAGCACTGTCACAACACTACAGGGGTGGGGGTGGGGGGGGACTGGAGCACTGTCACAACACTACAGGGGTGGGGGTGGGGGGGGACGGGAGCACTGTCACAACACTACAGGGGTGGGGGTGGGGGGGACTGGAGCACTGTCACAACACTACAGGGGTGGGGGTGGGGGGGGACTGGAGCACTTATTCATTAAGTCTAGATTATCATTCTTCAATAGGATCAAACTTGAACTTTTGAGAAACCCTGGGCATATAGAAAAATAGGTTCCAGAAGAAAGTTTATGGTATTGAAAAGTCTTATTTCGGTAGTGTAAAAAGTTTAGGATGATAGATAGAGTTGCTGGGTAGTTGAAAGAGAGGTAGAGTGTAGTATGGCCCAATAGAAGATGGTCAGAGGGTAGCATACAGGCAAATAGATGAAAGAGGGGATGTATAGATGAAAAAGGGGGGAGATATAAAATGAGTAGTGACTGGGAATAGGAAAAAGGAATGTTGGCTGAGAGGTTGAAAGAAAGTGAGGATACATATAACATGGTCAGGTAGTAGTAGTAGTAGTAGTAGTAGTAGTAGTAGTAGTAGTAGTAGTAGTAGTAGTAGTAGTAGTAGTAGTAGTAGTAGTAGTAGTAGTAGTAGTAGTAGTAGTAGTAGTAGTAGTAGTAGTAGTAGTAGTAGTAGTAGTAGTAGTAGTAGTAGTAGTAGTAGTAGTAGTAGTAGTAGTAGTAGTAGTAGTAGTAGTAGTAGTAGTAGTAGTAGTAGTAGTAGTAGTAGTAGTAGTAGTAGTAGTAGTAGTAGTAGTAGTAGTAGTAGTAGTAGTAGTAGTAGTAGTAGTAGTAGTAGTAGTAGTAGTAGTAGTAGTAGTAGTAGTAGTAGTAGTAGTAGTAGTAGTAGTAGTAGTAGTAGTAGTAGTAGTAGTAGTAGTAGTAGTAGTAGTAGTAGTAGTAGTAGTAGTAGTAGTAGTAGTAGTAGTAGTAGTAGTAGTAGTAGTAGTAGTAGTAGTAGTAGTAGTAGTAGTAGTAGTAGTAGTAGTAGTAGTAGTAGTAGTAGTAGTAGTAGTAGTAGTAGTAGTAGTAGTAGTAGTAGTAGTAGTAGTAGTAGTAGTAGTAGTAGTAGTAGTAGTAGTAGTAGTAGTAGTAGTAGTAGTAGTAGTAGTAGTAGTAGTAGTAGTAGTAGTAGTAGTAGTAGTAGTAGTAGTAGTAGTAGTAGTAGTAGTAGTAGTAGTAGTAGTAGTAGTAGTAGTAGTAGTAGTAGTAGTAGTAGTAGTAGTAGTAGTAGTAGTAGTAGTAGTAGTAGTAGTAGTAGTAGTAGTAGTAGTAGTAGTAGTAGTAGTAGTAGTAGTAGTAGTAGTAGTAGTAGTAGTAGTAGTAGTAGTAGTAGTAGTAGTAGTAGTAGTAGTAGTAGTAGTAGTAGTAGTAGTAGTAGTAGTAGTAGTAGTAGTAGTAGTAGTATAGCCAGATAGAGAAGAGAAGGTAGGATATACATATTCCTTAGTGGAAAATAATTTCTCATAACCATAATTGTGTTTGCATCAATTAATTCAAGTGATACAGCAAAGAAAGTGGCTGGAAATGTGTTTCTTTGGTCAACAGATAATTATGAAATGTTCTGAGTTGGTAGTGACATCCTAATCCACACAGTGTGTAATTGACTCCTATGCAAACCAGAGACTATAAAAACAAAACAAACTATTCGTTCAGAAATCACATGAACTATTATCCTTGCACTCAGACGGATTCAAATCAACTTGTTGAGTGACTTGAAGACATTTTTGTATTTGAGCAAATGTTTGAGTGTCATACTAAAGGGCCTGAATACTTGTACATGAGATATTTTTGTATTTAAATGTTTTAATACATTTCCCCAAGTTAGAGAAGGGGTGACATGCAGGATAGGGCCGGAATCAAACTGGGAACCCTGCGGTTACATGGTCGACACCAAGCTCCCCAAATTAATTCATTAAACATGCACTCATTAATGGTAATTCATAAAATATGCATTTGACAAAGCCTCTCAGTGTGATGACCGTGCATATAAAACACAAAAGCTAATATCTCTTCATAAATTATTCTTTATAGATTATAAAATATTAAACAAGAACATCATTAGGCTTGCCTTTCCAACCTTGCTTTATTTAATTTTACATTAGGCCTATTTGAGACAGCCCATGAGAGCAAGGACTGGAGAGTTGAGAGGCTTAACAGGACATTGTGGATGTGCAGTTGTTTGCCTACAGTCTTGCTGTATTTTTTAATAATGTATGTAAACTTTTGGCCTGTACTGTATGTAAAGCACTTTGAACTGCCGCTGTTGTATGAAATGTGCTATACAAATAAACTTGCCTTGGCTTACAGTTATGTCTGTTACACAGTTATGCAACATATGATGTCACAATAGCTTTTAAGCATGGCCTGGGGTGGTCCAGTGGTCTAGCACCGCGGTCTACAGTGTACACATATGCTCATGTCGGCACGGGTTCGAATCCGGCCCCATGCCCTTCTGACATGCCCTCTCTCTCCCTTCGTCTCCTTACTTTCCTGTCTGTCTTCACTGTATCTGTCCAATAAATAAAATAAAATAAACAAATATGCGTGGGACTGCCCCACTCAGAAAAAAATACTTAAAAACCCCCAAAAACTATAGCTTTTAAGCCTGATTCCGTGTTACTGACCACCGAAGACCCTCCTCCTCTAGCCCCTCCCCCTCCTGTAGCCCCTCCCCCTCCTGTAGCCCCTCCTCCTCCTGTAGCCCCTCCTCCTCCTGTAGCTCCTCCCCCTCCTGTAGCCCCTCCTCCTCCCGTGTTACTGACCACCGAAGACCACAAAACAACTAAAACACACATAACTGCTAATCACTGCTCAAGGGCATCAGAGTTGTTTTGATCCTAAAACTGTGATGATCGACCCAGAGGCGGGGTCTGGAAAGGGCTTTATATAACTGTGATGATCGACCCAGAGGTGGGGTCTGGAAAGGGCTTTATATAAACTGTGATGATCGACCCAGAGGTGGGGTCTGGAAAGGGCTTTATATAACTGTGATGATCGACCCAGAGGTGGGGTCTGGAAAGGGCTTTATATAACTGTGATGATCGACCCAGAGGTGGGGTCTGGAAAGGGCTTTATATAACTGTGATGATCGACCCAGAGGCGGGGTCTGGAAAGGGCTTTAAACTGTGATGATCGACCCAGAGGCGGGGTCTGGAAAGGGCTTTAAACTGTGATGATCGACCCAGAGGCGGGGTCTGGAAAGGGCTTTGATGATCGACCCAGAGGCGGGGTCTGGAAAGGGCTTTGATGATCGACCCAGAGGCGGGGTCTGGAAAGGGCTTTGATGATCGACCCAGAGGCGGGGTCTGGAAAGGGCTTTGATGATCGACCCAGAGGTGGGGTCTGGAAAGGGCTACACTGATGATCGACCCAGAGGCGGGGTCTGGAAAGGGCTACACTCTAAACTGTGATGATCGACCCAGAGGTGGGGTCTGGAAAGGGCTACACTCTCCTCTGTGATGATCGACCCAGAGGTGGGGTCTGGAAAGGGCTACACTCTAAACTGTGATGATCGACCCAGAGGTGGGGTCTGGAAAGGGCTACACTCTCCTCTTGCTCAGAGCATTATATAATAGGACTTAATACTAAATAGTTTAACTGACATTATCTTTATTAAAATCACCCACCAAACCTTTTTAGTTTTGCTCAGCAAAACAGCTTCACAGCAGTTTCAGCAAAGTATTTATTTATTTATGTTTAAACTAATGCAACACTAGGTAATTTAATCCCTAAAGGCAGACCATTAAATAGCTGAGCTCACCCTGACGCAATAACAGCAAGAATAGTTAATCTCTTAATTGAGGAAAGAAGTCTTTTATTCAGATTGTTTGTTCAGAAATCCTCTGAGAGTCACGACCCTTCCTTCCTCTGAGTGGTGGAGCCTGGTCTGGACCAATGAGAGAGCCTGGTCTGGACCAATGAAACTCTGTCTAGATTAGAACACTGTCCACTTGTTAACCCTGTGTCCATCAGTGGCCTCTCTCACTGATATGAAACAAGAGATAGATGGATATAATATATATTAGTGCTGTCAATCCATTAACATGTTCAATCAAGTTCTCACAATAATAGGCTGTGATTAAGCATCATTAATCACAAGTTAAAAATACTAGTGTTTACCGTACTTGTATTTTTGAGGGGAGATCAAACAAAAAACATGTGAGGTGTTGGAATAAAGAAATGCATGACAAAGTGGTTAGAGGAATCCTAGTTTTGTTTTACTTTATGCTCGGACAAACCGTGTTTGTACTGTGTATGTCCACCATAGTTCATATTTACGGTAGTAACATGTAAGCAGTGGGTCCACTGTATTTTATATTACTGAGGGGGAAAAAAGGTTGGATTCAAACCGACGCCTCCAGAGACTGCAACCTGAACCCAGCGCCTTAGACTGCTTGGCTGTCCTGATCTGTAATGGAGGTTCTGTGATGGAATCATACGATATACCTCCCTTCTTAATTGTCGTGCAGACCAACATCAAGACTTACCATCAACAGATCCAAATTCTTTCTCGTGGGCTCGGGTCAGAATCTCTTTGTACAGAATCTCAGCCTCCTTGTATTTCCCCTGCTTGAGAAAGCAAGATGCCTGGAGAGGAGAACAGAGAAACATGTCAGGGTATATACAGGAATCTTGAGGTTAATTTCAATACCTTTCTAAGACTTTTTAAAGACTGTGTCAATATTTTCCAGACCGCACCGCCACTTCGAGCTGTAACCGTTTACATCAGTGAGACCTTTAACTTAGTTTGCAATAGACTAGACCACTATGATACAACAGAATTTCCGGTTCATCTTTGTTTTTTAATAAAATTCTAATACATTCACAAACATTTATTAAAAGTTTTTAGGACTCAAACTCTTTGGACAGAGTCTAATTCAGAAAAATACCTACAAAATTCAAGACCTCATAAAATCGTGAAAAGACTTTAATACTTAAGGGTCTTGATTTTCCCAAAATTGATTTATCAACTTTTAATACTTTTCAAGACACTGTGGATACCCTGCTGGTATCAAGGTTGTATCAAATGGAGGCTATTACTCAATCCACATATTTCCCCTGCACATATTATAGGCTCATGAACAATCACATGCTACCTCTGTGCCTTCCTCTGGGTTGCAACGTTATGGAGACTGATTTCCAGACAGATCCACTGTATAACCGATCCCCAACCACATCAGACAGGCCAACACCCTCCCAACATTTAAACAGGCCCTCAAAACCCACCTCTTCAAGCTTGCCTTCACCAGTTAGCCCTCTCCCCCTCTCCTTCCCATGTGTCCCCAGCACTACCTTAATTAGGCCCCTATACTTTCTTCTATTTTGCTTTTGTTTCTTTTTATTATTACTACTCTATCTTTTCAGTTTGTAAAGTGTCTTTGAGTGTCTAGAAGCGCTATATAAGTCTAATGTATTATTATTATTATTATTATTATTATGATGAACATCCAGTGGATTTAGCTTCATTTGTCTGTGATTAGATAAGGTAATGTCATTGTATATAATCGGTGATCAGCTTTCCAATAATGAGTGCATGGATTTACTGTAGGCTACAGCCTGGTTAAGCATTTGTTTATAGGCTACAGAAACCAATAATACTTGCCAAAGGCATTTCTAACGGTTAATGTGTGGGTAAATTGTCCACAATGTCGCTGTAGCGTGTCTTAAAAAAAATATTGAATAATAAAATGTGTCATAATTAGGGGCATGCCCCCTTTTCATGTTTAATTTAAGTGTAGAGGTCAACGTCACCTTCATCAACTAATAGCCTTATGAGAAATCTAGATTCTGACTGAACGACCATATTAAATCACATTATAGTGGTTTTATTTTATATTAATCACAATTATTATTTTTACCTCAGCCTGCCCCCCCAGATGACAAATGGAGCGTTCATACAGTCTACGGTGAGGCTTAGTGTTAACAACAGTACACAGTCCCTCAGTCACAAGGCAGACGATATCATACAGTATACGAGTGGGCGGCAGAGCTATGGGAGCTGGCAGAGGAGGCAGAACCAGTGTCCTTGTACACGGCATGCTTCTACAGGCTCAATGAAACCATCAAGCATTTCCCACTTGTGAAAAGAGACATTCAGTTAACTATAAAGAGCTGCATTGCCAGCGTCAATCGCGCTGCCTCAGACGAGCGTTCCAGGAAATGGAGAAAAAACCTTGCTCTAAACAATCTGTTCTCTGAATACCGATCACATTGAATTCAGAACCTTTACTAAAGCTCTAATGGAATATTGAGTCATTAAAAAGGACTCTGGAATGTTCATAAACTTGACAAGTTGAACAAATAAAAAAGGGAGATTTCTATTGAATAGGCTTTTGTATTTAATAAACTACGGTGTGTAAGGAGGAGAACTCAGCAGTCTGAGGCGTCAAGGTGAAGCTCTATACACACACTCAAACACAACAATCTGCCCTGAATGAGGCGAAACATCGACACGTCCACAGCGAGCGCTTACAAGCCACTTCTTCAGGAACAAAGCACGTCAAACACAAAGTACCGTACCGGCCAAAACACGCACGGTCTTACTGTTCCACCCACGGGTGTGTGGGAGTGGTTGTGCACATCAAAACTGACTCTCAGACCAGACTGGTCTCACTAGCCTAGCATTACTGTATGTGACTCATTTAACACACCGACAATTATGTTTTGGAAACACACACACACAGTTTGAAACTAAATATGTGACAGCAGCTGGTGAAACCGGGAACAAGTCGACGACAACCAACTTTTCAGTTCAGACTTTTATTCTGAAAAACGTAAATACATTTCAGCGTTGTTGAAAATCAGTGACACGCTAGTCAAGCCAAAACATTGCAACGCAATGGATTGGGTGAGTAATCCCCACTGCTACCTTAGTTAGTGTAGGCTGAAATGTATTTACATTTTTCAGAATAAAAGTCTTAACGGTCCGTCGGCTGGCGACTTGTTATCGGTTTCACCAGCTGCTGTCACACATCGTTAGCCTCATAGCATAATTGCCTGAGTCATATTATGGCCAAATTGAGATATCTGCCTAACTCTACTCTCCTAACACTGCTGATTCACTGTGCAGTATTGCCTATGACATCAGCCTGCTTGTTACATTCCTGCCCAAGTCATCTTTTTGACATTTGGCATTTTTGACACTACATACAAAGATGGCTCGGCTGACCACAAGTGAAGCAATTATGCTATGAGGCTAACGCTACGTCCCTCCCCCAGAGTGAGCTAGTGTGCCAGCAGGCCTCACCAGGTTGTTCATGGTCTTGGCCACCCCCCTCCCCCTCCCTCCCTCCCTCTCCCTCCCTCCCTTCCTCACCAGGTTGTTCATGGTCTTGGCCACCCCCCTCCCTCCCTCCCTCCCTCCCTCCCTCCCTCCCCCTCCCTCCCTCCCTCACCAGGTTGTTCATGGTCTTGGCCACCCCCCTCCCCCTCCCTCCCCTCCCTCCCTCCCTCCCTCCCTCCCTCCCTCCTTCCCTCCCTCCCCCCTCCCTCCCTCCCTCCCTCCCTCCCTCCCTCACCAGGTTGTTCATGGTCTTGGCCACCCCCCTCCCCCTCCCTCCCTCCCCCCCTCCCTCCCTCCCTCCCTCCCTCCCTCCCTCCCTCCCCACCCCCCTCCCCCCCTCCCTCCCTCCCCCCCTCCCTCCCTCCCTCCCTCACCAGGTTGTTCTTAGTCTTGGCCACGTTGGGATCGTCGGGGCCGAGCCGACACTCGTAGATCTCCAGGGCGCGGCAGTAGTAGTACTCCACCTCCTCGTACTTGCCCTGGTTCTGGCACAGCAGGGCCAGGTTGTTCAGCTGCTTGGCCACGTCAGGGTGGTCCTTGCCTAGTACCTGAGAGGGACGCACGCGGATGAAGCACAGTCAGTAACATTAACCAGGCGCATCAGTCAATGTGTTGGTGCTGCGTGGGGAAGACGATAGAAAGAGGTGGAGATGCAGCAGACCTGCAAAAAATGCCCTATAAAAAAAACATTTGCAGATAATGTTGAACCTTGTACATTTGTATTTATTTGTTTATTTAAAAGCGACAATGGACAGTCATTGATTCTCCCTGAGTTAGCTGGGTAGCAGAATTGCATCAGCAGTCCCTGGGCAGGTAAATATGGCCTCAGATGTTATAAACAATTTAAAACAGAACTACAGGAAATAACAACATCACACTTTACACTCAAGAAAACATTACATCTTATCCCCATGGGGGGGGGGGGTTACTCATGTGTTTATAGTGGGGGGGGGGGGTAAGATAATAATAAATAAATAAATCAGGACAGACACTTATTTTGTTTGGTGTAATAATGTGAGTTTTTCACGTGTACTGTTTTGCAATAAATAATTGATTACAAAAAAAGAAGAAAACATTACATCAAATACGACATCATAAAAAATAAAAGAAAGAAAACATGTTAGCAGGGCCTTTTACCCCAGGCGAACATAAGATAAAAGCTGCATTTAGGCTACTAAATCAGTCTGTCTTCTCACTATACAACAACAACATCTAACATCTTCTAACCACAACAACAACAACAACAACATCTATCAACAAAGACTGCATACCCTGTCAAAGTCTAAAGTCTAAAGGACTATTGATCCTTTAAATAAGTGATGAAGTTCATTCAAATATCTTTAACAGCCCCTAACTGGCTGACTTAAAGCCAGCTCTGCAGTTGGTGCACAACGTACACACTTGCCTAATTCTGTTTGGATTTCATGATTCTGTCCAGGTTTTCTGCATTGCGGGAGGTATCACACAGTGAGTGCAGTGTGGGCAGTTTTGTTGCCTCCCTTCTAACAACCATTTTAGCTCGTGTCTCGACCTTTGAAGCTCCAGCTTTTACCAGGGATGGGGATTGATAAGATGTCATCATCGATTCTCAACGTTAACACATTGGTAGCACTATCTGGCACGAGGCGCAAAGTATCAACGGGCGCGTTATTATTCAGTGGCAGCCACATGCAGGTCGTCTACCACTTACAATCCACAACATTACTTACGTTTTGTTTGACTTTGTCACATTTTAAATAGATAACATGCTACTTTATCAGCTTTCTCAAACAAAGTCTGCGAACGGACACCAGGCGTTGTGGCATAGCCTGAGTGCTTGAATACCGTCCTTGTTGTGACTAAATAAAACGTCACACTCCGATACTACACCGCAGAGTTTGACGTTTACGTTTATTTTATTTGGAAAGGGACGATGCATATTAATGAACATCGATCAGACGTCAGACGGAGAGTTCGACATCATGACGCATGAGTTTTCACAACGCGTAAGTGTCAGAAAAAATGCCGGCATCGATAAAAGGAACCGATAACCTTGGAGAAGTATGATTCTGATGGATCGAAACAATTTGGAACCGGTTCTCGATTCACTATCCCTAGCTTTTACATTGCGTTAGCCTCTCTTACTCCATTTCCCCTGTCGCCTTCGACAGGCAACATGTTCACTCTGCGTAAGCTAAGCATATGTTGTTTTCACTCAAGGCTGACCTAAGAATCTAATAAAAGCCAGATCAATACAGAGCGTGCTGCTTGGGTCTCTAGAGAACAGAGCCTGTCTGTTCAGTCTGCAGTGTTCTGCAGCCAATGAATTAATCCCTTTAACTCCCTCAAATACAGGCACAACCTGATTGAAACTTCACACAGACGCAATAAAAACATAATTTGACCTTTTCCCCTAGGTTAAGTAACAAGTGTAACAATGCTCCACTGACATTTCAAAAAATAAATCTCCCTTAATTATTAATTCAATCAATTAATTCTCTTTGACTAAAGAGCCTCCACCTGCAGTGATGGGAGCATGCTCTGAGGTGACGTGGGCGATGTAAGTGAACCAGTAGTAGGTTTGGCGACGTCCAACAAGGGTGTACCTTTTCTCTGATCTCCAGGGCCCTCTTGCACAGCGGCTCAGCCTCCTTGTACTTGCCCCTCTTCCCGTAGAGCACGGCCAGGTTGTTCAGCGTAGCAGCGACCTGGATGAGACACGCAACAAAACAAGTGCAGGTCAGATCACTGGTAGGAGTACTGCTACTTAACCAGGAACCTGTTTTTTTCTTAAATAAATGCCGAAATGCAAAACCTCCCATCGGCAAAATGTTCTGATTTGCTGTTTTCACTTCAAATGACGACAACAAGGAAGGCTAAACATGATGGGTCTGACAGTGGGGGAAAAAATTAGATTTTTTTTCAGATACAAGGTTTTGCCTTTCGGCCATCGATATGGCAATTTATTCATCCAAAATATTGATATATTATATCTATCTCATATCTATCCAATGTCATCAGGTGATGAAAAAGGATATCGTCCCCTAAAAAGCAGTGAGTCACTTGGGCCTGGTATAAGTGCAGCCTGGTATAAGTGCAGCCTGGTATAAGTGCAGCCTGATATAAGTGCAGCCTGGTATGAGTGCAGCCTGCAAGGTATTTCTTGAGGGATTAGGGAGAGACAGGGTCACAGGAAATAAGGGAGGTAGGGAGGAGATGAGCTGCATTGACTAACACTGTACTTTAACTGCCTTCCTGAACAGTCAACGTGTAGGCTAGACTCCACAAAGCTATTCGTTATTAGTGATTTGTCTAGATTAGTCTGAAGTCTTAAGATGCTTTCTATACTATGGACTTCTGACAATTCTGTAAGCTCTGGAGACAAGAGGGGTGTTGAGCAGTCGCGATCGACGGCTTTCAGGCAAATAAAACCAGTGACAGAAATTCATACCCAAACGAGGGATAAATCCATATCAAACCGCTGTGTGAGTAGTTAACCTTCTTCCTTGACATTGGTAGATGATAAACCAACACTTTGACTTGATGACAAATCCTTTCAACTCCGTATCGTTTTGCCCACGTAGTGCGTGTGTGCGGTTTCCATGACAACAGCGAGTCCCTTACCGCGGGGTGGTCTTTGCCCAGCGTCTTCTCCCGGATGGACAGGGCGTCGTTCAGCAGATGGGCGGCCTCTTTGTATTTGTTCTGATCCCTGCAGACAGGAAGGAACACGGTCAAACATGACCTCAGAGGACTGCAGTTACACACACCACTAACACTGGGCAGTCTTCCTATCTCAGAGGACTGCAGTTACACACACCACTAACACTGGGCAGTCTTCCTATCTCAGAGGACTGCAGTTAGACACACCACTGACACTGGGCAGTCTTCCTCAGAGGACTGCAGTTAAACACACCACTGACACTGTGCAGTCTTCAAACAGGATCTCAGAGGACTGCAGTTACACACACCACTAACACTGGGCAGTCTTCTCAGAGGACTGCAGTTACACACCACTAACACTGTGCAGTCTGATCTCAGAGGACTGCAGTTACACACACCACTAACACTGTGCAGTCTTCCTATCTCAGAGGACTGCAGTTACACACACCACTAACACTGTGCAGTCTTCATCTCAGAGGACTGCAGTTACACACACCACTAACACTGGGCAGTCTTCTGATCCCTGCAGACAGGAGGGAACACGGTCAAACAGGATCTCAGAGGACTGCAGTTACACACACCACTGACACTGTGCAGTCTTCTCAGAGGACTGCAGTTATACACACCACTAACACTGGGCAGTCAGAGGACTGCAGTTAGACACACCACTGACACTGTGCAGTCTTCCTATCTCAGAGGACTGCAGTTACACACACCACTGACACTGGGCAGTCTGCAGTTACACACACCACTGACACTGTGCAGTCTTCTCAGAGGACTGCAGTTACACACACCACTGACACTGTGCAGTCTTCTCAGAGGACTGCAGTTACACACACCACTGACACTGTGCAGTCTTCAGAGGACTGCAGTTAGACACACCACTAACACTGTGCAGTCTTCATGATCTCAGAGGACTGCAGTTACACACACCACTAACACTGGGCAGTCTTCAGAGGACTGCAGTTACACACACCACTAACACTGGGCAGTCTTCAGAGGACTGCAGTTACACAAACCACTAACACTGTGCAGTCTTCCTAGCAGCACAATAGAAAGTCTGGAATTAAAATGATGCACGTTATGCACTGAGGATATGCTTGTTTCTTTACAACACTACACATGTGTGACACAGTCTGATTGTTTGGTCCGCATGTCGGCAACCAATCAAAATGTTCAGACTTTTCTTTTGAAACACGGAACAAACTCGCTAGTCAAGCCAAAATACTGCAACGCGATGGATTCTGTGAGTAATCCCCACTGCTACCTAGTTAACTATAACACTACTTTACATTGTTAGCAGGCTCACAAAACAAGCTGTGATAGTTGACTAGCGATGTATCGTTGATTTTCAACAACGCGGAAAGAGAGAGAGAGAGAGAGAGAGAAAGAGAGACAGAGAGAGGGAGTGAGAGAGAGACAGCGAGAGAGAGAGGGAGCGAGAGAGAGAGAGGGAGTGAGAGAGAGAGAGAGGGAGCGAGAGAGAGGGAGTGAGAGAGAGAGAGAGACAGCGAGAGAGAGTGAGAGAGAGAGTGAGAGAGAGAGAGAGAGACAGAGAGAGGGAGTGAGAGAGAGAGAGACAGCGAGAGAGAGAGGGAGTGAGAGAGAGAGACAGCGAGAGAGAGTGAGAGAGAGAGAGAGTGAGAGAGAGAGAGGGTGTGAGAGAGAGACAGAGACATTAAGGGGTTAGCAGGGAGCTCTGAATCCCAGGTTGGGTGTCAGGTTCCCAGGCTGTCAGCTCTGTCAGCTCACCTGTAGACCAGGGCCAGGATGTTGAGCATGGTGGCCACGTCGGGGTGGTCATGTCCAGAGGTCTTCTCCAGGTCCTCCAGGGCCTGCTTGCAGAGGGGCACGGCCACCTCGTACCTCCCCTGGGAGGCGTACTGGATCACCAGGTTGTGGAGGGTCCTCAGACGGGCCGGGATCTCGTAGCCCCCCTGCTGGGCCGCGGCCACCGCCGCACTGTTGTGCGGATGCTGCACTGTGGGGTCACAGAGAGGTCACACAGAGGTCAAAGGCTCATCAAGGGATATGCCAGGACCAAGAGATACGGAGAGACAGCTTTCAGTATATATGCTCTGAGACTATGGAACATCCTACCTGAGAGCCTGAGATTGTCCAAAACTCTAGAAACATTTAAGCGAGACCTCAAAACCTACTTATTCAATCTGGCCTTCTAAATGTCCATCTTCGTTGTTGCTTTATCTTTTTTGCTCCTTGGGTCACATTTTGTGAGAAATACGCTATACAAATAACATTTGATTTGAGTTGATCATGGGAAGGTACATTTTCCACTTTAAATTCATTGGTAGTAACAACTGAATTCCACTGCATTTGCAGTATAGCGGAGATATAAGCCACAGTGGTGCTCTACAATACTGTGTAAGAGGACTGTTAAATGGATGGCTGGTCTTACTGCCGGGGCCGTGCTCCTCCTCATCGTTGGGGAAGAGGTCGTCCAGAGAGTCCTTGGGGGGCTCCCCGTCCTTCTCCTCCTGCTGACAGACCACATGAACCGTTAGACCAACACAGGAACCTTAAGACCATGAACCATTAGACCGGCCAACACAGGAACCTTAAGACCAATAAATGTAACCCGTCCTCTATTCTTCAGTGTTTTTATTTCACAATTCCTCAGTGGTGAGTATGACAGGTGTATGTAATTGATTCCTATGCAAAACCAGAGACTCTATAAAAACAAAGATATTGATTCCAAAATTACATGAACTATTATCCTTGCATTAAGATGGACTCAATTCAACGTATTGAGTGATTTGTATGCATTTGTAATGCATTTTTGCATTTTAGCTTATTTTAAGAGTGTCATTGCAAAGGGTATGAATACTTATCCACATTTCTGTGTTTCAATTTTAATACATTTGCAGAAATACATTTTCACTTTGTCATTATGGGGTATTGTGTGTGGATTGATGACATTTCTTTCTATCAATTTTAAATTGAGTCTATAACACAACAAAATGTGAAAAAAGTGAAGGGGTCTGATGACTTTCTATAGGCGCTGTATATGGAGGGCCATAAAAGATCCTATTTGCTGGGCAGCCTCAAAAGAATACTCATTCCTGCTGACTCAGGAGAGGGTAATAATATAAGGAAGGAATATCTGGGAATTCATCCCAACCACTTGATCAATACGGTCCTGGTCAATCACATTCCAGGTCTGCAGGTAATGTCTTCCTCCCAGTAGAGACGCGTCAACTGTGTAAGTTCAGGCTCATTTTAGATTTCCTCGCTGGTTCACTGAGTTTCCAAGTGAAGCTGTACTGAACCAGTAAAATAAGTGATCATGTGTGTTCTATTACAATCACCATTATAATCAAAACGAATTAAACAGGAATTGTATTAATCTTTTCTGATATTTCTGCAAGTATTAAGCCTATCATAACACATTCTTGCCTCCGTTTCAACACCAAAGCTAGCTAATGACAAACATAGAAATCAATAAACATAATGACCCATTTGAGCCTGATACACTGCTCTCTTGTAGACAGCGATCTACAGCACAGGACATAAAGGATCCTGCTCCCTTTTTGCGATCTGCACTCAAGGCACAAAAACACGAAAGCTGACAAAAAACCTGAGATCAAAATAGTGAAAACACCACCACTCATCCATGTTCAGACTTTGCTGAGGTGCTGGAACTGAAGAGTATCAATAGAGGGCAAAATAACAGCATCCGCACACTCAAAAACACTGTGCAAAAAAAAAAAAAACGTTGTTTATTGCAAGCTTTCAGTCATAGACCTTCTTCAGGCATAAAGCAGAGTCTTGTCTGCTTTATGCCTGAAGAAGGTCTATGACCGAAAGCTCGCAATAAACCTGAGATGCAATGGACAAAGCCCTCACTCACCACTGTATCTTATATGGCAGAGTTGAGTGGCCGTGGCCCTCATTGGCTGCACGTTGTCTCTCACACTGGCACACCTTTACATATAAAGCCATTTTAGGCGACGCCCCCAATATTTATGTGGTTATATTTCAAGAACCCAGAGTACCGTACTTACTCCTTACGTTCCAACGACTGTTATCTGCTAAATGTCCCCAAAGTTCGCACTGAATTCGGCAAGCACTCCTTCACACACTTTGCACCTGCTGCCTGGAATTCACTACAGAGCACTCTGAACCTGAAGGAACTAATTTCTCTTGGAACATTTAAAAACCTTGTGAGTAACTTGGAATCAGCCTCATATCGTTCTTGCTCCTGCTTTATATGAAAGTCCCATTATTTTATTCTATTGCTCTGGCCAGATTGTATGTTGTCTATGTTTTGTTGTTAACTTGGTGTTGTTTTATTGTGTAATTCTGCTTTGTCTGTTTCAACTGTCGAAAGTCGATGTTTTAAGCTGCTGTCTTGGCCAGGCTTCCCTCGGAAAAAAAGATCATTGTGTCTCAATGGGCCCGACCTGGTTAAATAAAGGCTAAATAAAATTAAAATACATTTTTAAAAATGCAATGTACAATCCAAACCCCAACAGCCCGACGGTGCGTCTGTGTGAAGTGTGTTATAACACAAACACTTCTGGACACTTACAGTAGGAGACACGTCATCGTCGTACTTCTTCAGCTGGTTCATGAACTCCAGGTGCTTCTTCTCCTCCTCCAGCTGGGCCACGTTCTGCTCGCTCTTCTGCAGCTTCTGCTGGGTGTTGGCCAGCTCGTCCCTCAGCCACTGGTTCTCCTGGCACAGCCGCCTCACCTGCGCCCGCAGCTTCTGCTTCTCCGACTCCACCGCGTTCAGGTGGTTGGACAGGGCCATCATCACCTGGACAGGGACACACACACACACATTCACACACAGACAATTGGTACCACATCAGTATTATGAAGAGAGGTAAGAGAACAAGCAAATGGGGCGTCTGTGGCGCAGGAGGTAAGAGCCGCTGTCTAATGATCACAAGGTTGGCAGATCGGTGGTTTGAGCCCCGGCTTGGCCACATGTCGAAGTGTCCTTGGGCAAGACACTGAACCCCAAAATTGCTCCCAGTGAGCGGGCCGGCGCCTTGCATGGTAGCTTGTCGCCATTGGTGTGTGAATGTGTGTGTGAATGGGTGAATGAGAGGCCGTTGTAAAGCGCTTTGGATAAAAGCACTATATAAGTCAGTCCGTTTACCAAATGACAGAGAAGCCAAGGGAGAGAGGTTATTGGTGTAAGACAGAGAGCGACGGCTGCTAGCTGGGTTCACGGTGAGTCATGGTCACTATTTTCAGCTTTATACAGAACAAGGGAGTTCCTGTCTGCACCAGCAATAAATCCTGAGAGGTGGAAAAATGTGTCACAAACTGACTTATTTCACTGAGAATCCTCCCCAGTCCGGTCCCCGATCTTACCATAGTGATCCGCAACGCCCCCACCCTGGACTCCTTCAAATCAGCCCTCAAAACCCATCTGTTCACCAAGGCCTTTGGCCCCTAGTCACTGTTTCTGTGTTTGTTTTCTGTTTTGTCTGTCTGACCATTCCCTTTAGAATTGTATGTGGGTTTTATGAAAGGCGCTATAATACAAGTTATTATTATTCTCACCTGTGCTTCACCGAGCCCCAGCTCGATCATCTCCACAGACTATATAAGTCTAATGTATTATTATTATTATTATTACTATTACTATTATTATCATCATCATTCTCACCTGTGCTTCCACGAGGCCCAGCTCGATCATCTCCACAGACTAAGTCTAATGTATTATTATTACTATTATTATTATCATCATTCTCACCTGTGCTTCCCCGAGGCCCAGCTCGATCATCTCCACAGACTAAGTCTAATGTATTATTATTACTATTATTATCATCATCATTCTCACCTGTGCTTCGCCCAGCCCCAGCTCGATCATCTCCACACTCTTGCGCAGCAGGTTGGACTTCTCATGGACCAGGTTGGCCTCCTCATCCTTCTTCAGACACTTGATGGTCTCCAGCAGGCTGTGCAGGATGGAGTTGTGCTCGTTCTTCAGCGCCTCCAGGCCCTGGATCACCAGCTTGGTGTTGGAGATGATCTCCTCCTGGGACAGCTTCTCCAGCTTCTCTTCCCGTGGGTACACCATGGTGGACGACATCTACCGCAGGGGGGGACCTGTAGGAGACACACAGAAGAAGAAACGGGACACAGAAGAAGAAGAAATGGGCTGGGTTAATATAGGTGCAGAAGACACAAATGGGCTGGGTTAATAATAGGTCTGGGTGGTGCTGTAGCGAAGCAGACACAATTACATTTACATAATGGCATTTGGCAGACGCCTTATTCCAAAGCGCCTTAAAATCGATACATTAGACTAAGCAAGTGAATCATCAATCCACCAGTTCTAGCAGGAGAAGTAATCTAGCTCAGGCCAGGGGCCACTGGCAGTCGTTGTAAAAATAAAAAATAAAGAATATTTTTTATTAATAGACACTGGAGAGACAGTACAAGGGGGGCAGGAGAAGTCTTAGGAAGCATAGTATAGAGAAAAGGAAAATATAGGAAAAGCAGGTACGCAGTAGTAATGTCTCAGTTAAGGTGTAGCCTGAAGAGATTGCCTGCCACACAGATTTTGGTTTTTATTTTTGACTAGAGCGTTCAAACACTGCATTGTGTTTATCCTGCATTCAGAAGACACAGAAGAAGAAATGTCTGGGTTAATAACAGGGCTGGGTTCTGTAGCAGAAGCAGACACCCTCCTATTGCCTGCCACGCAGATTTTGGTTTGTATTTTTGACTAGAGACATTCAAACACTGCTGTGTTTATCCTGCCTTCAGGAACACAGAAGAAAAATGTCTGGGTTAATATAGGCTAGGTCTGGGTTCTGTAGCAAAGCAGACACCCTCCTCCTCTTGCCTGCCACGCAGATTCTGTTTTTATTTTTGACTAGAGCGTTCAAACACTGCTGTGATTATCCTGCCTTCAGATCTGGCTCAGTTGAGGCTCCAGAGCATGTAACCTTGTATTTCCCTCACCCTCTAGGCTCAATTACAGCCGATTCTTCACACTGTTGGCCCACCAAGTCTTCCCATGTAACTGTGACTGACAGCAGAGGAGCTGTCACACACACACACACACACACACATACACACATACACACACACACACGCACATGCACACACACGCACACACACGTCTTAATCTTAGTGTTTCATAATAGAGGGCCCTGTTCCTGGGTGACAGGCACCGTGTAATCTATCTGCTACGGTAATGATAAGATCACAACAAGATCCACGATGCTATATGACAGCCATACACATGCACACGTATACAGTAAACATGTTCCAAATGGGTTACCGCTTCCACAAGTCAGACTGAAGAGTTACTGGAATGTGTAGTGCTTATTTGATTCTGTTTTGAAATTTTATTTTATTTGATCAGTCTTGCTTCGTACAGTTACCGGAGCTTGTAGTGCAGAACATGTATAATCCGATATATCTGTCTGGCTCTACTCCCAAGCCAACACAGAATCTCTAAGGCAAGACGCATCATTCACCCAAGTTCCATCAAAATGGTACCAGTGGTGTGTGACAATTGGACGGATGTCATGAAACAAACGCTCCACAGTCCCCTCCCCGATGTCAGTGTGGAGAGTCAGATTATGGAGGCATGAAGACTAGATGAAGGGATTCAAACGTCATCACTAAAATGGGTGGTGACATCACCACCGACAATGGGGTGGGGACAGGAAAAAATTCAGCACGTTTGGCTGAAGCATAACAAAAGTAGGTTCGGGGGCAGGATTGCATCTTGACGTGCGACAGAGGGAAGACAGATGAATGTAACAGAGGTTGTGTGGTGGTGGCAGGGCTCTGCAGAGACAGGGGAGGTCTGCCTGTCTGTCTGCTCCGTCATGGACAGAGACAGGGGAGGTCTGCCTGTCTGTCTGCTCCGTCATGGACACTGGACTGAGGGATGACTGAGCAGCACGACAGCCCCCAGCAGGATGTCCCTGGTGTCCTTGAACAAAAAGCTGCTCTAAAATGTCTAGGAAAGGCATGCCTGTATTCCAATAATACAGGTGCATAGCGTGATATGTCATGTGCAGCATGCTCTGAGGAGTGTTCCGTCGTAGACTGAAGATCCATCTCTTCAGGTTACACCTTAACTGCTCCTCCTGAGACATTACCACCCCCCAGCACTGTGTCTCCTGAGACACCCGCTTTTCCCCTTTACTGTGTCCCCTATGACTTCTACTGCCCCCCTTGTACTGTTTCTCTGTTCTCCAGTGTCTATAAAAAACTTTTCCTTCTATCATTGAGACTGCCAATGGCCCCGGGCCTGAGCTAGATTACTCTTCCTGCTACGACTTGTGGATTGATGATTCACTTGCTTAGTGAAATGTATTGATTGTAAGTCACTTTGGAATAAGGCGTCTGCTGCTAAATGCCAAAAATGTAAATGTAAAATGTAGGAGTGCAGCTTGCTCTATTCACTCTAGCGAATTTCTCAGTAACATGACATTGAAACTGGCCATGGAGTTTTGTGGTTGTGAATGTGACTTTGGAAATGTACACAAAACCTAGCAGAGATTGCTCAGCCAGCCAGAAAATGTCCCCATTAGATAACTTAATGCATACAAGTAGCAGTCATCCCATACATTAGGCTAGCCAGACAACCCCCAGTCCCCCACCCAAGACCCCAAAAAAGTCCACAAAAACACCAAGGTGAGGGTAGGACCTTTGGGCCATGGTCAGGGTAGGACCTTTGGGCCATGGTGAGGGTAGGACCTTTGGGCCATGGTGAGGGTAGGACCTTTGGGCCAAGGTGAGGGTAGGACCGTCGGGCCAAGGTGAGGGTAGGACCTTTGGGCCATGGTAAGGGTAGGACCTTTGGGCCATGGTGAGGGTAGGACCTTTGGGCCATGGTGAGGGTAGGACCTTTGGGCCATGGTAAGGGTAGGACCTTTGGGCCATGGTGAGGGTAGGACCTTTGGGCCATGGTCAGGGTAGGACCTTTGGGCCATGGCCCTGGGCTTATTTTGGGCCGTTCTTGGAAATGGAAACACAAATGTCTGAGGCTTTGAGCCAAGCTGCAGTCTATCAGTGCTTTATCATGTTTAAGTTCCTCCATCCATTACCACAGCATACAAGAAGTCAAGACAAATCGTCAGCCCATGTCGGGCCTGAAGAGAAATATGTACAGAGTGTTCAAATGTCCCCATGGTTAAATCCTACTATAGCATTCCTCTGTCTGTGTTAGAGATAGTGGGGGTAATATGTGCAACATTTTAGGGTAATCGTTCACTTTTTCATAAAAGCATAGATAAGTAGATAAGTAAAGATAAGATAGGTAAATGCACTTTTGACATATTCAGTTAGCTTCATGACATTCTCTAGAACAGTACCGCTAACGTGATGGTTCTTTTTCAACATTTCCTAGAGCTGAAGTTTGTTTGTTCTACACTGTGCAGACAGCCGACCTTGGAAAATGGTTGTATGAGCAGCTGACTGTAGTCTCAGGTGAGTCACGAAGCACCCAGCCAGTCCCTCCTCTACCGTCTCATTTTAACACGCAGGACCAACCAACATCCACACCAGGGCTTGACGCTTACCTTTTCCCCAGGTAGCACTGTGCTACCATGTTGAAAAATTTTGTAGCACACCAAGAATTTCAGTAGCACAATGAAAATTGCGCAATTTTCGTCAACGACAACAAATGATCATAATCATAACATATCAAAATGATCATAACCGGCTCTTGGCCGTAATAAAAACGGAGACTCACACAATGTAAAGGGGAAGTAAGAATATTAATTTCAGTTGGCCCACGGTTCGGTATGAACCTCGGTTTTTGGGTCACGGTTCACGGTTCGCATTTATTTTTTTATTTTTTAATGCTACCACTATAAAGTACTAACTGTTACTTTATTTTGCTTATACTTATGGAACTTTAACATTTAGACACATTCCAGAATATGACTGGTAAATTGTATAATATAAATATATATAAACAAAAAACACTTTCAAATGTAAAAAAATTACATAAACACTTTCAAATGTGACTTGTTGTGGATTGGAACTACGGATCATAAGCTTTCAAATGATGTGTCATACATTGAATTCCGAAAAAATATGAAGTTAGTCATTTGAATGTTGTTAGACGTCAGGCACATATAGGGTTAACCTCTTTGTAATGAAACCGGATGCAAACGCAGCTAGCAGCTAGCGGCTAACAAAACACAGCGCTACGAACTATGAGAGCTGTATCCCATATACCCATTATGTGCATATTTAAGCGCATATAGGACTCGCGTGAAGCATTTCTGCGACACGCGTTTCTGTTCACTGTTTTCATTCCCTCATCGCTTATACACATACGTTTGACTGCGCATGACAGTAGTAGTCGCACTGGTGCGATTTAATGTATTTCCAAGTCGCACAGAAATATATTCACTCGCAAATGCGACCAAAACAGTCGCACTGTCGAGCCCTGATCCACACGCAGGATACAATGTGCTGTGAAATTGGCAGTGAAATTATAAATCATATGTCTGTTAATGTAATAGACATAACATGTATGAAACTTCTTAATACCTAACTGTGAAAGGGAGAGCACAGACATACGTATGCGTGTGTCGGCTAAATGCAACTGAAAAGTGAGTGGTGGACAGCGTCCAGACATAGCACAGCCTATGCAGTCAATGAACAGGCAACCTTAAAGTCAGCAAAACATTTAAAACATTCATAATCGCTGCATCTCGCAAACCTAGCCAGTCACTCACTAGACAAGAGCAAACATGTTGCTGTCAGGAGTGATACTGTTGGCCAGAAAAGTGCATAGCTGAAACTAATAGTGTTGCATTTGAAAGTGAGACGAGACACTATGAAAACCTGCTCCTTTCCAATTGCATATCTGCATTCAAATGCCAACGATAAGCCCCGTAGTTTGATGTGTCATTTCAATGTGAAAGCATGTCTGTAAAATGCCAGCCTGGCAGATAAGTGTGTGGGTGCGGGCCCAAGCCTTTGCATCTACTGTAGCTCTGATCTGAATTTACATAGAGCAGGACACGTTTTAATCTGTGAAGCATTCTGGTATCACAAACTCTTGCCCTTTTCTCTTTTTTTTTACTGAGCGAGAGGCTTGAGAAGTTTGCTTTTAAAGGATAGGCTTTAAAATAGGATTATCATAAGCATTTAGTTTGTTAACATGCTAGTACATGTTCCTACATGTTATTAGAAAATGAGAGACAGGGAAGATGTCAGCATATGAGACAAATACGAGGTGTGTAGGCTAAACTATATCCAATGAATAGCGTTGGCTATCATTGTATTTGGAGAAGTTGATTTCAGGCTATACTTGTAGCTCTGCCATATAGGGTTGGACGGTTTTACAGATAAACCGAAAACCGCGGCCTCTAAAAATAGTTTTTTATGGCGGTTTTGATCAAAATCCGTCATAAAACCAAACGTTTTCATTTTTAGCTTTATTATTTGTAACATTTATCACAACGTCATAAATTGCTATATAACGCCTTAAGAGTGTGTGGTTGAAGATGCTATGAAAGTGATTTTTGTAAACAATGTAATTTGTCAATAAATTAACTGTCTAAAAAGATGCATCACGTGACAGCTTCTCCTCAGAACGGAGAATTAGGGAACAGCGTTGCCTGATTGGGCGTATTCCCTCCCAATTGGGATACCTATGATCACATTGGGCTGGAAATCAATCTATCAATCCCTGGCAACAGTGTTAGGTAAGCGAGTTGGTCCCTGAAAAAAAGCAACTTCCGCAATATGGACAACGCATTTCGGTTTCTGACCGAATGACAAGGAAACGTTGACGAGGCTGTGTGTAGGATTTGCATGAACAAGGTGATAGCCAAAGATGGAAATACTTTTCAAATGTACGTCGCCATCTCGATTGCTGTAACCCACTGTCTTTGTGAATGTCGGCACATATCGAAAAATCTATTCATCGTTCGTAGCACCCACTTATTATAATGAAAATGTTGACCATGAAAATGTTGAGTTATGCACATCCCTAGTATCCACCAACATGCACTAACCCAGCTGATTCTAATTGGCACAGGTAGGAGAACTCATTACTGGCATTGTAGCCTAAGTAATACATGGTAGTACTGGCCTACATCATTACCTTATGAGACTACCTGACTAAAACGATTGTCAAACTAAGAGTTTGAGCCAAATGATTTCCATGGCAAAGAGATTAAGCTACACACATTTGATAATTCTGCATTAGCCTAAGTTACAGTGGTCAGGCGCCAAGTAATTCTCTCCATGGGCTTGGTACTGCATGTTTCTCCTTCGAGGTGCATAGAGGTTTGCAGCAACAGAGCGGCTTGAGAATGCACATGCTCAGACACGCTTATCCCTATAGGCTAAGCAAAAACACAGCCTCCATCCCCCCCTCTGCCTTCAATAGGAAATCAATGTTAGGCATTACTCTGTAAAACCTGATCTTCTGGTTCTGAACAAACACTTTGCCTACCATTAATTGAATCCTCATATAAGCAGAGGTATGATACCTAGTAGCCTAATAATAACAACAAACACACGAGACAAAGCCAGTCATGTTCTAGGGAGGAGTCTATTCATCAGCGCAATAAAGCAGAACACTCCTGTATGCAGATGACGGTACAACGTTAGTACAAGCAGATAATAACATGGGTTTATCCTGCCATGTAGCTAATCACACTGCAGAGTAGATAATAAGCTTCATTTTGCTTTTTCAGTAGCCTAAAACTTCACAAAAGTTCAGACAAAATGACACTAGCCTACAGTAGCAGTATGTTGCTACTGGCTATGTTAAAGTACAGACAACAACGGTGTCCACAGCTACAGGCTACAGGGAACAAATGTCAACAAGCAACCAGACAAATGTCTTCTGTCCACAGGCACTGCTGCAATCTGGCCACCATTTAAAAGGGAAAATTGCAAGACGGGCACCAGAGCAGAACACTAACCTCAGCTTCAGCAGCAAATCAGATCCTCATAGCTTGGCAGAGAGAAGAGAGGCTGATGTAATAATGACTCCTCCACCAGTAATACACCCGGAAAAAACAGCAGTCACCATAGAAACTGCATCACATCTAGCGTTTAGCGAGCTACGCTAATACAAACAAGAGAAAGGCTCCTTGCGGATGTGGGTAAGAATCTCTGGATCTCTGGAGGACAAAAGCTGCCTCAGAAGTGTGACCTTCCCACAGATCTCTGAACAGCCAGCAGCCTCAGCACACAACAGAGACGGGGACGGCCCCACCCACACTGCGAAGGGAGGAGCAGGTTCAACGGAGGGGGAGAAAGCTGTCCTGATCTAGATACTGGACATGACCGAGCGATCAAACTGCTGAGTCAGGGCTCTCCCCAAAGATTGCAGCCAGATTGCACCACGCTGTGAATCTGAATTACATTTCAAGGCAGATTCAGCGGTATATTTAGTAGTGATTAGAGTAGCTGTCTTTGATCTCCAACAGCATTGTTGTTAAGAACAAAAGCGAAAAAAGTAAAACAGAGACAGCCAGAGTATCTTAGTAAAACGTTTATTAATAAACATCTTGCTTCATTCACAGGTTTCTCCATCACTCTCCTTTTATAGAGGCGTGCTACTATACATATTTATAGGGGACAACATGTTTACTGTACACTTGTTTTTTATGCATCCTTTATTGATACTGGGAGATCTTACTGCGACCTGTGTATGGCAACAGGGAATAAGAAACTAAATAAAAGCAGAGGGGGGAAAAGATGGAAATCTCCAAAAGAATGATTGGAAGAAAAGAATAACAACAATTAGGCTATATAAACCCTTCAGACAACCTAGATTTAAAAAGCATAATAGAGAACAGAGAAAAAGCAACAGACACATCAATCACACAACAAATAACCCGTCTATCTTTGTTTTCAACGAGTAGGAAATAAATCTGCATTCTCATTCTCTTGAAATGGCCTAACAACAACAAAAACAAGTGTACAGTAAACATGTTGTCCCCTATAAATATGTAGCACACCTCCATAAAAGGAGAGTGATGGAGAAACCTGTGAATGAAGCAAGATGTTTATTAATAAACGTTTTACTAAGATACGGTCTGAGTTGTTAGCGAGAGGCTGCTTAAATGCCATGGCTGGGTTTGCACTTCACTCTGCTCTAGTTTATCTGCCTTCGCCATAAGGACTGCAAAATTACTAACAGCCTCTCTGTGGCGTGTGTGCGCATGTGTTTAGCTGGCTGCCCAGAGAGGTTGCGTAAGGGAGAGGACATGAGGATCAGACAGAGCTGCTGGTCCATCCTCTGAGTGGTTGGCACTGGTAGGTCTGAGTGCCCTTCCCTAACCTCCCTGTGTCTCCAGGCCGACAGGGCTCCACCCTGCATCAGTATCATCAGGCTGGCCTTTCCCCTCACATCACCCTTACACCACCATCTTTCATCCAGTGCACTGTCACTCAAAGTCGCCTACTCTCCCTTGACTTCAGAAGTCAAATATAAACATCATTCATCATTCATCCTCACAGCCAACAGCTGACAAAATCCCACCCTCTCCAAAACTCCAAAACAGAATTTTAGCACAATCCTGTCAAACCGAAAAAACAACTGGGAAGTTGACAGAGATATTCTTTACGCCTCAACAACACCATGGTTATATCCACCAGTCACCATTCATTGATATTGTAAATGTAGAAAAGAAGAAAATAGCAAGAGAACACCAGCATTGCAACCAGACAGTTACTGTATTGAAATGTACACAATTTCCTGTCCACATTTACTAGAGATGTACACCATTTCCTGTCCTCTGTCACTCTTGCTGGAAACCACAAAACAATGTAACATGATCTGTCTACATTCATACATTAATGACAGCCACACACACACACACACACACACACACACACACACACACACACACACACACACTTCCCTGGCAGACAAAGAGACCCAGCCAACAGAGAGGGCGTGGCAGGACACAGGGGCAGCTGAGGGCCCATCAGTGGCCTGTGATTCAACACTGCCAGTCGGCTCTTGCAACAGAAGGCTGTTCTCCCCATATGGCAGGCTTGAATGGGCGACAAATATTTTGATTTCACATTCTTCTATACGCTATGTTGAGATTTATTTACAACCGAACCGTATGCCTACTTTGGGTAAACTATCCCTGACTCATATAGCTGGTAAAATAGACTAATATGATTATATTTCAGAATATAATATATGCATTCTGCCCAGTAATTGTGTCACAGCAGGGAGTCGTCAATTATTAACGGTAAAGTAAATTACTGTATATACTAATTAGCTAGTAAAACGTTTTCTTCTGGCGATCGTTAACGTTGTTGCCTGTCACCAAACATGACCAGCGTCTCCGGTTAATGTTTACATTCTGCAGTGTTTGGATACAGGGACGAAAACATAAGCGAATCTTTCATTGAAGTGCCAACTAAACAACATGACATCAGAGTTGATCTTTCACAGACTAAACAACATGACATCAGTGTTGATCTTTCACAGACATCAGTGTTGATCTTTCACAGACAACTAAACAACATGACATCAGAGTTGATCTTTCACAGACTAAACAACATGACATCAGTGTTGATCTTTCACAGACATCAGTGTTGATCTTTCACAGACAGACTAAACAACATGACATCAGTGTTGATCTTTCACAGACTAAACAACATGACATCAGTGTTGATCTTTCACAGACTAAACAACATTACATCAGTGTTGATCTTTCACAGACTAAACAACATGACATCAGAGTTGATCTTTCACAGACTAAACAACATGACATCAGAGTTGATCTTTCACAGACTAAACAACATGACATCAGTGTTGATCTTTCACAGACAACTAAACAACATGACGTCAGTGTTGATCTTTCACAGACTAAACAACATGACATCAGTGTTGATCTTTCACAGACAGACTAAACAACATGACATGATCAGTGTTGATCTTTCACAGACTAAACAACATGACGTCAGTGTTGATCTTTCACAGACAACTAAACAACATGACATCAGTGTTGATCTTTCACAGACAGACTAAACAACATTACATCAGTGTTGATCTTTCACAGATAAACAACATGACATCAGTGTTGATCTTTCACAGACAACTAAACATGACATCAGAGTTGATCTTTCACAGACTAAACAACATGACGTCAGTGTTGATCTTTCACAGACTAAACAACATGACGTCAGTGTTGATCTTTCACAGACAGACTAAACAACATGACATCAGTGTTGATCTTTCACAGACAGACCAGCTGACTAGGTTAAGGCTTAAATCATGACGTCATGCCTCAACCCGTTTCACCGAAAAGCATCACGTTTAGCAGTCGAACAACCCTTTTTTTGTCGATTATAAAGAAAACATGTATGACAAATCGTGAGTTTAGAATGATAAGGTTCTATCTCCGTTTAGAATGATAAGGTTCTATCTCCGTTTAGAATGATAAGGTTCTATCTCCGTTTAGAATGATAAGGTTCTATCTCCGTTTAGAATGATAAGGTTCTATCTCCGTTTAGAATGATAAGGTTCTATCTCCGTTTAGAATGATGAGGTTCTATCTCCGTTTAGAATGAGAAGGTTCTATCTCCGTTTAGAATGAGAAGGTTCTATCTCCGTTTAGAATGATAAGGTTCTATCTCCGTTTAGAATGAGAAGGTTCTATCTCCGTTTAGAATGATAAGGTTCTATCTCCGTTTAGAATGATAAGGTTCTATCGCCGTTTAGAATGATAAGGTTCTATCGCCGTTTAGGATGATAAGGTTCTATCTCCGTTTAGAATGATAAGGTTCTATCTCCGTTTAGGGCAGTTCAGAGATATTGAGCGTCAACGTTTTTACATTCCATTATGTTCTGTGAGATGGAACCTTTGTATTTTATGAATTACTAACTAAAAAATGTCAACATTTTAAAAACAACACCACACAGGCATTAATAAACACCTAATGGATCAGATTATGTAAGAAAAAAAACTAAATTTTGACCAGAAATGGAGATAGAACCTTATAATTCTAACGTCACGACATGTTGTAATGTTGACTATCTCACCCAGTGATAACCAGAGAACCCTGCGGTGGTAGCTAGCCTGCTAGCCTAGCCAGGTCGCAGCTAGAAGCTAACCGGTTAGTTATGCCCTAGTCCCTCGAGCGGACCGCCAGTTAGCTCGATTACAACCGGCTTCACTCCGGGACATCGTATCTTAATATCTTAGCCAACCTATAACATATTTATATTTATATTAAACATCAGATATATGTAAGTATGTATGTTAGATATGAAACAGAGACTCACCGAGGGAGTGTGTCCGTGACAGCTGGATCAGCCCCTTTAAATCCAAAATGGCCGCTGGTGAAAAGATCCCCCAGCAGGCTTTGCATGCATAGGGTTAATATGACGTCATGTCGTTTGTTTTCGAAAGGCTGGCTGCGTTCGTAAACTTACTCTGAAAGCGCCGGAACGCAACACTGGGTTCAACGTCATAAAGGGGACCGAGTAATTTGATTGGACAAGAGGCCATTCCATGAGTGCTGGTCATATTTCTCAGAGCAAATGTACGAACGCAGTCCCCCAGTCTAACCCAACAGTGTTGGGCGGCGGGGGCATGTTTCTGTTTGGGTTTGTTTCTCTTCTGTGACTGGCGTCATTCCATGGAATTATAATTATTATGTATTATGTATTATGAATTATTATTGTTGTTGCTATTAAAGTATTATAATTATAATAATACATTATATATGATATAATAATATAATAATAATAAATGTTCTCCCCAATTATTTATTTAACTCAGTCGGTGGCCTGGGGGGTATTCCATCAAAGTGAGACCGGGGCTGTCTGTCCATATCAGCCAGAAAGTGGAACGGTGCAACACTTGTGTGAAACACAGAGCAGTACAGAGAGAACCACTGATAACAGCAGCACCCGTACCAGAGAGGCCTTGGCACTGACCTGTTTATTCTGGGAGAAGGAAGCTCCCTACATTGAAGTGGCTCATCTCTGGGGCGGCTGTGGTTCAGGAGGTTGAGCCAGGGCCTAATGATCGCAAGGTTGGCAGATCGGCGGTTCGAGCCCCGGCTGGCCACATGTCGAGGTGTCCTTAAGCAAGACACTTAACCCCAATTTGCTCCCAATGAGCGGGCCCGGCGCCTTGCATGTGTAACGATGGTCAAACAGCCAAACTTCTTTCATTTAATTCGTTTATTTGACCTGCAGAGAAGACATATAGAACACAATTCTTCTCTGGTCTGCTTGTGAATCCATTAATCTGGCGGCCATTTTCTCGGTCCACCGTCTATGTACATTTCACATCAGGACAGTTTGTTCACAGAAAGAACACAAACTTCCCTCAAACATTACAAATAACAATTACAAACAACATGTGGAGCGACATACCTGCAGAGAAGACATATAGAACACAATTCTTCTCTGGTCTGCTTGTGAATCTGCACGTTCAAAACAACATACAATAAATGTTCTGTTTCACATCATCACAATACATCACAATACATGTAAAAACAAACAGCACAGTACTACACCAACATTTTCACCCTACATTACAAGATTCTCCATACAAATAACAAAACACGAGGAGCGTTTTACATGCGCACATACCCATTAATCTGGCGGCCATTTTCTGACGCACCACCGCAAGTACGGCAACAAGAGAAGGACAAACGAACGTGCAGACCTGCAGTACACCCAAACTCCAAAGGGGGGCTCCAACAACAACCAGGGCTGCTCAAAGCACGGCGAAACTCATCTACATTCACCACAGCTAAACATACATTCCCAACTCTGTTACACCCACCTCCCCTGAATTTCGCCAACCTTGAGCAGCAACTATACATTTAAATACTACTTTTTACTTTTTACACTATTACATAGGGCCGCCAAAGGACAGGACAGCCAACTTGAAAAGTATCCTATAAGGATGAAGTGGAAAGAGAGGTAAACTACCTCTCCAACCAACTACTGGCGGTAGGATGCGTTCTACACCCCACAAGACCCTATTTTCACTGTGTATTACTAGCCTTCAAGAGGCCACAACCTCTTATGAAACAATCAGAATAACGAACAAACCTATATGTCATAGGATGTCAGTGTGCACAGTGTATACATGCACTGAACTGAGCTTCGGCTTATCTAACTGTGGGAAGCCTGGAACACTGACCTGCAAACAGCTCGAATGTTTGACTTAGTGTCTTGAATAATGTCTTGTCCTGACATAGTATATATCAATCTGTCAACCGGTTTGATAAGGCGACCAAACTTGGACTTGACCTGTGTGACTGTACTAGGATGTTCACACTGTGTGACAGAAGCTAAAGTGTCAGTACGCTGTGTGTCACTAGCATCATCTGTCTGATTTGTGTTACCAGAAACATCAGTACAATCATCAGCGCTAACCACAAATCTAGAATCAGAGTTAATGGACTGATCTACCATTTGCTCCTCAGCCATCTGCTCGGGAACCCTCTGAGGGGCAAACGAGACTGAAGACACTACAGTGTTAGTAGCCTCTGTCCGTGAGTGGTCAGGGAATGGTAACTGGGTGACCCACTCCAGGGTTCTTCCCTTGGGATCCTTGGGCTCTGGAACAGTCAAGGGAACATCCCTCTCCCGAACAGCTCTTCCCCCATACTCCATGTCTTCAACCTCCCCTCCCTCACTCCCAGGACAGGAATCCACTCTCTCCGACTCGAACGCGGTTCCTCTACTCACTTCCCCAGGCAAGGAATCCTGTTCCACTTCCGACACGGACATATCACTTGGCTCATTTGATGTATGAACAGCAGACAGGGATGAAACTGGGTCAGAGATCACACTCGTATCATACACCGGCAGAAAGTTCACCAACAACAATAGATTACGGTGGACTACCTTCTCTCGTCCAGTGACAGTGTCTTGTATCCTATATGTGTGAGTCTCAGAGTTCCTATCCACCACAGTGTATACAGTAGACTCCCAACGATCAGCCACCTTTCTCTTTCCTCTCTCTCTCTTGTTCGCCAACAGCACACGGTCTCCGACGTCAATGGTGGGCCCTTTTACTCGTCTGTTGTAGAGCTCTGTGTGACGGTGCTGTTCTTTTATGACATGTTCCTGGGCTATGACCATAGCTTCTCTCAGATCCTTCGTGAGAGACATCACATACTTGTCGTAGCTGACCACAGCTGGATCATTCAGGACTGTCCGGAAGAGTATATCGACAGGGAGACGAGGAGTACGCCCGAACATCAGATAGAAAGGTGCATAGCCAGTTGACTCATGCGCTGTGCTATTGTACATGAACGTCAGAGTTTGCAAACGCCTCGGCCAGTTGATTTTTGCCTCTGGTTCAAGCGCTCGGATCATGTTACCGAGAGTTCTATTGAAACGTTCCACACTACCGTTACCCATCGGGTGATACGGGGTTGTGTGCGACTTTCTGACACCGGAGACTCTGAGCAGCTCACTCACTAGTTGACTCTCGAAGCTAGCTCCCTGGTCGCTATGGATACGTTCTGGGAACCCAAAGACGCAGAAGAACTTGTCCCATAGAACTCTCGCCACCTGTTTGGCTGACTGATCTTTGCAGGGGAATGCCTGGGCCATTCTTGTAAAATGGTCAGTAACAACTAACACATCAACTGACTTGTTCCTTGAGTCCTCCGCTGACCAGAAATCAATGCAAACCAGCTGAAGTGGCCTGGTTGATGTGATACTCTGCAAAGGCGCCCTCGCAGCAGGTTCAACAGTCTTACTGACAATACACCGCTGGCAGTTACGGACGTAGTCTCTTACGTCTCTGTCGAGGTTGAGCCAGAAGAACCTCTGTCTGGCCAAGCCAAGACTCCTGAACTGACCTTGATGGCCGGCATGGTCATGAACACCTCTCAGAACTTCAACTTTCTTAGACTCAGGAACCACATACTGGCGGCGTTTTGACTTCACGACTTGATCCCTCGAGACTCTGTAGAGTATCCCATTGCTCACAACAAGTTTCTCCCAGTGCTTCAGGTACCTCATGACTGTGACTGATTCCTTATCTCTCTCTCTCCTGGAGGGTCTCCGATGTCTCTCCACATAGTACAAGACTCGAGAGAGAGTTCTGTCTCTGAGCTGTTCATCCCGGAGTTCCTTCTCACTGTAAGCAGGAAGTGAGTCCTGACCACCTGGGACTAACTGAGGCAAATGGTGCAAGACTGCTACAGCACGCGTTCTTGCTCCGACCTCCCACAGATCGTCATATGACTGTAGAACAACAGACACTTCATCCATCTCCATAGACTGAGCGTGGACATGCAGAGGTGATGGGACACTTTGAGCGTAACTCTCTGCCTGGCGTGGAGTGTCACCACTATCATTGGACGACCGGAAGGCGTCCTGTACAGAAGCACTCGACACATCCTGGACTTCGGAGAGGAGATTCTTGTAGGGCTCTTCAAGTAATCTGTGACTGACTCTCTGCTTGACGAAAGGCACACGACTCAAGGCATCAGCGACAACATTCTGTGGGCCTGGCACGTACTTGATGTCGAAGTTATAGCTCGCTAACTTAGCCACCCATCGTTGCTCGCAGCAGTCCAGCTTGGGCTTCGTCATGATATGAGTCAATGGATTATTGTCTGTCCAAACAGTGAAATCATGCCCCTTCAACCAATGGCTAAACTTGTCACAGACACTCCACTTCAAGGCTAGGAATTCCAACCGATGGGCTGGGTAGTTTCTCTGAGACTGAGAGAGGGACTTGCTGGCGAATGCGATTGGCCTCGCTCGGTCTTCACCCTCTTGGATCTGCGACAGGACAGCACCGATGCCATCAAGGGACGCGTCCGTTGACAGCATGAAGGGACGGCTGAAATCAGGGTGAGCCAGGACAGCCGTCTCAACCAGCGCCGTTTTCAGCTTCTGGAAAGCCTGCTCCGTTTCGGGGGTCCAGTCAGTAACCTTCAACTTCCTGCTTTGTGACCTTTGTTTGGACTGTTTCACCTTCCCTTTTCTCTTCTGGCCCGTCAACAGAGAGAAGAGAGGCTTTGCAATAGCGGAGAAGCTAGGCACAAAGTGCTGGTAATAATTGATCATCCCCAAGAAAGATCTGATTCGTTTCTGTGAGGGGGTTACACCGTCCGCTTCCATCAGGTCAGCACTTGTCATCTTTGCGATGCTCTCAACTTTGCTGGGATCAGTCAACACACCGTTGTCATTAATTATGTGGCCGAGGAATTTGACGGATTTCCGGAGAAAAAAACACTTCTTGGGGGCCAATTTCAGGTTATGACCACGCAGTCTACTGAACACCATCTCCAAGCGTTCCAGAGCTGTCCTCTCATCAGGGGCGTACACCAATAAATCATCCAGATAAACCAGTAAGCTCAGATAGTTCTGGTCTCCGAAAATGCTAGTCATCATACGCATGAAGCTCCCAGGACTATTACAGAGGCCCTGCGGGAGGCGATTATACTCATACAAGCCCATAGGTGTTGTAAAGGCAGAGTACTTTCTGTCATCCTCGTGTAGTGGCATGTTATAAAACCCTGAGGTTAGATCCATAGTACTAAACAAGGAGTTACCTCCAAGTGCAGCTAAGCAGTCGGCCTGGTGAGGGAGAGGGTGAGCATCCTTCAGGGTCCTCTTGTTCAGCCAGCGAAAGTCTGTACAGATACGGAGATCTCCGTTCTTTTTCCATACAAGAACCAACGGAGATGCATATTCACTGGTTGACTTCCTGATTATATCTTTCTCCTCCATCTCACTCAGTACTTGGCGCAACTTCTGATACTGACTGGGGGGCACTCGTCTGAATGGGAGCCGGAATGGCCTGTGATCTGAGAGGTGAATGCGATGTATGAAGCCCTTTGCCTCTCCACAATCCAGGTGATGGCGTGAGAAGATGTCCTTGTAGCGCACAACCAGGTCAGCCATCTTGCTTCTACACTGTTCAGACACGTCACAGGAGTGTATGTCGAGCCCACTCAATCCCATGTACTTCAGTTCCTCATCAACAGTGCGGGCCGCATTTTCACTGGACGGGGTTACTTGACAGCAACTGAGTAGTGGGACCTCAGCAGGTCCGGTCTCATCCATGTCCTCGAGCGCAATGCAGGAGAAGACGTCGGCCAATTTAGCATTGCGTCTTACCAAGACGGGCCTGTCGGACGAGTTGATCAGCTTCAATGGAACCCATCCGTCTCCCCACAAAGGAGTAACAACTCTGGCCACCAGAACCCCTCTTGGAGCTGAGCGACACGATGTGGGCTCTGTCATCACAGCGCTACCAGGAGACACAATAGTGGACTTGGGTAGCTTGCCCCACATCAGGTACTCCCGACCAGGCTCAAGACACACGGCTGAGTTGCACCTGACTGTGCCTATCTTGTCAGGTATGACGTCACCTCGCCAACGGTTCAGACCAGCGAGCATCGAGAGAAACTGTTCAGATTCTGGATCGCCAGCAGGACAGGGCGTAGACACAGCCTTCCAGTAGCCATCACTTTGCTTATACTGCCGGAGGATATATTTAATAACATTGGTGCCTAGTATCAACTCATCATGCTGGCCTTCAACTACCAGAGTGGGAACCATAATCCTACAGCCATACACCTCCATTTCCACGTTGAAAGCTGACTCAGGCTTGACACGGCGACCACCACAGCCAACAAGCACCACATTTGAACTGAACTGGTTATGCTCTGTAGCAACTCCAACCTCTCTAAGCTTTCCCTCTGCCGTCTTACTCATTGTACAAGCCATAGACCCACTGTCTAGCATAGCATTTAGAGTCACTGTATTACCAACTGTCACAGGTGTGTAGAAAAGGCTGTCACTACCACTAATTGTATGCGTATTCTGATAAACAATATCTTCAGAGTTATCACTTGAGTTTTTGAGAGCTATATACACTGTCTCAGCACTAGATTCGTCCTCACAATGGGAGTTTACTTGGCGACCTATACTTTCTCCCTCTGAATACAGGCCACCTAGTTTCCCTGAGGCTGAGGTGCTCGGGACGACCTGGTGGGACACTCAACTTTTGTGTGACCTGGGGCTAAACAGACAAAGCACAGCTTCTCTGACATGCAGTGTGAGATGGTAGTGTGTCTACTGTCATCACAGACTCGGCAGGCCTTCTCACGGGCGCCACCCTGGTATCTTCCGCCACGAGGAGCACTGTCACGCTGCTGCACTTTCCCCATCATCTGCTCCAGCCTCTCCATAATGCGAGCAAGAATCCTGTCTTCAGATTGCTGAGTGTTCTGGGCCACAGCAGTCGCGGAGGAGTGGCACGGAAGCTGGCCTAAAGCATGGTCCTGGGAAGGAATGAGGGTAGAAGGCGGACACTGTGTGTGGTACACTGGACTATGGGCAGGAGAAGGGGGGTACTGGGTGGAACACTGCTCAGACACAGACTGAATCGAAGGCTCTGGATGAGACTGCACAGTGTGGAGGGCGGTGGCATGGCTCTTCAATGGCACAAAACTACCGGTCCTGCCAGAGGCTCTCAGCTCTCTCTGATAATTATCAATCTTCAACTGTATGTCTCGTGAGCTCCACTCCTCAATAGCCTTGCATTCCAGAATACGGGATAGTCCAGAGTCCGGGCAATGCCTGACAAACATCCGTGCTACCTCTTCACCCACGTTCTCCATCCTCCTACCTTGTCTGCGAAGGCCCTCACCAGCTACATCAGCTGCTTTGTTGATCCTCAACCAGTAGTCTACAGGGTTCTCATTGGGTCTGGGTAGAGTGGCATAGAAATCTGACAACGGGAGGCATGATGACACATCACTGAAGTACTTGAGAAGGATATCATAGATGAGATCAGGGTTCTGCTTCACATCAAGTGTCTGATCGCTTCGCAAACCAACCCTCACAACATCCTTTGCCTTACCCATCAGCCTTGCCAGTATCTCCTCAGCCTGTTCATGCATTGGACATTTCTGCTTTCTCAGATAAGCTTTAGACATGTCAATCCAGTCCTGGACTGAACACTTATCAGAACTATCATCTCGGAACATTGGTGGTTCCCTGTCTGATGTTACATTCACAGTAACGCACGGAACCTCCTGTCTAACAACATTAGGATCAGTTACAGGATCTGGAGGCGATGTGCAGTTGAGGTGTGCACTGCTCATACTACTTGAGTGAACTACACCAGCTGAAATTAACTTGGTTACAATGGACTCGCCAATCTGAGCACCTAGCTGACCCATCATGTCTGAAAGGTGATGAAGAGCTTCAGTGTCATTAACACTGGGTGTGGATGTGGGAGGAGCCTCCCCTGTAAACTGTCCGACAGCAGCACAACCTGGGTCCTGACCTGACCCTGTGCCTCTACCACTGTCAGTAAACAACTGGGAACACCCCACCTCCCTACTATTGACAGCACTGTCAATGTCTATGACAGCACTGTCTGCTCTGCTCTGACATGCCCCCCATGCACCCCTCCCCATAGGCAACACTGGACTGGCAAAAATCTCATCATTAAAACCTGGCCTCTGAGCCATAGTGGTACAGACTTGCGTTGTGTAATATTACTGAATGAAAAAAATAATAATAATAATAATGTTAAAAAAAAATATAAAGTTACAGCAGGACATAAAAACCAAAACAATCAAAGCACTTTTTAAACTGATATAATCACAGACCTCAGACTGAATGACCATTTACTATAATACTCTGACCACACTTGATCTATCACACTAAGACCTGGCATCCACGCAGCATCCACGGAGATCGGCGTTCAGCTGATCTTGAGATCGACGTGTCACGGCACCAGTGTAACGATGGTCAAACAGCCAAACTTCTTTCATTTAATTCGTTTATTTGACCTGCAGAGAAGACATATAGAACACAATTCTTCTCTGGTCTGCTTGTGAATCCATTAATCTGGCGGCCATTTTCTCGGTCCACCGTCTATGTACATTTCACATCAGGACAGTTTGTTCACAGAAAGAACACAAACTTCCCTCAAACATTACAAATAACAATTACAAACAACATGTGGAGCGACATACCTGCAGAGAAGACATATAGAACACAATTCTTCTCTGGTCTGCTTGTGAATCTGCACGTTCAAAACAACATACAATAAATGTTCTGTTTCACATCATCACAATACATCACAATACATGTAAAAACAAACAGCACAGTACTACACCAACATTTTCACCCTACATTACAAGATTCTCCATACAAATAACAAAACACGAGGAGCGTTTTACATGCGCACATACCCATTAATCTGGCGGCCATTTTCTGACGCACCACCGCAAGTACGGCAACAAGAGAAGGACAAACGAACGTGCAGACCTGCAGTACACCCAAACTCCAAAGGGGGGCTCCAACAACAACCAGGGCTGCTCAAAGCACGGCGAAACTCATCTACATTCACCACAGCTAAACATACATTCCCAACTCTGTTACACCTGGTAGCTTTGGTGTGTGAATGTGTGTGTGAATGGGTGAATGAGAGGCCATTGTAAAGCGCTTTGGAATTAGGCGCCGTATAAGTCAGTCCATTTACCATTTATCTCTGTGAAGCTACAGCCAACGCTGTAATATCGGCCTTGAGGAAGGTCCTGGGGCCTCCATGGGGTGTGTGATGTCACAGTGATGTTAGACAACGGGCCGCAGTATGTCTGTGCCCCATCTTCAAATACTTTGCTACTGAAAAGGCTACTGAGTACGCTTTCACTCACATCACCAGCAGCCCCCGATGTCCCCAAGCAATTGGAGAAGCTGTTGTTATAGCTGTTGTTATAGCTGTTGTTATAGCTGTTGCTACAATAAAAGGGCTGTGGGTGGCCTGGGGTGGTCCAGTGGTCTGGCACCGTGGTCTGCAGTGCACACATATGCCCATGTCGGCACGGGTTAGAGTCCGGGTCATACCCTGCAGACATGCCCTCTCTCTCCCTTCTTCTCCTTGCTTTCCTGTCTGTCTTCACTGTATCTGTCCAATGGAATGAAGAGTGTAATAACAAAAAAGGTTGGCAGATCAGCGGTTCGAACCCCGGCTGGCCACATGTCAAAGTGTCCCTGGGCAAGACACTGTACCCCAAATTGCTCCCAAAGAGCGGGCCGGCGCCTTGCATGGTAGCTTACCAGCCATTGGTGTGTGAATGTATAGGTGAATGAGAGGCCATTGTAAAGCGCTTTGGAGCGCTCTCTCCTTAGCTGCCAAAGTGCTCCACACTGGCCCAACATCGGGCAGTTCTGGAGAGCAGAAATGTTTGGGGAAGGAGCGACAAGCAGCGCTACAACACGAGTCACAGAGTACCGTATGTCGCCTTCCTGTTATGCACCCAGGCCAGAGCGTACGGCTGCCCACAGAGCAACACTCGGGGAACAGTGATATCGAACAGGCTGCAGCTCCTAGGTCCTACCTAGTGAGAACAGACGATGGACCTGTTAAGGAGAAACCATTCTCACCTGCGTGTGACTCACCAGCCAGACTCAGGCCACAGTGGGGCCTGACAAACAGACAAACAGACAGACAGACAGACAGAGGCCTGACAAACAGACAGAGGCTGTTCAGCAGAGGGGCAGTGTCCAGGGGGGGGGGGGTCACGTCCACCCATGAGACTTGACCTTTAGAATGGACTTGCAGTTATGCAGTTCTTTGTTCAGAACAGCACCTGTTTACAAAATACATATACTCATACTGTTGGTAAATATGATTGTTTTCTTACGGGAGATGTCCTGGGGGATACTCCAAAGGTCTCTAATGGAAAATCCAGGTTTATTCTGATAAATCTCGCGAGACTTCTAAAATATCCAGGTTTATTTTGATAAATCTCGCGAGATGATTTAGCGGTTTTTAGACTGTGTGGTTAGGCTGGAAATTGTCAATCCCATCTGGCAACCCTTTGACTCTGATCTGCGGATGTATACGTCATCCACACGCGACGCAGTGTGCTGGCGTTTACTTATCCAGTGAAGGACACAGCCACACACATCTGCAGCTCTGTGCGTCTGAAACACGTGAAAGGTAGGAACGTTATAACACAGGTCACTACGGGGTCATTAGGTCATGTTAGGGATGACCTGGGGTTCAGCAAAGGAACGCACAATATAGTTAGAAAGCGAGATGTCTCTGCTGCACATGTGCGACTGTGTGTGCGTGTGTGTCAGTGTGTGCGTCAGTGTGTGTGTGTGTGTGTGTGTGTCAGTGTGTGTGTCAGTGTGTGTGTCAGTGTGTGTGTGTCAGATTCAGATTCAATTTAATTGTCATTGCCATAGAACAAGTACAGTGTCAGTGACAACGAGATGCATTTGGCATCCAGCCAGTGCATAGTGAAGCCATAGGTGTACAGATATAGGCTATGTACAGGCAGGGGCGAGGTAAGTACAGTAAGATATACAGTAGATATGTACAATGCAGTGGTTATCAATAACATGTACAGTAGCATATATGTACTATGTGCAAAAACAGCAATGTTCATCCTGTTGGGGGGAGTGACGTCCCGGGGATGCTGCTGTCAGCCAAACCTCAGTGTTCCTCATCTGATGTGTGATGGCGTCTTAACAGACGGATCAGCTGTGCAGCCTAACGATGATGAACAAGCAGGAGACAGGCAGTCTGTCTGGGGCCCCCCCGCCCCTTGCAAGGTCGACATTCGGGTCCCTCCCTCCAACCCCCAAACAAATATCAAATCAAATGCGTCAGGCACTCAATCACGAAGTAGCAAGTGTCATTTTAAAGTTAATAAATACCAATAAAGACTATAGCTATAGGTACCCTCGTATACGTACTCTCTGGTACACGGCTGCTCTTTTGAGAGTGGACTGTATTATTTGGCATAGGTTGGTTTTACGAACCACTAAACTTTCTGTCCATCTTGATAGGCAGCCACACACATTATTGCTATTTCAGCACTAGACAGTAATACATGTAACTAAATGTAGTCAAATGCAATCAGCCTATTCCCACTTGAAGTGACGCAGTGCATTTCTTTGTGCAAATGTTTTTAACCATGGTCTGTAGTAGGGCTGTCCCAAACGACTATTTTTCTAACGATTAATCTAGCAATTATTTTTCGGTTAGTCGATTAGTCTAACGACTAATTTAAAGTTTTTTTTTTTACTGTTCGGAAAAAAATACAAAAAAATACAAAAATAAAACATGTGTAGGCCCCTTAATTTCCACCTCACTGCTATGTTTAGCCAACTTGAATGCCAACATGGCCATTTAGAAGTATGTCCATCACCACAACACATAGCTAGCTAGTAGCTACATAGCTAGCTAACGTTACTCTCGCTGCTATGTTATGATTAGCTAAATTGATGCTAACGTAGCATGCGAGCTACGAGCTAGATAACGTACAGTAGGTGCGAGCACCACAATGACAATAGGCTACCGTAGCTAGCCAGCTACATAGCTAACGTTACTAACACCAGAAGACAAGACATACAAATTGTGGTGAGCTACATTGCTTGTGTAACATTAGCTAGTAGCTATCCATTTTTCACTCATACACGGCCGGAAAAGTGAACAGAAATACAATGGTGACTTACGGTGGTGCTATCTTGCGGCTGTCTTCACAAAGAGCTCCAGGATGCTTTCGCTTGAGGTGCTCGTTCATTGCAGACGTACTTCTGTGATAGGCCATTTCATTTTAGCTTTTTTTTTTTGCTTATAAAAAAAAAAAAAAGTTTGTTTTTTAAAATTGACGACTACCCGACGCATATTACGCAAACCGACGTATTGACGTAGTCGATGACGTCGGCGACGTCGACTAATCGTAACAGCCCTAGTCTGTAGGTCCAGGCTGTTTTCCATTTAGAGTAGAGGATGGCACGGGAAGGACTATGATTGTCTTCTGCCCTGGATAGTTGCCAATATCCCGTCTCAATCCCAGTACAACCTCCTTCCTCGATTACATTTCATCACTTTATTCTGTGACACATATGGTGTGTTGTTATAGTAGTCTGTGTCGTGCCTATTTATTTAATCACGTGAATTATCCGCTATTTTTGTCTCCTGTCTAACTAATCTCAACTATTTAGACTATGAAATGTTTCTAATGTCAGAGCTTGTTGTGCGCCAGCCGCCAGGGGTAGACATGGGGGTTTTGCATGCAACCCAACCCTTTCTCTGTCAGTTATTAAACGACTCATCTTAGTTGTTTAATCATCAGCGTCGACGTCCAGTGGGGGATCCTCATGGCGGTGTCATCTCTAGCTCGGGCTCTGCACTCTCTCTCTCTCTCCAGAGCGGCTCTGTTACCCTCTCAGGTAGGCTACGCCTTTCTATATCATACATCGTCGTGTCAGTTAGTATTATATGACACATTCTAAGCTGATTTCATTGTGTTTTCTCAGGCTGTGGGACAGACCGTATTCAGAGCTCAGGCCAACTCCAAATCTCTTCTTATTCCCACCACACCTTTACATTTCTGCGGGGCGTTGAGACAATGCAGAGGGTTCCTCACAACCGCTCCTCTGGATCAGAACCGAACCTTTTGGAAGCAAAGGGAGAAATACACGATCAGGCCAATCGGGATGAAAAAGACTGGGGGCCGAGATCACACAGGTGGCGTAAGGGTTCCGATTTGATCCATTTGACAGACTCTTCACAACTAAAACTGTAAGTTTGAATGTATTTTTTTACCTGTGTCGTATAGGTAAAATTCGTACGCATGGAATTGGAGGTGGCCACAAACAGCGATACCGCTGGATAGATTTCCAGCGTCTGCGATACGAACCAGGCAAAGAGGACCAGACCTTTGAGGAGAAGGTTATCGAGGTCCGTTACGACCCGTGCAGGTGAGACAGTCATGTTGTGGTAACAGAGTATGTTTCCTACAGAGCCGTTGTGTGAAATAACTCCTTATATAGTCCTTATCTGTTGGTACTTTTGTCTGTATTTGTGGTTTTTCTTATCTATTTTTTTACAGATCTGCAGATATTGCACTGGTAGCTGGTGGGAAAAGGAAGCGCTGGATCATTGCCACAGAAAACATGCAGGTTGGAGACCTCATCAAAACATCAGGGACTATCGGACGCATGGCTGGTAAGATTCCTCTTACCCCTTCTATGACTTGAAGAGTTTAGTATCTCTTGAGGTGGGGGGATAAGGTTCTTAACACCGTCCCCTGGAATGGATCTATCGCTAAGCCACGCCCCCTTTGAAAACTCGAACAAACAAACAACGCTTCACTGACAGTGACTGACTGACCGGCCGTGACTGAATGACATTCAATGACTTACAATGGCGGGAGTTGGCAAATTTCTGATTTACCACAGCAAGTAATAGATATGTTTAGACAAGATGACAAGAATATTTAGTCTAGAAGCTTTTCACCATCAGATATTAGCGAGTTGTTTGTCCGAGTTTTCTGCCTGTCGTGACTTTTGCTGTGATAGGACAATTTCTATTTTGGGGCGTGGCTTAGCGATAGGTCCATTCACCTGTGCTTCGTTCCGTGAAGGCCAGGGGTCGCCAGTCGGAGAGACTTTACAAGAGAACAGGTCTGACCGTTCATATCCAGACCTGCTTAGAACACATTAGAACCTACAGGTCTTCCCTCACGCAAGCAAAATCCTATTACTCAAATCTGAGCTTCCGGGAAAAATGTAAAAAAAAAACTGAGCTTCCAGCAAGGCCCTGAATCGGCCCTGAAAGTCCAAAACTCAGCTGCCAGGATCCTCCCCCGCATAAACCATAAACCCAGGCGGCAAAATATCGAATCTCCTTCAAGGTCCTCCTCACCACCTCCTCATCTCATCTACTTTTTGTATTTTTGTTCTTTTTTTAAAATTGTGCAGTGTCCTTTAGTCTGAAAAATTAAATCTATCATTATTGCTCAATTCCCTCAAATTCAAGGACCCAACACGGCATAGTTTGGGACAGATCTAGTTGAGAATTGATATAATAGGAACTATCCGCTCACAGACAACAATTAAAAAGAGAGGCTTGAATGTGTGAACACTAGATGGTCTCTTGCCTTCTCTACCACAGCACAGCAAAACAATATATTGTGAAATATGTGTAAAGTTAAGCAATACAGAGACTTATTTACTAGTTGACGAGCTAAGTAAAACATTTTTTAATACAGATATTTTTTTTAAGAGAGAGAGAGAGAGAGAGGGGGAGAGAGGGGAATTCAAGCACTTTCAATGACCCATGTCTATTTTCAAAAACTTTTAAGACCTTGATTTCTTTTTCTCAAATTCACAAACTTTCAAGGATTTCAAGGACCCGTGGGAACCCTGTCTAACTCAGCTCTTGCGTGTTCCCCCTAGTCTCAGCAAACGAAGGTGACTCCTACCCCCTGGGCGCTCTTCCTGTGGGCTCGCTGGTGAACAACCTGGAACAGTACCCAGGGAAAGGAGCTCAGTACATCCGTGCTGCAGGTAATGAACTACTCACATGTTTGTATTGAAAGTTGGTGTTGTAATATACAAAATAAAAATCAATACTTTGAGGATGTTATTTTTTGGTCTGGGAAGGATTGAAACATCATATTGGTTCTCGTAGGTACGAGTGGAGTGTTACTCCGTAAAGTGAACGGGACGGCCATTATCCAACTTCCCTCTAAACAACAGATTCAGGTGAGATTACACTGTTGTTTTGTTGGCTGTACTGCCCTGAAAGGCCTTTTCCACCCCACACTTATCGTGGTCACAATGAAAACCTTTGCGGCTGATGAACTGGACACCTTCAAATCAGCCTAAAAACGTATCTGTTCAACAAGGCCGTTGGCCCCTAGTCTAGTTTTGTCACTGTCTTTTGTTTTCTTTGTTTTTGTTTCTATTCTGTCTGACTTTCTGTCTGTAAAATCTGTAAAGCGTCCTTGGGTTTGAGAAAGGCGCTATATAAAACCAAGTTATTATTATTATTATTAACTGCACCTCTAAGGGTGTGTTCTCACTAGAACATTTGCTTCACTTGAAACGGAGTTTAGGATAAAATTCGCTTTGCTCTGCGTCGTTTGGAGCTGTGAGAACGCGCATTTGAAGTCGCTCCCGCAGCAAACAACCAACGGATGCTCCGCTTGAAAGGGGTGGTTTCGCTCCGGTTAGAAACGACGCATCGAGGCTGTCCATAGGAAAACAACAGCGCATGCGTGTTGATCTGGATAAGACCGGGACGAACGGGCAATTTAAAAATGTTCTGACCAATCAACTACCCCGTCTGTTGCTTCGATTGCGTATGTTACTTCGTTTACATGAAGGGCTGTGAGAACGCAAATCAGAGAAATAATTTATGCAACAATGTTGCAAACTCATCCACTTGCTCCGGGTCATGATTCGGACTTTCATGTGCAGAACATGATCTAAGAGAGTTTCTGTTCTGGCCCCACAGGTGATCGAGACCTGCATGGCTACAGTAGGACGTGTATCCAACATCGATCACAACAAACGGATCATCGGCAAAGCCGGTCGCAACCGGTGGCTCGGCATCCGCCCCTCCAGCGGCCTGTGGCAGAGAAAGGGGGGCTGGGCGGGGCGCAAGATCAAACCCCTGCCCCCCATGAAGAGTTACATCAACCTGCCCTCAGTCTCTGCTGTCTAACCTGCCCCCCATGAAGAGTTACATCAACCTGCCCTCAGTCTCTGCTGTCTAACCTGCCCCCCATGAAGAGTTACATCAACCTGCCCTCAGTCTCTGCTGTCTAACCTGCCCCCCATGAAGAGTTACATCAACCTGCCCTCAGTCTCTGCTGTCTAACCTGCCCCCCATGAAGAGTTACATCAACCTGCCCTCAGTCTCTGCTGTCTAACCTGCCCCCCATGAAGAGCTACATCAACCTGCCCTCAGTCTCTGCTGTCTAACCTGCCCCCCATGAAGAGTTACATCAACCTGCCCTCAGTCTCTGCTGTCTAACCTGCCCCCCATGAAGAGCTACATCAACCTGCCCTCAGTCTCTGCTGTCTAACCTGCCCCCCATGAAGAGCTACATCAACCTGCCCTCAGTCTCTGCTGTCTAACCTGCCCCCCATGAAGAGCTACATCAACCTGCCCTCAGTCTCTGCTGTCTAACCTGCCCCCCATGAAGAGCTACATCAACCTGCCCTCAGTCTCTGCTGTCTAACCTGCCCCCCATGAAGAGCTACATCAACCTGCCCTCAGTCTCTGCTGTCTAACCTGCCCCCCATGAAGAGTTACATCAACCTGCCCTCAGTCTCTGCTGTCTAACCTGCCCCCCATGAAGAGCTACATCAACCTGCCCTCAGTCTCTGCTGTCTAACCTGCCCCCCATGAAGAGCTACATCAACCTGCCCTCAGTCTCTGCTGTCTAACCTGCCCCCCATGAAGAGCTACATCAACCTGCCCTCAGTCTCTGCTGTCTAACCTGCCCCCCATGAAGAGCTACATCAACCTGCCCTCAGTCTCTGCTGTCTAACCTGCCCCCCATGAAGAGTTACATCAACCTGCCCTCAGTCTCTGCTGTCTAACCTGCCCCCCATGAAGAGCTACATCAACCTGCCCTCAGTCTCTGCTGTCTAACCTGCCCCCCATGAAGAGCTACATCAACCTGCCCTCAGTCTCTGCTGTCTAACCTGCCCCCCATGAAGAGTTACATCAACCTGCCCTCAGTCTCTGCTGTCTAACCTGCCCCCCATGAAGAGCTACATCAACCTGCCCTCAGTCTCTGCTGTCTAACTGCCCCCCATGAAGAGCTACATCAACCTGCCCTCAGTCTCTGCTGTCTAAGGAGACTGTAAACCTGACTGAAGAACTGGCACTACTCCTGTTAGTTTTGACTGAACTATGGCAGCGGTTCTCAAGCCTCTCCTCGGGGACCCCCAGCCGCTCCACATATTTGATCTGTTCCACCACCAGCAGCACACCTGATTCAACTAATCAAGTACAAATATTGTATATACATAATTGCTTTGTACGTGATTAGTTGAATCAGGTGTGTTGGTGGTGGAACAGATCAAATATGTGGAGCGGCTGAGGGTCCCCGAGGAGAGGCTTGAGAACCACTGAACTCAGGCAGTGGTTTGACATGTATATAGCTGTATGTCTGTGATGACTGTAAACTTGACTGTCAAAATGGATTCATTCACCAAGGCTAACGCAACAACATTTTGGTGTTATGAAATGGAGTGAAATTGAACACAATATTTAAATCTCTGTGGTTTCTTATTTGTTAAATATCATTTTTGGGAAAGACTGAGGCCAGAGTACACACACCTCAAAGAAGGAGAAATGTTTATGTAATGTTACAAATTGAATTCAACACAGCTGCTTGTGAGAGCATGGAAAGAAAACAAAACAATAAAATAAAAATAAAATCCCAAACATATTTACACCCATAGTAAAACATGCAAAGATTAGCTCATATTTCTTTTAGTGGTAGATTTGAAAAATACTGTCATAACTCAAAACAAGGTTTGTGCACCGGGGTGATATTTCAATAAGTAGGATTAATGAGATAACCTGCCAACTCCTATTGTTAGGCTTATGAGGAGATCTAAAGTTACTGACAGTGACACGCAGATCAGGTCTATACCATGGCATCCTTTTAAGTTTATTACTATAAACTATGAAATGTGCAATATCAGAATTTTCAGGAAGTTTAGCAGGCAAATTCATTCGTCCTGCTTTCTAACCCCCCCACATACAATACTTGAAATGTCTAAACAGTTGATCTATCTGAGACTCCCACATACAAACATCTCCACCCTACAGATATCGTAGGTAGTGTTTTATAGCCAGGGTTTACAATATGTGAGATGAGGGTCAAGAAATCTTAGTTCATAGTAAGATTGTAACACATGAACACTTGACAAAGTTTGGTACAGTCACATATGGTGGTTGTTAAATGACCTTTTCAATATGAAGAGTGGCAAAATAACATGAAAAACAGAACAAGCCACTAGTTCATCAGACCACAGAGGTGCTTCCTCTGGTTGTCAACATTAACACAGAAACCCTGTTAAGAAAGGGTAATTGTAACATTCCATTTGAATAACAACCTTAGTAGTATCGGGCTCCTTCAAAATAGGTCTGCAGATAGTGGTCTGTATTCAAAACTTTTTTTTACTCCGCAAGTTTTTTTTTGCATGTTACTCCATTGGAAATCCAAAATGTTTTTTATTTATTTTTTATCACAGATTAGTGATAAAAGGTCATAAATGTAATGCCAAGAAAGTGCATTATTTATGGGAGATGTAAATATGAGAAACATATCTATATGAGACTTCTGCAATGTACAGATTTAATGATGTCCATAGTAACAGATCATACAAGTATATTTGCATTTCCTCTTTAGAGGGTTGAATTTATCAATTTGTGCTTTTTAATTTGGAAGATTTGTAATTGGCAATGGAGATACTATGAATACATACGTTTACATACAGTATAAAAGCATCAGAGCATATAGTTTTCATTTAAGTACAAAAACAGCAACCAAGAACAGTAGACCCTTTTCTATGACCAAAGGTTTTCCTATTGCAATAAATTCCAACCAGTAACACTTCATGGAGTACCGTCAAACACTTACTCACCACACTTACAAATACACAAATAGGCAGTGACTTGGATACCTGCAACACTGGACCAACCACACACACACACACACACACATTTTCACCAAAACCTTTTAAAACTATAATAGTTGTCTCACACTAACCCAACATCATCTGCAGACCGACCTCCCTGTAAGTACATCATGTTTAAGTACTACAGTACTGTCATTTCATTTCAAATTGTGTTTAAGAAATACAAGCCGGCCATACATGTGTTCTATTATACAAATAATATGGGTTAAGAGAAACAAATGACTTGCAGGCCAAAAATACAGCTACTGTATGGCTGTTCAGGCTATATGGGAATGTATCAATTGTATAGCGCTTAAATTTGGACATTTATAGAAACTGAAATGTTATGTTAAGATGAAGTTCATGAACACACTTGTTAGAAGCTATGTTCTAGAATTAATTCCAAGCTCATACTGCGAGGCACATAAGAGGGTTACAGTACCCAACAATGAAAGAGTAGAGTAGACAGTTTGCTACATTTTGTTTAGAACATTTCTATAAGTGCAACAGCAATTGGGCAATCTGATGCTATAGGTGGCAACACCCTGGACTTGGTCAGGCAACAAGACCGACAGAGTGTACATGGACTATACACTGAGAACAAGTTACCAAGAAAACACATTCAGGGAGAAGTAGATTGAAAGAAGATAGTTGAAAGTTGTAGTGGTCTAATGATGACAAGATAATTGACTTTGGCACATGTATGACTGGGTCTGGAGTTTTAGTTCTGCGGCTGTACGCAAATGCAATCCTTAAATAAACGGAAATAAAAATACTGACTTGCTGGAAAAGAGGGTGCTTGAAGTGTATGGCAAATCTATAGCCTATACTTTAAATTGCTTTGTGACAAAGAATCAAGACATCATACGTAAGTCACCACTGTTCACAGGAAAGTGGAGATCAGGTTAAAATCCAATTGTTCCGTTAAGGAAAAAAAGTCGGTTGACACTGTCGGTGGAAACTGTCGCGAATTAATGAATTTAGGGAAAAAATCACTAAAAGCAGACAGAGAGGAAGCCTGGACCGTGAACATCAGACATGACACCATGACCACTAAAGGGATTCTAACATTTGGCATTTAGCTGCGATAATAACAAAAGACATTATCCTATGTATCAGATGACCCTGGTTTAACACGGTTCTACCTAGGCCTTCCAACTTAGAATCATGCTTCTCTACTGACAGGGACAATGTAACTCGGGCACTTACAATTCGCTCAGAGCATCACTGCTATAGGAAAAATGAGCCGATCGAGCTCGTATACTTGTCTCTTAAAGGTGCAATCTGCTGTAATTCTAAACAGTTTTTGGTAAACAGAGGAGCGATGGGGCTGGAGCGATGTAAATGTAACCACTGTTCATGTCATAGCCAGAGCTACGGATGCTGAGGACTGACCATCACATGAGATAAGAACACGTGTACAGTAAACACGTTGTCCCCCACAAACGATGTAGCGCCCCTCGTGTATATCGATGACATTTATTCTGTTATCTATTATTCTCTAGTATGACAGAAAAGTGATCGGAATATGTAGCACTTGTTTGTTTTTTTCATTCATCAACCGTCTTGCTTCTAAAGAGCCAATAGTGTAGGTAGACCACAGATTTGAGATAGGCTTACTTATTTGAGATAAGTTACCGTAGTGCTCATTTGATTGATTTCCAAGGAGCTGACTTAGTAGTAGTAGTATTTGAAAATAATCGATTGGCCAAACGGTGCAGTCTGACTATCCTCTCTGCACCCTATTATGGCATTTTTGAATGATAACAACATCACTTTAGCCGCACCATCACAAGATGAATCACTGTTTCCTTTTCGTTTTGTCAAAATTGTCCCTGGGGTCCCCTTAGCTACCCAAGTTCATAGTGGGACAGTTATAGTTTTAACCATGTTTTGAAGCTATACAATGTTTGTTTACAACTGCAAGGTTATATTTGGGGTTCTGACGGGGTAAGACCAGATGGGGTTGAACTGAGCTTGTGAGGCATCATAAGTTATATTCATCAAGAATCACAGCTACCGTATGTATAACTAATGTAAGTCCAAAAACTGATGCCCCAATGACATTATTGTCCCTTTAAGAACAGGATTCACAAAGGATGGATTCAGGCTTCAGAGATGTGCAGATGTTGGTAGCTACATTTGAATAGCTACCTTCCAAATACTTGAGCAAGGGTGAAATTGTTTGGGATTTGTTTTTGAGGTACACAGTGTGCTTAAACAATAAAAAGGCAGAGTAATGTAATACATTTAGAAAAGTTCTCTCTCCATAAAAAATAAGGTCAAGGACTAGTAAGAAAAACAGCACATTGAGTTAGAAGAGAAGAAGTCACTCTTGATTCACAGCAATATTTCAACTTTCAGTATCAAACACAAACACACTCACACCCTCAGACACAACCCTGAACCCCCCCAATACCCACTTCCTCTATTGTCTATAGAGCAACAATAAACAAAGGATTTCACATAAATAATAAAATAAACAAAAGTGCAAACACAGCTGCCATCATTGAAATGTGGCAATTCGTAAAAAAAAAAAAAAAAGAAACTCAAAATACTTTTCAGAGGCGGGGCAGCACAATTTTCTTACAAAATATTAACTTGTTCTTACTGTAGTGTGTAAAAAACAAAAAACATCAAAAAAACAACAACAACAGCACAAACAACAACAAAAGTTTGTGTATTGAAAACACGTATATGAACCAGTAACATTTCCACAGGAAAACCATTACTGCTGGTGCCAGTTGGCGTTTCCTCCATCGTCTCCACGGCAACACGGAGTGTTGGGGAGAGTGGTAGGGACAGTGGCGGGGGCCCAGGTCACATGGGCTTAGTGTAACCAAAGATTCCCACTGGGAAGTGCTTGACGTGAGTCGGCCACTGGGCGGCGAGCTGGAAAAACTTGACGTCGTTCCACTCCACTCCGTCGATAGAGACTAAGGAGCGAGAGGAGGGACAATCATCAGAAAGCTTTATATGTCATTGCACAAACACAGGGTTCCCATACCTTCTGAAACATCAAATTCAAGCACATTTCAAGCACCTTTCAAACACCTTTCAAGTACCTTTCAAACACCTTTCAAGCACCTTTCAAACACCTTTCAAGCACCTTTCAAGGACTTTCAAGACTCAATTCCCTCAAATTGAAGGACCCAACACGGCATAGTTTGAGACAGATCTAGATGAGAATTTATATAACAGGAACTATCCGCTCACAGACAACAATTAAAAAGAGAGAGAGAGAGAGAGAGATAGGGGAATTCAAGCACTTTCAATGACCCATGTCTATTTTCAAAAACTTTTAAGACCTTGATTTCTTTTTCTCAAATTCACAAACTTTCAAGGATTTCAAGGACCCGTGGGAACCCTGACAAACAGTACAACGAAATGTGTTCATGCATCACCTAAAAAAACAATAGCTGCATACACACTCTCTCTACCACATAGACAACCATAGGAGACCCCTTACATTTAGACAAGGGTACACACAGTCAGTCCTAACATCACCACTAGACAACCATAGGATACCCCTTACATTTAGACAAGGGTACACACAGTCAATCCTAACATCACCACTAGACAACCATAGGAGACCCCTTACATTTAGACAAGGGTACACACAGTCAATCCTAACATCACCACTAGACAACCATAGGAGACCCCTTACATTTAGACAAGGGTACACACAGTCAATCCTAACATCACCACTAGACAACCATAGGATACCTCTTACATTTAGACAAGGGTACACACAGTCAATCCTAACATCACCACTAGACAACCATAGGAGACCCCTTACATTTAGACAAGGGTACACACAGTCAGTCCTAACATCACCACTAGACAACCATAGGAGACCCCTTACATTTAGACAAGGGGACACAGTCAATCAACCACCTGCTTCAGTGCAACAAGAATTGGGTTAACTAGTTCCTATGATTAAGTAAGTGACTACAGGTGATCAGAATCAGATACCTGGTTGAAAGTAAAATACTTTGAACATCCCTGCATATATATACATGAAAACACAAAAGGGCATATCAATTCAGCACATTTATTTATACATTACTTGACACCTTTGATGTCAATGGGAAAAGAGCGGGGCAATGCTACCAGCGATCATTTCAAAACGGAGATAACCGAGGCTGCGTTCGTAAATACGCTCTGGAAATCTGATCACCACTCATGGAATGCCTCTTGTCCAATCAAATTACTTGGTCCCTTTATGACGCTGCACCTAGTGTGCGTTCCGGCGCTCTCAGAGCAAAATTACGAACGCAGCCCAAGAAACGAGCGGAAACAAGTCAACTCCGACATGGATATAACGATTGTGCGCATGCGCCAACATCTAACAATTAAGTGTTAAATTATATTATATTATAGGTAAAAAATACGGGAGATTTACGGGAAAATATTAAAACGGGAGCACAGCGGGAAAGAAAGGTAAAATACGGGAGAATCCCGGAAAATACGGGAGGGTTGACAGGTATGCATATGATAGCTTTTTGTCATCCTTGAGGTGATGAAATTAGGGATTTCACTGCCATACAGACAAAAAAGTCTGAAGGATAATTTATATAAAATAAACAAGTCAGATAATTACTCAAAAGTAGTTGATTAAGTTCCGCGTAAATAGATGTGGTCTGAGACTGATTTCCTTGCAGGATATGCTAATACCTATCACCTAATTGTTAGACAGAATAACTTGAATTTAAGACCTTTTTAGGCCTTATAAGTCGGATTGCTGGATTTTAGACTTTACGGCTTTTTAAGACCAGCGTGGGAACCCTGAATAAACAACACATTCGATCATGTGGAGTGAGCAATGTGCGATTAAACTGAAATAGCTGGACCAGAGATTGACGGTGGTTCTTTCTGCAACCTCTAGGGGGCAGTAGCGTATTACTTAACAGGCCAGACGTGAGAGTTTCAGGGTGTGAGTGAGTGGGTGTGTTACCTCTCAGCATGGTGTGCTGATGCTTGGCGGTGCAGATCAACCTGCTGATTCCATCGATCACCTGGCTCTTAGAGTCCAGCTCTTTCTCCTTGGGCTTCTTGCTAAGAAAAATCACTGTCGAAAGGGCCACAAAAAGTGTTCAGTGTCATAGAAACTCAATCTCATGCATACCAGCAAAAAATGTACAGCAATGACAGAACGGGGGGAGATACTGTTCTAATCAACTGCCTTTTCGATGTAATGTGTGTTCACCACGCCCCAAAATAGAAATTGTCCAATCATATCACAGCAAAAGTCACTACAGGCAGAAAACTCGGACAAACAACTCGCTAATATCTGATGGTGAAAAGCTTCTAGACTAAATATTCTTGTCATCTTTAAAAAAAAACATGTCTATTACTTGCTGTGGTAAATCAGAAATTTGAACTCCCGCCATTGTAAGTCATTGAATGTCATTCAGTCACGGTCGGTCAGTCAGTCACTGTCAGTGAAGAATTTGAGCGAGCGTTGTTTGTTTGTCCGAGTTTTCAAAGGGGGCGTGGCTTAGCGATAGGTCTATTGGACGCCAGAGATCTAAGTTCTAACCTTTTTTATTCTTCTCCTTGGTGACCACAGTCATGGCCATGCTGGGAGGAGGGGTTAGTTCGCCCCCACATGGCAACCGGCTCACTTGCAGGGAGCGGAAGTTACTCTTCAGGGTGTTCTTGAGCCCCACGTCTCTCTTCTCCCCCTCCTTCTTCTTCTCCGGGCCCTGCCATGTCCAGTAGTCCACCTGCAGCCCCATCACCTCACCACTTGAACACGGAGAACTGCAGAGCACAGAGGCAAAGACACAGGTTTGATATAAAAACGTCAGCCGTACACATGTCATACCAGGGTTCCCACACCTTCTGAGACATCAAATTCAAGCACCTTTCAAGGACTTTCAAGACTCAATTCCCTCAGATTCAAGGACCCAACACGGCATGGTTTGAGACAGATCTAGATGAGAATCAGATTCAAGGACCCAACACGGCATAGTTTGAGACAGATCTAGATGAGAATTTATATCATAGGAACTATCCGCTCACAGACAACGATTAAAAAGAGAGGCTTGAATGGGTGGACGCTAGATGGTCTCTTGCCTTCTCTACCACAGCACAGCAAAACAATATATTGTGAAATATGTGTAAAGTTAAGCAATACAGAGAGGAGGAGCTAAGTAAAAAATGTTTTTATATATATAAACAATTTTTTAGAGAGAGAGAGATGGGAATTCAAGCACTTTCAATGACCCATGTCTATTTTCAAAAACGTTTAAGACCTTGATTTTCCCCCCCCTCAAATTCACAAACTTTCAAGGATTTCAAGGACCCGTGGGAACCCTGTTTTATATAAAAATGTCAAACACATGTCATTCTTTAGCACTAGAACACCCATGAGAGTCAACATTTCACAAAAGATTCACAACCGGGCTTGAATGAAAGCTATGAAGGTCCCCTTTAAAATTATACCAAACATTATGAAACATTGAAAAATGTCCTGAACCATGAGCCTAAAGCAGTTATACACCAGCGTCTAAATTGCTATTTTCTTTAGTGTGGTGATCAACTTCATGAGCTGATAACTGTGATAAAGCTGCCACTTGGTTAGGAATGGTTATCATACCAAAATATCGTCTACAGACATGTACTTTTTTTTTTAAATATAGTTACGTTTTTGCCACCCTGAGTGGTAGCAAATTCTGGTCTGGCCCATGGACTAACAAGACTAACATGGACTCTGGAACGCCCTCCCCTCCCCAACCACATCAGACAGGCCAACACCCTGCCAACATTTAAACAGGCCCTCAAAACCCACCTCTTCAAGCTCGCTTTCACCAGTTAACAGTCTCCCCCTCCCCTTCCCATGTGTCCCCAGCACTACCTTAATTAGGCCCCTATACTTTCTTTTATTTATTTTCGGTTTCTTTTTATTATTATTACTACTCGATCTTTTCAGTTTGTAAAACGTCTTTGAGTGTCTAGAAAAGCGCTATATAGGTCTAATGTATTATTATTATTATTATTATTATTATTATTATTATTATTATTATTGTGTGTAGACCAGAGCAGTGATGTCATACCCAGCTCCAGAGAGTGCGGTGGAGACCGAGGGGGACTGTGGAGGGGTGCCACCCATGTCCTTCCCATATGGACCGGCCGAGGGGGGGGTGGGGGAGGCCAGGATGCTCACACTGCCCCCCATGGCATCGTCAGAGTCCACTACGACAGAGACAAGAACATCAGAGAGAGGCCAGGGAGACCCTGTAAAAGCAGCCACTTGGACCAAACAACTATTGTGAAATGTTTCACTCAAGTACTCAACTCAAGTTAAAACACATCTGTATTATAATGATGCACTTCTGCAGTCCTAAAACACTAAGTGCAACAGCCAATAACAGCGCAGCTAACCTGAGGTGGAGAGGCTGTGCTCCACGATTCCAACTTTCACAACCTACAAAAGACACAAACATTGAATGTTATTTATCCAGGCAGATAGAGTACATAGTTTCCAGCACCGTTCTTTTCCCCAGATTCCAGAGTCTGTGTAGACAAAGGATTACTTCCACTAAATGTTTACATGTTTGGCATTTAGCTACCCTAATGCCTTATTCCAAAGCGACTTACAATCGATACATTTGACTAAGCAAGTAAATCATCAATTCATCAGTCGTAGCAGGAAGAGTAATCTAGCTCAGGCCCGGGGGCCATTGGCAGTCGTCGTGATTATTATTACTTTTTTTATTAGTAGACACTGGAGAGACAGTACAGTACAGTCGAAGTCTTAGGAGGCATAGTATAGGGGAAAAGCAGGTGTCTTGTGTAGCTTGAAGAGATGGGTCTTCAGTCTTCATTTGTTCATTGGATGTTTCTATCTAACAAAAAAACAGATTTCTTACCCCGATAAATGGCACAAATTTCTGACAGGAGTCCTCGTCAGGGCTGGGGACAGAGAGAGTTAAGAGGTTGTTAGTCCAGCGCCAGTGAGGGGCTTTGGGGGGACATGAGCACGTGAGGGTTACACATGGAAGACCGATGGGCCCTGGAGAGAGGATGGTCTGTACACAACGGCCATGTTACCATCAGAGCTGATGACACATGATGCTGAATGAGCTTGTTGTGGGGGATCATGCCACGATGAGATGAATGCCAGTCGTCCCCCTCCACACCCCCTCCCGTTGCCTCAGGTCTGACGACCAAACCACCCTCGAGACCACCAGGACCAAGCCCCGGGGTGATAGGGCCTTTTCAGCCGCAGCCCCGTCCCTCTGGAACGCCCTCCCCAACCACATCAGACAGGCCAACACCCTGCCAACATTTAAACAACAGGCCCTCAAAACCCACCTCTTCAAGCTCGCCTTCACCAGTTAACCCTCTCCCCCTCCCCTTCACCAGTTAACCCTCTCCCCCTCCCCTTCACCAGTTAACCCTCTCCCCCTCCCCTTCACCAGTTAACCCTCTCCCCCTCCCCTTCACCAGTTAACCCTCTCCCCCTCCTCTTCACCAGTTAACCCTCTCCCCCTCCTCCCCTTCACCAGTTAACCCTCTCCCCCTCCCCTTCACCAGTTAACCCTCTCCCCCTCCCCTTCACCAGTTAACCCTCTCCCCCTCGCCTTCACCAGTTAACCCTCTCCCCCTCCCCTTCACCAGTTAACCCTCTCCCCCTCCCCTTCACCAGTTAACCCTCTCCCCCTCCCCTTCACCAGTTAACCCTCTCCCCCTCCCCTTCACCAGTTAACCCTCTCCCCCTCCCCTTCACCAGTTAACCCTCTCCCCCTCCCCTTCACCAGTTAACCCTCTCCCCCCCCCTTCACCAGTTAACCCTCTCCTCCTCCCCTTCACCAGTTAACCCTCTCCCCCTCCCTTTCACCAGTTAACCCTCTCCCCCTCTCCTTCACCAGTTAACCCTCTCCCCCTCTCCTTCACCAGTTAACCCTCTCCCCCTCTCCTTCACCAGTTAACCCTCTCCCCCTCTCCTTCACCAGTTAACCCTCTCCCCCTCCCCTTCACCAGTTAACCCTCTCCCCCTCTCCTTCACCAGTTAACCCTCTCCCCCTCTCCTTCACCAGTTAACCCTCTCCCCCTCTCCTTCACCAGTTAACCCTCTCCCCCTCTCCTTCACCAGTTAACCCTCTCCCCCTCCCCTTCACCAGTTAACCCTCTCCCCCTCTCCTTCACCAGTTAACCCTCTCCCCCTCTCCTTCACCAGTTAACCCTCTCCCCCTCTCCTTCACCAGTTAACCCTCTCCCCCTCCCCTTCACCAGTTAACCCTCTCCCCCTCCCCTTCACCAGTTAACCCTCTCCCCCTCCCCTTCACCAGTTAACCCTCTCCCCCTCCCCTTCACCAGTTAACCCTCTCCCCCTCCCCTTCACCAGTTAACCCTCTCCCCCTCCCCTTCACCAGTTAACCCTCTCCCCCTCCCCTTCACCAGTTAACCCTCTCCCCCTCCCCTTCACCAGTTAACCCTCTCCCCCTCCCCTTCACCAGTTAACCCTCTCCCCCTCCCCTTCACCAGTTAACCCTCTCCCCCTCCCCTTCACCAGTTAACCCTCTCCCCCTCCCCTTCACCAGTTAACCCTCTCCCCCTCCCCTTCACCAGTTAACCCTCTCCCCCTCTCCCTTTCACCAGTTAACCCTCTCCCCCTCCCCTTCACCAGTTAACCCTCTCCCCCTCCCCGTCACCAGTTAACCCTCTCCCCCTCCCCTTCACCAGTTAACCCTCTCCCCCTCTCCCCCTCCCATTTTTGTTTCTTTGTTTCTTTTTTTATTATTACTACTCTATCTTTTCAGTTTGGAAAGCGTCTTTGAGTGTCTAGAAAAGCGCTATATAAGTCTAATATATATGATATATATCTGGAGATGTTGAGACAGACAGCAGTAGTGGTCCGAAAGGGCAGTGGTCATAATGGCAGGGTTGTCTTAAGGCATGTCTAGGGATACTAGGTGTAGCGGTTATGAGATGTGTTTGAGATCGAGAACAGGCAGGAACTTTCTCAACATACTCAGACTATTATTCCCCTCTGTTCCTGTTTATTCTGTGGGAATAACACCACTTAAAAAGTACTTAAAAAGCAACCCCCTCATGCAACACCCTGTTACAGACTTGTATGTTTTGTATTATGTCCTGTGTCTGTTTTTGTTTTGCTTCTGTCTGTCTCCCCCTAGGTGAAGTGGTGTGCATGTGGTTCCTCCCCTATTCGTTATTGGTTCCTGTCCATCATCGTTGTCTCGTCAGCCCTCACCTGTGTTCCATCAGCAATCATCCCCGGTCATCCAATCACAGAAGATCATATCTCCTACTTAATGTGTGTTTGTCATGTGTAGCGAGAGAGACAAGTGGTGGTTTTGTTTGAGAGATATTGAGTAGTGGTTTTTGTTTGACTAGTTGTATAATCTGTTACCAAGAAGTCTTTGTTTTTGTTCATAGCTGTGGTTTAGTGTATTGATGACCCCTGTTTTCTCTTTTCCTCGCCAAGGGAGAAGGGCTAGGTAAGATACCCTGGGGTATACACTCTGCATCACGTAGATGACCACTGTCTAGAAACATTAGGTAAGAAGCGAGCGGGTGTCACGCCCCGTAATACTGTAGCAGGTAGTTAGGTTCCGGGTTAGTTAGTTTGTGATATAGGTAGGTCAGAGGTGTAGGAAAGAAATAGGGCTGTGTTTGTTATTTTGTGACACCAGTCGCATGGTCCTTCTCCCTCCCTTCTCCTACCCTTTGTTAATCCCCGGTAGTTTTTGTGGTAGTTCATTCTGTTCTTTGTTAATTGTTTAATGTTATATACATGTATATTGTAAATACTTTCACTAAGCAATAAATCCTTTTATTTAAAAGGTACCCTTTTCCGTTTGGTTATGGATTAGTTCTGGCACCACACCCATGGTCTGTTATTGTTACATCCACTAGCAGAGTGGTTATAGACAGGAGGCTGCACTCTCCCTCCCTAGTGGCCAACATCTCAGGGAGAGCGTAACACACCCTCATGATAAACCATACGTTGTTGCGATCACCAGCCATGTGTCTAATGCAAGTTTGGCTATCATTGAGTTTTAGATACCATCACAGAGGACCCAGGCAGTACTCTGACACTGAGATCAAAGGAAGATTACATTAATGTTCAGGTTAAAAAAAGGAGTTAATCAAATCTGAATCTCAAACCCTTAAGGCACTAACACTGCACCCAGTGCATAACACCAATAATGCACAACATATAAACAATAATTGGAACGGTTGAGGCATAACATCTTAACAGCAAAAACAGGAAGACAGACAGTTAGGATCAAAATCACACCAAACCAAAGAAAACAGGCCTGGACAGAATGCGGAAGTGAGGTCACAGTGAGTATCGAGCGGAGAGGGAGATGTTAGACACACAGGAAAGAGGTCAAGCCAAGAGGAGGAGAGAAAAGGGGGGGAGGGATTATTATTGTTCTTTTCAAACATACCTGATGTAAAAATCAAAATACAAACTTCTCTTCCTTAAACGCAAACCGAAGGAAAAAGGGGGGGAAAAGGAATGCAACAGTGTTAAATTGTGTGGTGTAAAAAAAAAAAAAGAAGACTTCTGACCACGAGGGAATTATTCAAATACAAAGGGGCAGTGTTTTGGTAAAAAAAAAAAAAGCAAACAAAACACAGAAATCAACAGGCTCTCCGTTTAAAGGACGAAAACCCACAACAGTGTGTATGGAGAGCTCAGTCTCGTGTCAGAGGGAACACACGTAGAACACAGTAACTCCACGGAGGACAGAACCAACCGACGCTAGCGAGCGTCACAGCGGTCGGCTCGACCTCAGAGATCGGTTCACCAGGAGGAATAGAAGATGAGTCTAATTTCTTATGAGAATTAGTCCTGCTGTTAAAACTACTGATAGAGTCCCAGCAGCTGGGAATGGGGCTGCAGATAGTTCTGTGCCTGACCTGAGTCTATACATGGGGGGGGGGAGCAAGATGATGCGCCGACATCAGTGTGCGAGGTTAGAAAGCATTCACATTCCAACAAGGCAAGCATGCTTCAGGCAACAATACACACACGCACGCACGCACGCACGCACACACAGACAGACACAAGTGCACACACTCGCACGCGCACACGCACACACACAGACAGACACAAGTACACACACTCGCACATACACACAGATGCACACGCGCACACGCACACAAATATGTTGGCGTTGTGTTTACCTCTTCTGTTTGTAGGTGAGCATGGCCTCTGAGATGGGGAACTGGTGGGACACGTTGGCACCAGCCAGGTACTGGACCACCCGCCCAGCCACGTCTATGTTATCTGCCAGGACCAGAGGAGGCGGTGAGACACACACACAAGACTGTAAATCACTTCTAAATATAGTTGTTTTCAATGCCCCTTATTGCAATTGCCTTTTGAATTGTTTTCACAATGCAATGGTCTACTTCTGTAAAACAAGTAAGATTGACAGTAAGTTTATTTTAATTCTAATTCTTTAATTGATTGTTATTTCTTTTGAGTATTTTTCATTTTTATTGGACAGATATAGTGAAGACAGACAGGAAAGTAAGGAGAAGAAGGGAGAGAGAGAGGGCATGTCAGCAGGGCATGGGGGCCGCATTCGAACCCGTGCCGACATGAGCATATGTGTACACTGTAGAGCGCGGTGCCAGACCACTGGACCACCCCAGGCCACACTAATTGATCTTGTTTGACAAAACGTACCGTCTGCTCTCAGGGATGGGTTGGTTAACACTCAGTGTGTTCAGTATTGTTATTAGTTTTTAAATAAACAGCGAAGGAGCAAAACCACAAGAAATATGTGAGTGAATGTTTGGGTATGAGATCTGACAGGGCACTCGTCCATGTGTTCAGACGAGCGAGCGTCTCTCTCTCTCTCTCTCTCTCTCTCTCTCTCTCTCTCTCTCTCTCTCTCTCTCTCTCTCTCTCTCTCTCTCTCTCTCTCTCTCTCTCTCTCTCTCTCTCTCTCTCTCTCTCTCTCTCTCTCTCTCTCTCTCTCTCTCTCTCTCTCTCTCTCTCTCTCTCTCTCTCTCTCTCTCTCTCTCTCTCTCTCTCTCTCTCTCTCTCTCTCTCTCTCTCTCTCTCTCTCTCTCTCTCTCTCTTCTCCTCCACCACCTCCTGACAGGGCACTCGTCCATGTGTTCAGATGGCTGACATGGGAAGAAGAGGGGAAGAGTGATTGGGCTCGTTCCCTTGGGCAGAGGAGGCTACGTAGAAGGCTTTCAGAGAAGGCTTTCTGCTCCAAGCCAACAGACTCGTCTAACCATCACACATCACACTCTGACCCCAAACTCTGATCCAATTAGCACTGGGTGTATGAGTAGCAGGCGCATGCATGCATGCCCCCCTCCCCCCCCACACACACACACACCCACACACACACACACACCGGCTTGACGTCAGTGTGGCTTGACGTCAGTATGCACAACGGTGCTTGCCAGGGGGGTATTCCATCAATGTCGCAAAAAAAAAATAATAATCTCACAAGCCTCATCAAAATAAGTCTAGATTTTCCTTTAGCGACGTTGATGGAACCCCCCCAGGTGTACTACTCTTACTTTACCTGAGGTGGTGGGAGCTTCTGACCGGCAGAACAACTCCCTCCATGCGGTGTCCATAAAGATGCTGTTGAACTTGCCGTCGAACGACGCCACATACTTCGCCAAGGGGTGAGAGCCTGAATACAGACACACAGAGTTCAGTGAAACAGGATATTTTAAAAGAATGAAAGAAAAAAATCTTTAGAATCTGAAACGACAAGTTCGTTAATTAAACTAAAGCTACCGGCGTCGTCAACAGCTGTAAAGTTTAGTTTAGTTTAGTTTATTTTAGCACACACGAAGCGGTGGAAGGAGGGAGCGAAGCCCAGAAGGCTTGTACATCCTCTCCCGTCAACAGCCAAGGTTCAATACACCACAAAGAACACTAGATACATGTAAATAAGATAAAAGAAACCCCAAACTAAATCATATCCTTGGGGCAAAATGGTAGGATAGCACAAAAAAAGAAAAGGAAAAAAGACACAAGGATACATAGCTTGCTCAGAAAACATCAAGAAAAAGAAAAACAGAAATAAGAGCAAAAATCATGGAAAGGAAAAAATGTTATTATTATTAAAATAATTCTATTACTAAGAATATTAACGGAATCTGACTTCCTGATTGGCTCCCTTACCGATAGGGATGACCAGGAAGCGAATGTAGCTCAGCCAATCGGGCGTCTTGTTGGCCAGCTGCTCCACAAAGAACCTCAGGATGGTGCTGAGGTAGCTCTGGTCCCCCGCCACCGCCACCTTGATGGTGGGGGGCGTCTGCGCGTTGCAGTTACAGCTGCCCGGAGGAACAGAAGAAGAGAACGAGAGAGAACGTGAGAGAGAGAGAGAGAGGGGAAGAGAGAGAGAGAACATGAGAGAGAGAAAGAACGTGAGAGAGAGAGAATGTGAGAGAGAGGAGAGAGAGAGAGAATGTGAGAGAGAAAGAGAGAGAATGTGAGAGAGAGGAGAGAGAGAGAGAGAATGTGAGAGAGAGAGAGAGAATGTGAGAGAGAGGAGAGAGAGAGAGAGAACGTGAGAGAGAGAGGAGTCGTGTGCACTCCAGCTGAACCCAGTGACAGCATGAGCTAGCAATGTTAGCATCACAACTGTGTGAATCTCACGGTTCCTGAACATATATTACCCTTATGATATCTGCCCCACAAGTTTGTGTTCTTTGTTTGTTTGTGTATGATGTGTTTCTGTTTGTGTGGTGTGTTATGCCTGAAATGTTGCTAAGTATAAATAAAATAAAAAAGTGTGAATCCAGTCCTGAAGACATGGTCTCAGCTGGAGGAGGACAGGTTTGTCTGAGGAGCAGGTGTGAGGGGAGGGCTTCCTGATTCCACTGAATTAAACCAGAACTAGGAGATCAGTTGACAGAGAAATAACATAACACAGACATAGGGGAGCGGCTCCCACTGACATGACTTCCTGAAAGACGGCAGGAGAGAGGATAC
>NC_137674.1:1514574-1522074 GCF_963989245.1 Nansenia antarctica
CTGAGCAGGGGGTCCGGAACAGTCTGGAACAGTCTTTGCTTTGAAGCCTCCACTCTCTCTGACAACGTCGCTCACTACAGCTGCGTGCTCTCAGCTCGACAGACTTGGCGGACGCACACAAAAACAAAACGCTGTGGCCTGGGGTGGTCCTGTGGTCTAGCACCGCGGTCGACAGTGCACACATTATGCGCCATCGCCGGCATGGGTTCGACTCCAGCTCATGCCCTCTGCCCTTCTCTCTCCCTTCTTCTCCTTACTTTCCTGTCTGTCTTCACTGTATATAATGAAAAATATGAGCGGGACTGCCCCACTCAGAAAAAATAACTCTCATTTAACACTAGAACAGCCGTGCCTATTATGAATGAATGAATGAATGAATGAATGGTCTTTATTGTCATTGCTATAGTACAGGTACCAAACAACGAAATTTGGGAGGGGGGGGCTCCCCTGGTGCTAGGGAAAAAAAAAACTAAAAACAAGAAGGGAAAAGAGCTGGTTTACATAAATAAAGGCTATGTACACTATCCACTATACTATACTATACAAATAAAACACTGTGCTGTACTCTATGCTATGCTATACCTATTCTAACATTTCCTATCTCTGAACCTTATGTACTCGAGGGTTGTCATATTGCACATAGTGTTATTGCACATTCATTTAAAGTGTCGCAGTTTGCAGGTTTGAAATGTTCACAGTTGTGTTTCAGTGTTGCACTTGATTTCAATCTAGTAGCTGCCATCAAATTGTCTAGATTGTCCAGGGCCTAGAACCTAGGTCTGTGCTGTGTTCAGGGCCTGAATGGCCCTGGGGTAGAAGCTGAGCTTCAGTCTGTTAGTCCTTGCGAACATGGTCCTGAACCGCCTGTTCGAGGGCAGCCGAGCAAAGTGTTCGTACCCAGGGTGGGATGGGTCTCTGGAGATCTTGGAGGCCTTCCTGAGGCAGCGTGTGTTGTACAGCTCTTCCAGAGAGGGGAGGGGGGGGGAGGGGGGAGCCGGTGATCTTCTGGGCCGATCTCACAACTCTCTGTAGCGCATTCCTCTCTGCGGCTGTGCAGCTGGAGAACCAGATGCAGATGCAGTAGGTGAGGATGCTCTCCACTGTGCAGCGGTAGAAGGTCACCAGCATCTCCTGTCCGATGTGGTCTTTCCTGAGGACTCTCAGGAAGTAGAGCCGCTGTTGTGCCTTCTTGATGATGGCTGCTGTGTTGATCTTCCAGGACAGGTCATCCTGTATGTGCACCCCCAGGAATCGGAGGGTTGAGACTCTCTCCACGCTCCCTCCATCGACGAGCAGGGGCTGGACCTCAGATTTTTTCCTCCTGAAGTCCACGATGATTTCCTGGGTCTTTGACTGGTTATTACCTACTATAAGAGCCGCTTCGGGGGTCAAATGACCATAGTCTTTACAATGGAAAGCTGCTCTTTACACACACGACCACTAGTTGGCCGTCTTGTAAATTAGCCTGCCTCCTACACAGAAAATGTGAGGATACTGGGTGGTAGAACGCACATATCTAGGAAAAGTCATGAAAGGAGGGTCCTGAAATGTTATAGAGTGCAAAGATATATAAAAAAAATACATGGCTGTTAAAGTAGTGTTAAAGTAGTGTTAAAGTAGTGTTAAAGTAGTGTTAAAGTAGTGTTAAAGCCAGCTCTCTCAGTGGTGGTCAGACCCAGCATGGCCCTCCTCCCTGCTCTCTCAGTGGTCGTCAGACCCAGCATGGCCCTCCTCCCTGCTCTCTCATTGGTCGTCAGACCCAGCATGGCCCTCCTCCCTGCTCTCTCAGTGGTCGTCAGACCCAGCATGGCCCTCCTCCCTGCTCTCTCAGTGGTCGTCAGACCCAGCATGGCCCTCCTCCCTGCTCTCTCAGTGGTCGTCAGACCCAGCATGGCCCTCCTCCCTGCTCTCTCAGTGGTCGTCAGACCCAGCATGGCCCTCCTCCCTGCTCTCTCATTGGTCGTCAGACCCAGCATGGCCCTCCTCCCTGCTCTCTCATTGGTCGTCAGACCCAGCATGGCCCTCCTCCCTGCTCTCTCATTGGTCGTCAGACCCAGCATGTCCCTCCTCCCTGCTCTCTCATTGGTCGTCAGACCCAGCATGGCCCTCCTCCCTGCTCTCTCAGTGGTCGTCAGACCCAGCATGGCCCTCCTCCCTGCTCTCTCAGTGGTCGTCAGACCCAGCATGGCCCTCCTCCCTGCTCTCTCAGTGGTCGTCAGACCCAGCATGGCCCTCCTCCCTGCTCTCTCAGTGGTCGTCAGACCCAGCATGTCCCTCCTCCCTGCTCTCTCAGTGGTCGTCAGACCCAACATGGCCCTCCTCCCTGCTCTCTCAGTGGTCGTCAGACCCAGCATGGCCCTCCTCCCTGCTCTCTCAGTGGTGGTCAGACCCAGCATGGCCCTCCTCCCTGCTCTCTCAGTGGTCGTCAGACCCAGCATGGCCCTCCTCCCTGCTCTCTCAGTGGTCGTCAGACCCAGCATGGCCCTCCTCCCTGCTCTCTCATTGGTCGTCAGACCCAGCATGTCCCTCCTCCCTGCTCTCTCAGTGGTCGTCAGACCCAGCATGGCCCTCCTCCCTGCTCTCTCAGTGGTCGTCAGACCCAGCATGGCCCTCCTCCCTGCTCTCTCAGTGGTCGTCAGACCCAGCATGGCCCTCCTCCCTGCTCTCTCAGTGGTCGTCAGACCCAGCATGGCCCTCCTCCCTGCTCTCTCAGTGGTGGTCAGACCCAGCATGGCCCTCCTCCCTGCTCTCTCATTGGTCGTCAGACCCAGCATGTCCCTCCTCCCTGCTCTCTCAGTGGTCGTCAGACCCAGCATGGCCCTCCTCCCTGCTCTCTCAGTGGTCGTCAGACCCAGCATGGCCCTCCTCCCTGCTCTCTCATTGGTCGTCAGACCCAGCATGGCCCTCCTCCCTGCTCTCTCAGTGGTCGTCAGACCCAGCATGGCCCTCCTCCCTGCTCTCCATCTCCCCAATAAATCACACAGCAGGTATTCTGGGATTGCTGCTATCTGGGGAGGGGCGTCAGGTGTCAATCCCTATAAATACCCCAGGGTGTGTGTCATGGCCTGGTCCTGTTGCATATGCAGGGTGTGTGTCATGGCCTGGTCCTGTTGCATATGCAGGGTGTGTGTCATGATGCCCTGGTCCTGTTGCATATGCAGGGTGTGTGTCATGATGCCCTGGTCCTGTTGCATATGCAGGGTGTGTGTCATGATGCCCTGGTCCTGTTGCATATGCAGGGTGTGTGTCATGGCCTGGTCCTGTTGCATATGCTGGGTGTGTGTCATGATGCCCTGGTCCTGTTGCATATGCAGGGTGTGTGTCATGGCCTGGTCCTGTTGCATATGCAGGGTGTGTGTCATGGCCTGGTCCTGTTGCATGCTGGGTGGTGGGAGGGAGGGGGGTGGGGGGATGTTTTGAGATCACATTGCCCTCATGCTCAGAGTATAGATTCCAGCACACCAGTGTGTACAAGGCAAAGAGCCTGCTAGGCACTCAAAACAGGTGCTTGGGAGGGCTATTATTTAACATATGTAGCATTACTGTAAGAGGCACTAATGATTAGTTGGTAGAATGTGTGGCACAGGTCAAAAGCTGCAAACCAGAGGTGAGGTAACAGGGTACCAAGGTCGTGTTGTTACTCACTGGGCATGACAGCTCTCTGGGTTGACTCTTTTGGCTGTGGAGGCTTCCAATCTCCGTCTGGGAGCTGGAGTGGGACATCCCTTCAAAGAACGGCCTATGGACAAAAACCAAGAGAGAGAGAGAGAGAGAGAGAGAGAGAGAGAGAGAGAGAGAGAGAGAGAGAGAGAGAGGGAGAGGGAGAGAGGGGAAGAGACAGAGCGAGAGAGAAAGAGAGAGAGAGAGAGAGAGAGAGAGAGACAGAGAGAATTAGTTAAGCAATTGAGGTGCTAAATATGAACTCAATGAGGGCTGATCTAAACGCTGACTGGGGGGTTAGAGGTCAGAGGTTACAGATCAGAGGGGACATACTTGAGTTTGGGTTTGGGGGTGCTGAGGACACTCTCGTTGTCCTCCATCTCCGGCCCGCTGTCACTCTGGTTGTACACCTCCAGGCTGTCGTAGAGCAGGTCCAGATCCTCCTCCACCTCCTGGGTCTGGTCTACCGGGTCAGAGTCCAGAACCTGAAACAAACATTCATGAATCATACTCCCTCCAGCAGAACTCACACCATGTGATACATAATGTGACAGGTAATAATGCTTTGGTCCTCATGTCGGGATCCGATGTAATGATCAGATTTTTCTTTTGAAAAATGTGAATAAGTTTCCGCGTTGTTGAAAATCAGTTGACACATCGCTGGTCGACTAACACAGCTTGTTTTGTGAGCCTGCTAACAAGGTAAAGTAGTGTTATAGTTAACTAGGTAGCAGTGGGGATTACTCACCCAATCCATTGCGTTGCAGTATTTTGGCCTGACTAGCGAGTTTGTGTTGCGATTCTCAACAACATTGAAACGTAGTTCCGTGTTTCAAAAGAAAAGTCAGAACATTTTGATTGGTTGCCGACATGCGGACCAAATGATCAGACTGTGTCACATAATTCCTACTATTGATAATGTACCAACCATCAAATGAGTATTTACTGTTAAGAGTGAACCTGTTCAGTGAAACATAACGTCAAACCGAGCTTCGCCTGTGTACTGAGAACCCTTCTGAAGTGCATTAGTTAACAAGACTAGAAGGTGTGCTAATGCCGGAGGCCAGATCAATTGAGGTGATGCATGGAAGGTTGTAGAATGAGCGAATCGATGCTATAAATACACATGCCGTGGCCCTAACTAGACTAATTAAATGGCGAGTGAGCCAGTGAAACCAAGTGGGGGCAGTAAAAGTGGGGGCCCGGGTGACCAAGGGTAGTAAATCACGGGGAGTGGACCCGGGAGGTGGGCTGGCTAATCAGTTGATTAATGCTGCTACATAAGACCGCTCTGTGCCCTCCTGGTTGTGTATTTATGGACAACAGCAGCAAACTGCCTATAGCCTTAAGGTAGGGATTAGAGAGAGAGAGAGAGAGAGAGAGAGAGAGAGAGAGAGAGAGAGAGAGAGAGAGAGAGAGAGAGAGAGAGAAAGATAGAGATAGAGATAGAGAGAGAAAGAGAAAGAGAAAGAAAGAGAGAGAGAGAGAAAGATAGAGATAGAGATAGAGAGAGAGATAGAGAGAGAGAGAGAGAGAGAGAGAGAGAGAGAGAGAGAAAGAGAAAGAAAGAGAGAGAGAAAGATAGAGAGAGAGAGAGAGAAAGATAGAGATAGAGAGAGGGAGAGAGAATTATAATAGGGCCCATTGTCTTTTTTGCTAGATTTAAAGGACCTAGGTAAGTTTGTTGAATCAAATTCTCTGATAGTTACCTACTAAACATATCATTACAACCATTAGGAAGGGATGGACATCACTGTGGTGGGGGAGTACTAAGGGTAAAGTATGAATCAAGTTAAGCAATTTTTATTTTTCTTGGCTCTATTGTCCAGAGGTTTGGATTTGAAATCAAACAATTACTATGAGGTTAAATGAGAATTTCTTTATAATTTAGTTTTCCTACTACACGCTTGATTCCCTCTAAACCAACATGTGGAATTGGTAAATATAAACCTAATAAAAAAGACTGGTTCTGATTAAATAAAGATTTCGTGGTAAAACCTAAAAAAGTCTATAATTGCACAAGGCCCAGGGGTTCACATACTTTCAAGCAGCACTGTATCTCTCTCTCTCTATATTGATCTATATTGTCTAAATGACTGAACAGTTGGATAATAAAAAAACGTTATATTGAAAATGGGCAACTGACCCGGCGAACGTGAAGAAAACAGGAAGCATAGCGATAACATCATTAAAAAGAAGAACAGAAGCTATGTGCTTAGTGGTGGGCTGGTAGGCCAAGGAAGACTTCCACACGATGACCGACTGACCGAATGACCGAAGACTGCTGCTCACCATAATGAAGAAAAACCCCAAAACAACTGTCTCACAGATCAGGAAGGAGGTGTGAATGTGTGAAACCACCGCAGAACACATCACCAGCCAGACTACAGAGGCTCCACTGCAGGGCGCAAACCACTAGTTATCCTCTAAAAAGCACGGCCAGGTTATAGTCTCCTAAAAAGTACCTAAAAAGCCTCCAGAGGTCTGGAGAAAAGAGATAAGACAAATCGTGACGTTAGAATTATAAGGTTCTATCTCCATTGTTGTCAAAATTGAGTTTTTTACATAATCTGTGTTGTTTAAAAAAAAAAAATGAATTTTTTTAGTTAGTAATTCATATAATACAAAGGTTCCATCTCACAAAACATAATGGAATGTAAACACTTTGACGCTCAATATCTCTGAACTGCCCTAAACGGAGATAGAACCTTATCATTCTAAGCTCACGAAATATGATCATGTACCAGAGTGATCGGAAAGTTTGGAGAAAAAAGGACCTACCCAAATGTACAGTACAGGCCAAAAGTTTGGACACACCTTCTCATTCAATGTGTTTCCTTTATTTTCATGACTATTTACATTGTAGATTCTCACTGAAGGCATCAAAACTATGAATGAACACATGTGGAATGATGTACTTAACAAAAAAGTGTGAAATAACTCTAAATATGTCTTATATTTTAGATTCCTCAAAGTAGCCACCCTTTGCTTTTTTGTTGTTAATAAAATATATAATAATAATATTAAATATAATATGTGTTAATAATAATATGTTTTCAGTTATTTCACACTTTTTTGTTAAGTACATAATTCCTATGTGTTCATTTATAGTTTTGATGCCTTCAGTGAGAATCTACAATGCAAATAGTCATGAAAATAAAGGAAACGCATTGAATGAGAAGGTGTGTCCAAACTTTTGGCCTGTACTGTACACAGTATACCACCTCATCTGTGAAACATGGTGCAGGGGGTGCTATGGTTTGGGCTATGTATAGCTGCCACTAGAACTGGCTAACTTGTGGTGTCAATCAGTGGTGTAGTCTAGTTTTTTCTAGTGGGTATACTGTGATTTTGCCCTCCCAGTCAGAGCGACACCTGTCCCGTAGCGACACCCCATAAGCACCACCACACTCACTTATGCATACAGTATGCATCTACACCAGTGTTTACTGCCTTGGGGGGGGGGTGGCATGGACTGTACTTGTACATCAAGCTGCCTCACGCTACAGAAACAGGAGATAGGCTCCTTCCCTATGGGCCGTTAGGCTCCAGAACCATTGGTTCTCAAGGCTACTTACTTATGTGGTCTTGACTACCTGTCCACTTTCTCACCTGGTTCTTGCTCTCTCTCTCTGGTGTGCCGACACCATCCTGCTCTCTCCTTCTCTCCCTCCCTATCCTCCTCTTTCCCTCTTTTGCTGTCAACCAAAAGGCAAACATAACAACCAGAGTATTTATAATTTAATAAGAGGTATACATTGAATTCATATCAAATCATAACATAATTCTAATTGAATATTGGGTTGCTGTGGGCAATGCAGTCAGATACTGTCTTTACTT
>NC_137674.1:1529574-1537074 GCF_963989245.1 Nansenia antarctica
CAGTTGCTTAGTCAAATGTATCGATTGTAAGTCGCTTTGGAATAAGGCGTCTGCTAAATGCCGTAAATGTAAATGTAAATGGTGGCATAGCAGACTAAGTAGGCTACATACATACCACATAACCGCAAGGGTCCTGGATCGATTCCGACCATTGACATATCCTGCATGTCATCCCTCCTCTCTCTCACCCATCCTTCCTCCTGTCATCCCTCCTCTCTCTCACCCATCCTTCCTCCTGTCATCCCTCCTCTCTCTCACCCATCCTTCCTGTCATCCCTCCTCTCTCTCACCCATCCTTCCTGTCATCCCTCCTCTCTCTCACCCATCCTTCCTGTCATCCCTCCTCTCTCTCACCCATCCTTCCTCCTGTCATCCCTCCTCTCTATCACCCATCCTTCCTCCTGTCATCCCTCCTCTCTCTCACCCATCCTTCCTGTCATCCCTCCTCTCTATCACCCATCCTTCCTCCTGTCATCCCTCCTCTCTCTCACCCATCCTTCCTCCTGTCATCCCTCCTCTCTCTCACCCATCCTTCCTCCTGTCATCCCTCCTCTCTCTCACCCATCCTTCCTGTCATCCCTCCTCTCTCTCACCCATCCTTCCTCCTGTCATCCCTCCTCTCTCTCACCCATCCTTCCTGTCATCCCTCCTCTCTCTCACCCATCCTTCCTGTCATCCCTCCTCTCTCTCACCCATCCTTCCTGTCATCCCTCCTCTCTCTCACCCATCCTTCCTGTCATCCCTCCTCTCTCTCACCCATCCTTCCTCCTGTCATCCCTCCTCTCTCTCACCCATCCTTCCTGTCATCCCTCCTCTCTCTCACCCATCCTTCCTGTCATCCCTCCTCTCTCTCACCCATCCTTCCTGTCATCCCTCCTCTCTCTCACCCATCCTTCCTGTCAAACTCTCTACTATCCCAATAAAGCAGAAATGGCCTTAAAAACATATACACACTCTCCGAACACTTTATTAGGAACACCTGTACACCTTCTCATTCATTCAGGTGGTGTAATGGTAGTGGGGAATGTTTCCGTGGCACACTGGGCCTGTTGATACCAATCAATCATCGCTTGAATGCCATAGCCTATTTGAGTATTGTTGCTGACTATGTGCATCCCTTCATGGCCACAATGTACCCATCTTTTAATGGCTACTTCCAGCATGATAATGCACCATGTCACAAAGCAAAAGTCTGAATCCAATAAGACAGCGGCTCTTCGAATTCAAGGCCACGAATTCAACTGTTATGTTCAAGTAAGCAGGCCCATCCATCTCATTAAAATATGAAAGTTAAAGAAAATTAGCCCATATAAAAAGTACTACCGGTAATAACTATGAGATACAAACTGAATATATACATCAATTTATTTAAACCCATTTCTTATTACTGCAATCACTTTTGTTTTTGCTTTGACATTGAGAACAGGTGCCTACACAGTTTAGCTTGTGTGAAAGAATGAAATTGTTTCAGTGAATGATGGAATCTTTCTCTCCAAGTGTGGTTGGTTTTCCAATTTATGTATTTATTTATTTTTACGTTTTTTTCTCTGCAAACAAAATATGTATGCGGACAATATTTTTATTTGAAATGTCTCTTTTTATATATAGCCTATACCAGTCCCCCACTGGGGCAGTCCCACTCATATTTTTCATTTTTATATTATGGACAGATCTAGTGAAGACAGAGAGGAAAGTAAGGAGAAGAAGGGAGAGAGAGGGCATGTCAGCAGGGCATGGGCCGGATTCGAACCCATGCTGACATGGGCATATGTGTGGCACTGTAGAGACCACTGGACCACCCCAGGCCACTGGTTTTCTAATTTCACTGTATTTACTGTGTGTGTGTGTTCTCCTCCTCTCTTCCTCTCCTCCTCTCCCCCCCTTTCCCCTTCCTTCCTTCCCTACACAGACTTTGAGTCTCTGCCGTGCCTGTGGCCCATTTCAGATCTGGAGGCCTGCCACACATACTGTACATAGGCCGCATACAGATTTAGTTTGCATAGTTTTTTTCGTGCATTGCACTTCTCGTTGTGAACAATAAACCCAACCCTGTTACGTCTTAGCTTCTGCTCATGGTTCGAAATACGGGGGGGTTTGGGGGGGTCTAACCCCCCTAATTAAGACGTGGACCCCCCAAAAGAGGGGGGGGTCGAAAATCGTATGTATCATCACACAAATACTTATATAGCACACGCCTGCGCTGTGCTGTGTTCCTTTTACGCCAAATGTTTATTCCTGCGCAGTTATGTATCGATTGCACCACTGCCCCGAATGTTACGCCAGGAGTGGCATAAAGTCACCCAACAGCCACGTGAAGGACTAGTGGAGAGCATGCCAAGACGCATGAAAACTATGATTGAAAACCAGGGTTATTACACCAAATATTGATAACTTTCTTCCTAAGTTAAGCCATTGGTATTGTGTCGTTTAAAAACGTATATGAACTTGTTTTCTCCGCATTATTCAAGGTCTGAAGATCTGAGGTCTGCATCTTTTTTGTTATTTTTGACTAGTTTTCTGCAAATAAATGTTCTAAATGACAATATTTCTATTTGGAATTTCTCTTAATTTCTCTCTCTCTCTCTCTCTCTCTCTCTCTCTCTATATATATATATAGTACCAGTCAAAAGTTTGGACACACTTCCCCATTCAGTTGAATAGGACCATCTGTCCAGAAAAATTGAAGCTGAAGCAGATGTGGACCATGCAACATGACGACGACCCAGAACATTCCAGAAATGGAGAGTTCTGGAATGGCCGAGTTAAAGCTCGGATCTTAATCCTATTGAGATGCTGTGGGCTGATTTGAAACAGGCTGTGTAGACACCCCTCAAACATCACACAGCTGAAACAATCCTGCATGGAGGAGTGGGAAACACCTTCTCCCAGTCGATGTCAGAGACCGGTAGACAGTTATAGGAATTGTCTTATAAGAAACGTCTAATTGAGGTCATTTCAGCCAAAGGGGGCAATACCAGCTATTAGCATAGGATGTCCTAACTTTCTCCTCAATAGGAATTGTCATCCTTGTTCAATTTTCTGTTAAATAAATGATAACAAAGTTACATTTTCATTGTTTTTGGTTCAATTACATCATCCTTTATCTATAGATATTGTTCGAAAGAAGATCAAATATTGATAAGTCCATATTTCTTAAAAAAAGAACAACATATTTCATAGGGTGTCCTAATTGTATCACATGACTGTATGTAGGCTATAAAAGCTGTTACAGTCCATCAAATGTATAGCACGGATGAACAAGCTGTCACTTTAGAGAACCACCGACAAAACAACCTCCAGATGGCCCATAATTTCATCCAGCTCTGTGTGATGAACATGAATCATCTAAATGACTCAGGAGAGACAAGCAACACTGCACTAAACAGGACAGTGATGAATACAAATGAACCCTGAAGGATAATACAGTCACAGAAAAACAAGCAGAACATGGGACCATTTCTCTCTCGCAGAATCTATATCAAATGTACCGTAATGGCCGTACGAAGAGAGATGGGAGCAAAAAGCACTTAATGAACCCAGTTAATGCAGCCTGGTCGATACTGGTGCGTTTCCTCTGACCAGGTCCTACCTCTGCCATGTCGATCACTCCCACGGCTAACGTCTTGTACCCCAGGATGGTGCGGTTCTTGTAGCGCTTCCTCCTCTGCAGCATGATCTGGAGCCTGTTGGCGTCTCTCTTGATAAAATGGGGGTACTGTGAACCAGACAAGAGCTTCAGGTCAACACACATACAGTACTGTGAACCAGACAAGAGCTTCAGGTCAACACACATACAGTACTGTGAACCAGACAAGAGCTTCAGGTCCACACACATACAGGTACTGTGAACCAGACAAGAGCTTCAGGTCAACACACATACAGTCTGTCTGTCTGTCTGTCTGTCTGCCTGTCTGGGGGTACTGTGAACCAGACAAGAGCTTCAGGTCCACACACATACAGTCTGTCTGTCTGTCTGTCTGTCTGCCTGTCTGTCTGCCTGTCTGCCTGTCTGGGGGTACTGTGAACCAGACAAGAGCTTCAGGTCAACACACATACAGTCTGTCTGTCTGTCTGTCTGTCTGCCTGTCTGTCTGCCTGTCTGCCTGTCTGGGGGTACTGTGAACCAGACAAGAGCTTCAGGTCAACACACATACAGTGGGGGGAATTAAAGTATTGAACACATCAATATTTTTGTCCAGTAAATGTATTTCCAATGAGCCTATTCAAGTGAAATTTGCACCAGACTTTGGTATTGACTCAAACAATCCAAACAAAAAAATCTAAACATTAAAGTCCATATGGAAATACAGTTATGTGTAATAAAGTGGAATGAAACAGGGAAAAAGTATTGAACACAATAACTGAAATGAATTCAATCCTTAGTGGAGAAGCCTTTGTTTGTAATGACAGCTTCAAGGCGCTTTCTGTATGGAGTAACTAATCAATACTTATTTCCCCCACTGTACAAGTATCTCTCAAAAACGATGATATATCTCAACCAAATAACGAAACTAATGGACGGTGTACCAAAGAGAATATCTCAGGCAACTACCAAACCTACAAGGAGAGCATTTAGATTAGATTAGATTCAACTTTATTGTCATTGCAGAGTACAAGTACAATACAATGAAATGCAGTTTAGCATCCAACCAGAAGTGCAAATAGTGATATAAGGGCATGGTATAAATAGAACAAGAGGTAGTGATAGGTAACTATGTAATATACAGTATGTGCAGAGGTAGTATTGTAAACATCAGTTTAGTTTAGAGGTATATACAGTTATGGGCAATATACAGTTATGAGCTATGTACAGTGAGGTAGTTTATGTACAGTATCTAATGTGCAGAAGTATAAAAGAAGCTATGTCAGGAGACATGTGCAATGTGCAATATACAGTAGCACAAAGGTAGTAATGTAAACATCAGTAGTGCAAAGGTTATAGAGTGATCACATTAGCCAGTGATGAGCAGCCGACAGGTATTTAAGCTTGAAGTGTGAAGATGAAAACAATTGACGGTAATAACAACAGGGTTGTTAGTTTTACCTGGAGTGAGAAGGTGAGCTCCAGGTCTGTCTCCATCAGGCCGTTGGGAGGGAGGACGTACTCGTTTGATCTCAGCACACGTTTGGAGCCCTGTGAGAACATCACATACAACGGACACTTTTGTGATGAGTTTCATATTCAGCAGGGTACATGCATGGTAGGCACATTGCTACTAGTATTCATTCACACACATCGGGGCACCGCGTTTCCGTAAATTCGCTCTGAAAGCGCCGGAGCGTCCACGTGCCTCTTGTCCAATCAAATTACTTGGTTCCATTACGACATTGAACCCAGTGTGCGCTCCGCACAATTTACGAACGCGGCCATTATCTGACCACTATCATCTGAAATGTAGGTTTCCTCTCTCTGCGGTGCATTTCACAGACGGACTGATTGATTTAATCAGTTTACATTTACATTTACATTTTTGGCATTTAGCAGACGCCTTATTCCAAAGCGACTTACAATCAATACATTTGAATACTAAGCATGTGAATCAGCAGTCCACCATTCGTTGCAGGAAGTGTACTCTAGCTCGGGCCCGGGGCCACTGATAGAAGGAAAAACCTTCTCCCTATTAGCGCCTTCTACTAAAACGTTTTTTATTTTTTATTTTTTTTTATTACTGGAGAAACTGAGAAACAGTACAAGGGGGGCAATAGAAGTTCTAGGGACACAGTAGAGGGGAAAGCGGGTGTCTTTAGGAGACGTAGAGGTGAGGGTCAGAAGATGTCTCAGGAGGAGCAGTTAAGATGTAACCTGAAGAGATGGGTCTTCAGTCTACGACGGAAGATGGGTAGTGACTCGGCCGTTCTGACAGCCGTGGGGAGCTCATTCCACCAGCGGGGAGTCACATCAGTCGTCCTTCTGGTCTTCCACAACACTGTAGCTTTGAGGCGTTCAGTACTTCAGTAGGTAAACTGGTCAGAGTAGCTCGACTACCCTGAGACCCCCGGGCTGATCTAATAACACTAGAGGAGGATGTGGAAACCACAGAACCCACAGACCCCCAACCACTGAGCGGCATCTCACTCCTGCTCCTGCAACGCTGTCATCACTTTTTCAGCACTTTCAGCACATGGCCTTTTTAGGCCCGCTTCGGGAACACCCCATAATGAACAGCTGAATGACTGGCTTGTTTTTCCAAAATGTGAGAAATGTAAATGTTCAAATCAAACCAAACCCATTGCTCCTCTTCCAACAGCATAATTTGTTTGACTGGTGTGAGCATGTGGTTGACACGGATCTGTGGCATAAATCACAACTGCATAGTTACTTGAGCTACGGACGACTAGGCCTTGCTTCAGGAGCCCTTTGACAAGTGCTATTCTTACTCTTAGGTGACAAGGACTCGACGCTGGAAAGCTCTCGGAAAGTTCCAGCGTCGTTCTGGGGCTTGGGCTGGCCCTGGCCAGTGGCACAGGGATTTAATTCTCCAGACAGCTGATACGTAAAACTGTGAGGACACTCACCCCTATGTCCTCGGAAGGACTGATTAAGTTAAGACTAGACAGGGGATTCATCTGTGTGTCCTTATAAGCTCTTCATCTCAGTGTTCCCCAGAGGTGCATCTCTCCACTAAGCTGTTTGTTATGTTGTTGTCATTAGGCTATAATCTGTAGCTGGATGTCTGTCACCCAACCACTACATACATAAGATGTTTTTTCCCTTTTTTAACACCAACATGAAAAAAATAATGAATGAATGATCTTTATTGTCATCATGGTACTGGGACAACGAAATTGAAATGCAAACCCTAGGTGCTAACAAACAAAAACACCGTCGTAAGATAATAAAACACAGTCCTAAGATAATACAAAACAAGAATGAGACATAAATAGGGGGATATACCTAAAAGTAATCGGTAGGAATCTGAGTACCGGTATGTATCTATTATTATGTATGTAGTATGTATCTATTATGTAAACGTATATACTAAAGCATCAAAGAGAATATAAGGAAAGAAAACGATGAAACAGATTTGACAGCGGAGGAGACAAAGATAACAGTAAGGTGTCTGAATGTTTACCTCGCCTGGGGGTCAGCTCAATTTCTATTTGTGCCCACGAACTGGTAATACTTTATATCAGGAAGTGAGATAGTGAGAGACCAATTAGGTAATACCGATTTTTGAAGACACATGAGGCGGAGAGATCCTGTATCTGACTTTAATACCGCTGAGAGGCCCATTAATAGTCTGATGCAATCAGACATTAGATCCTAATGTCATCAGATAAGACTGGCAGTGCACAAAAAAACAGTTAAATCATGTAATCCACACTAGATGAGAGATTTGTGTATGTGACGAGGGATTCTTATGAAAAACCAAAAGGTTTTCTGCTTTTCAATCAACTTTGACATGGCAATGACCTTTTTAGAGACATTTCAATTCCAGTGTCTTGAGGAAAGATCTCTTGAGCAAAATTAAAACGCAAAGTCATGTCAGTAGATATGGA
>NC_137674.1:1547074-1582074 GCF_963989245.1 Nansenia antarctica
GTCCATCTGTCGGCAGATGTAAGTGTGTGTGTGTATGGGAGGTTAATTATTGTTGGCAGGCTCTTACCTGCTACATGGCAAACTAGTTGTTGTTGTCTTTCATGCCAGACTTCAGGGTCTGGCAAACATTGATGTTAGACGGCTATAAGAGAATTACTTTATGAGGGTGCACCATGTACTTTGACAATAGCTTCCTTTCTGACCAGAATAGACTAGAAGAGAGACATTTTATGTGAAAAATGCGTCGGAAATGTGGAATATGTGAAAAATACAGTACAGGCCAAAAGTTTGGACACACCTTCTCATTCAATGCGTTTCCTTTATTTTCATGACTATTTGGTACATTGTAGATTCTCACTGAAGGCATCAAAACTATGAATGAACACATAGGAATTATGTATTTAACAATAAAGTGTGAAATAACTCTAATTATAAAACGGATGGGTGAAATCAAGCAATCTGATTGGTTCATAGCCGTGGTATATTGAGCGTATACCACAGCTACGATTAGTAGAGCCTCATCACAGTTCGAAATGAATACGCCTGTTTCACGGTCAACATTCCAAATATAACAGACTTTTAATTCAATCGCAAGGACATTTTATCAACTTAAAAATAAATAAAAATAAAAATCCTACCCAAAGTAACCATGTAGATTCCCAATATGTGGTCTGTTTATCAAAATAAAGCCTGTTTGAAAATGTGTCGAGACGTTTTCGGAGTGCCCTGCCTGCGTCCACTACAGCCGCGCGTTGACAGTTTTTTTAGTGGGTGTACAATCAACGGAGACATCCAAATTAATGTAAATAAATAGATGCAAATAATGAAATTGTGTAAATAAATGCTAAATTCCTATGAAATCTACAATGCTAGTAGCCTAGGTTAATGAAAAAGAATGTTAGTGTTGTTGCTTAGCGACCAACTGCAATAAGAGGAACTATTTTATTTGAGGGGAACTATTTAAGATGATTAATTACGAATAAAAACTATTTGAATTTGAGTGTGCTTTTCTAATTCATATTGACAGTGTTGGTAACCGTTTTATAAAAGCAATAGCTCACTTCAGGCCAGTGGTATATGCTTATTATATCACAGCTAAGGGGGTTGTCGTCCCTCCGCTTCGCGTCGGGCCGAACAACGCCCCTTAGCTGTGATATAATAAGCATATACCACGGCCTGTCGTGAGCTATTGCTTAAATATGTCTTATAATTTTAGATTCCTCAAAGTAGCCACCCTTTGCTTTTTTGTTGTTAATAAAATATATAATAATAATATTAAATATAATATGTGTTAATAATAATATGTTATTATATATATATATATATAATATTATTATTATATATTTTATTAACAACAATTTTATTTTATTTTATTAACAACAAAAAAGCAAAGGGTGGCTACTTTGAGGAATCTAAAATATAAGACATATTTAGAGTTATTTCACACTTTATTGTTAAATACATAATTCCTATGTGTTCATTCAGTGTTTTGATGCCTTCAGTGAGAATCTACATTGTAAATAGTCATGAAAATAAAGGAAACACATTGAATGAGAAGGTGTGTCCAAACTTTTGGCCTGTACTGTATATAATAATAATAATAATAATAATAATGATGTAATAATAATTATATGTACTGTACGTCGAACCTTATAATAAGAACATGTTTTTTGGCTCTTGCATCTCTCCTGACCTTTCTGTATCCAGAACGTGTTCCTCTATCGTGTTCCTCTATCTCCCCCCCCAAAACCTGCCACCGCCAGACACAAAAAGACGCCAACAACATCCTCCTGTTGTCCACGTTTGCCTTACTTCCCCAGACCCACTTTTCCACCCGTCCCCTTGCATCAAACCACGATCAGTCTCAGCCAGTCCAGGGGAAAGAGAGAGAGGTCCCTCAGTGAACAGCTTTCCTCTCGTCACTCAGGGACAATGCACCTAGCAGCACCTTCCACTCACTGCTCTGTCAGTCAGTTGGAGCACCAAGGGAAATCTGGCTGGGAACTGTCTCACAACTGTCGTCGAGCTACAATGCCCTTCTTAGATTGCTACTAATGACTAAACGAGGCTTTAACGAGGCTGTGTGTACGTAACAGTTACCAAAGTAAAGAAAGAGACACAGTCACCATACATTCACAGAATCTTGAATCTCTAGTATGTCTCAAAATATGATAACACGATTACTCTCGGTGTAAGGAACTGAACCTTATGACCTCCTCCAGATATACGTTGTTCGGCTTGATCTGCCAGGCCAATACACGTCTATCTGTGAATTTACATAATCCATTCAATGTTAAAATCTGGGCTTACGGACCGGACCCCACCTTCATCGATTTTTTTTAGATTGACTTGTATTTTGAATGTAACACTTCCCAAACATCTGCCAGCATAAGACGGGAGGCATTCAAGGCCTTTATTAGGGGGCAAATAATTGTCTTTACTAGCTCAAAGAAGAAGAATGCACAACTTGAAATGAAGACATTAGATGGGAAAAAAACAAACAAACTTGAAACCGATCTCTTCCATAACACAGGCCTACTTCTATAGATACATATGCAAAACTACTCAGATCTCAGGATAACGAATTGTCAGCTAACAAAGCAGCTGCTGATTTAACGAGACTCAAACAGACATACTATGACCGAGGGGGAAAGTCCGGGAAACTTCTAGCATGGCGCATTAAAGCAACAACAAACAGACAGATCTATTAACTGCATTGAAGCTCCACATGATAGAACTACAGTGGACCCTATAGGGATTAATGAGGCCTTCTCCCAGCTCTGCAACACAGCTTGTCATTATGAGTGGACAGATCTCTCTATTCCAACGAGAGCTCTCTGAGGAGCAGAGAGGGAGAGGCGAGGACAGGGTCTGACAGCCACAACGTCCCCCTCCTCTGTCTCCCCTGCTCATCTCTCTCTGGACGATGATTCAAATGTAATTTTAAAAAAGCTGTCGGTTGGCCTAAGAGGTCACCTGGGAAACAGGTTTTTTCTTTTTATAAGACTGGAGGTGTTGCTGCCACATGCCACATGCCACACACACACACACACACACACACACACACACGCACACACACACACACACACACACACACACACACACACACGCACACGCACACACACACTTTTATAAGACTGGAGGTGTTGCTGCCACATGCCAGGCTGTAAGTGAGACTCCCGGCCATCTGTCTGGCCTCCTGCCAGTCTGTCTGCAACTAGAAGGGAGGGATGGCAACAGGCTAGCTGTCATGTATCTGAAACATACAGTATCAGATAAGATTCACCACCGCTAACACAAAAGCTAGGCTAATTCATTGCCAGTCTCTCCTGTGCCCCAGCTGAAGTGCCAGTCCGCCTGCAGCTAGAAGGGAAGGATGGCAACAGGCTAGCTGTCATGTATCTGAAACATACAGTATCAGATAAGATTCACCACCGCTAACACAAAAGCTAGGCTAATTCATTGCCAGTCTCTCCTGTGCCCCAGCTGAAGTGCCAGTCCGCCTGCAGCTAGAAGGGAAGGATGGCAACAGGCTAGCTGTCATGTATCTGAAACATACAGTATCAGAGAAGATTCACCACCGCTAACACAAAAGCTAGGCTAATTCATTGCCAGTCTCTCCTGTGCCCCAGCTGAAGTGCCAGTCCGCCTGCAGCTAGAAGGGAGGGATGGCAACAGGCTAGCTGTCATGTATCTGACACATACAGAGTCAGATCAAATACAGTTGAATTCAGACTCACCAGGAGCACTAAAACACAAAAGCTAGGCTAATTCATTTCAAATACAAGGGACTACTAGATACTAGCACAGGCCTACTTGGGAGATGTTCTTTTTTAATGAATGAATGAATGAATGAATGAATGAATGAATGGTCTTTATTGTCATTGCTACAGTACAGGTACCAAACAACGAAATTTAGGAGGGGTGGCTCCCCTGGTGTTAGGAAAGAAAAAAAAACTTTAAAAAAACACAAGAAGGGAAGGAGCTGGTTTACATAAATAAAGGCTATGTACACTATCCACTATACTATACTGTACAGATAGACGACTAGGGTTGTCATATTGCACATTTACTTGTGTGTGTGCACATGTGTGTGAGAGAGAGTGTGTCTGCAACTGTGTGTCTGCAAGTGTGTGTGTGTGTGTGTGTGTGTGTGTGTGTGTGTGTGTGTGTGTGTGTGTGTGTGTGTGTGTGTGTGTGTGATGGCTCTGAAGTGCCTACAGGGGGATATGAGCCCCAGTCCCTCTTTGGCTCAACCTCGTCATCAGTCCTACGCAATCTCACACAAGGAACACTCACAGGGGATCAGGAAAAGGTTAACAGCATCCCTCCTGAAAGAGACAAATCTTCCCATTTGGCGTCATCAAGGGCCAATGGGAGTTCATTGTGTGTGTGCTTCTCTCAGCGAAACCCACAGTATTATAAAACCACAAAGAATAGGGGATAACATCTATACAGCTCTCTTCAAATCCATATTCCAGTGAATCGCTCATCTGAAATAGAAGATAACTCGTAATATGTTTTCAATATGTTTTCTTGCTGATAAGATCCCACAGGGGGAAAAGAAAATAATCACTGTGAATCTGTGTGTTTGTGTTTGCTCTGACAAAACACGCTACCTGCCAAGGTCTGACAGTCGGGTCGTGTTATGGCCTGAGTGTATTGATCCTAAAGTTTGTTTACATTTGGAGTCAGTTTGTCTTTGGCCTTTTCTATCTCGCTCCCTCGCTCCCTCTATCTCTCCTCCCTCGATCTCTCCTCCCTCTATCTCTCCTCTCTCTATCTCTCCTCCCCTCATCTCTCCTCCCTCTATCTCTCCTCCCTCTATCTCTCCTCCCTCTATCTCTCCTCCCTCGATCTCTCCTCCCTCGATCTCTCCTCCCTCGATCTCTCCTCCCTCTATCTCTCCTCCCTCTATCTCTCCTCCCTCTATCTCTCCTCCCTCTATCTCTCCTCCCTCTATCTCTCCTCCCTCGATCTCTCCTCCCTCGATCTCTCCTCCCTCTATCTCTCCTCCATCTATCTCTCCTCCCCTCCCTGCTCTGCTACTCGACTGAAGCAGGGTGAAACGGGATAGCAGTGTAATGCAGGGGGGTAACTGTGGTACTTGAACAACATCTGATGTTTTGGGGGGGGCTCAAACAAAAGCTTAATGAAGCATGACGAAACTACTAAACTGCTCACAGGCTTGTTGGATTAATTGGCCTGTTGTTCTCCCTGAATCCTGAACACTAACCTACCGTACTAACTACTAGATCCTGAACACTAACCTACCGTACTAACTACTAGGCCTGTCAAATCTCTCCAATTAAAATTGGACAGACAACAACTTTCGCTGAGATCGATATCATCATTCCCGAAGCAATGATTGTAAAGATTTGTGGACGGACATGCAATCAGTATTGGTGGGAGACTTGATCCTGCTGATGGATAATACAATAACTATAAAGCACTACAGTTTTTGACTGATAAGCCAATTTGAGTCGTTTCTTTCCACAGAAGCCTGCTGCAGCTAATGGGTTGAGTTATGTAAAGAGAATCCCGGCACAGCTCAGCTACTTAGTGCACTCATGAAGAGTAATTTCCCTGTCCCTAATGATTGGCCCATTGGCCTCTAAAACAAACAACCAGGGACATTTCTCTCTCTCTCTCTCTCTCTCTCTCTCTCTCTCTCTCTCTCTCTCTCTCTCTCTCTCTCTCTCTCTCTCTCTCTCTCTCTCTCTCTCTCTCTCTCTCTCTCTCTCTCTCTCTCTCTCTCTCTCTCTCTCTCTCTCTCTCTCTCTCTCTCTCTCTCTCTCTCTCTCTCTCTCTCTCTCTCTCTCTCTCTCTCTCTCTCTCTCTCTCGACATTAAAGATAAAGATCTTTCAAAGTGACACATACATACTTACATAATGTAGGCCCTATGCTAGGTTTTGAAAGGGAAAACGCAAAGTATGGGCTTGGTGTACAAAGTCCCAGGGAAGTACAGGGAGGAGAGGAGAGGAGATTTGGAATGACCGTGGAGTATGCTGTCATTACTTTCCTTTCTGAGGTAACCAGCCCATGTGGTAGCTCTGCTTTATGTAAAAGCCCCAAAAAACAGCCATGATATTGATACTCCCTCGCGATAAGTAGCCAGGCTCGTCATTCACTCTACTGTGCGTTTTTATTTAAGGGAATCTAGGTGGCAGCTTAATAAAGAACACAAACAAAACAAGGCATGCACTCCCCCATAGGCGACTAGGGGAATGGAGCAGAACGTCAATATCACTATTTTTCCACTATGTTGCCGTAGGCTATTTTCCCCATTTGAGAAACAGAAAGAAAAAAATATCTTCCTCATTCTCCTGCCTTCATAGTAGCTTCACTGTCTCTTTAAAAGAACAGAGGGAGGGGGGGGGGGCTTTTTCCCCCATGTAAATGTTCTTCCTTAATAACTCATTATTACATCACATTCTTCTCTAGCACACTAGAATTCTCAGTCTCTTAAAACTCCGTCTCTCAACTTTGTGGTGAGGAGGAGACTCAAAGCAACATCATTCATATACACTGTATAAGCCTCACAGTCCTTTGAGATCTGATGCTCACTACGACTTTGTCTAGGGAGCCCCGTCGTTGAATATAACACACAGGTAGAAACCCATTAAACACCCAGGGAAAATATAAGGATTTCACAGACATTGTTTTCCCCAAATGCAAAAATATAACCAAACCTCATCTGTGCTGCCTAAAAGCCTTACCAACCTCACCAATCTATTCTCCAGCTCCCCTGATGTGGATAGAGTTTAATAACTCATTCAATACTCACATGGACTGTCATCCAATATAATTTGTCAGTAATGGGTAGGGAAGGAGCGTGGTGAAGTTACTGCATTATGAATGATCGCTGGCGGCCCCTGCACTAGAATCATTTGAGAATAATCTATACTTCTTCAAACAAGACTGCTTATCTAGTGCCACTTAACCAACCATAGACAAATATTTGGTTTCAGATAAGGAGAGGCCTGTGATTACAGTTTAAATACTGGACTTTTTCTTACCGTGTCCAATTTCTCTACCAAATGGATTAAAGAGGGACTGCGCTGGCTGATTTTTTCTTTTCTTGAAGGTGTGGGTTTGATGAACCTTCCAAAGCTCAACCTTAAGTTTGTCATGGAAAGGAGAAGCATCACAACTCTCCTCAAAATCACAATCTTTTCTCGAATTGACTCGATTTAGACTGAAACTAAATGGGTTTATGTCTAGTTACTACTATGGGGCAGTCCCACTCATATTTTTCATTTTTATTGACAGTTACAGTGAAGATTTAGACAGGAAGGATGGGTGAGAGAGAGAGAGGAGGGATGACATGCAGGATATGTCCCTGGCCGGAATCAAACCGGGGACCCTGCGGTTACATGGTCAGCGCTTAACCCGTTACTAGTTACTAGTTACTGTTTTTACACTTTTTAGTACGCTTTGGGGCTAGAATCTAAATCAGAATTGCTTTTATTACATCAATGTACGGGTACACAGAGTACAATTATTGGGTTCAGGTTCATTTGACATTGGCAAAATGTAAACGTTCCTCTTTAAATGATGACACTGACTGGAAGGAAGAGGAACTAGCATAGTAAATATGCTAGTAGCAATCGGACATCTAAATATGTATAGTAGAGCATGCACCAAACTGTACTCAACCCGCTTCCTAAACTAACATCAGTGAGATGTATAATCCATCAGATAGATAGTGAGACCATAAGTGCTTTCCCCCCGGAAGTGTGACACAGAGAGAGAAATAGTCCCCATTCCCACACCTCTTGCATGCCACCGATGTACAAACCTGTCAATACAGTAGCAACCATCATGGTGGATCTCAAAACTGCCAACTGCCATTTCTCTCAGACTCTGTTCTCGCTAGTTCAGCTAGTCCACTGATTGGCTTCTCCCACCTGTCTAACACTGAAGAGAGGAAACAAAGTGAACTGAGGGAGGATTAAAGAGGTGGTAGTCAGGGCTCAACCCTGGGTCACGCACAGTTCACACAGTGGATAATCCATCCCATTAGTCCCTCTCTGACCCCAGCCTCCTCAGACTCTGCTCTGCCAGTCACCACACACAGGGCCGTTTCGCGTGTATTGACCATTTCAAAGGACGTTTCTGGACCGGCACCAAGCTTCGGTCGGTCATTTCTTCCTCACCAGGGCTCTTTAGCGTAACGACGGTTATTGAATTGGTGCACAATATTCTCTATTGATGATATTGAAGGAATAGGAGTCACAGGAATTGGTCCAGTGAATAGATGTCTGTCGTGACCTCTTGTTGAACTTCTATTCATATTATTTCTTACACTTGGTTGTGTCCAACTATGTCTTAAAATATATTTAACAGAAGGTTTAAACATATATCACAGTTATATCCCTTAAGGAGGGATTTAATAGAAGCCGTTGTCCTATTAAACCACATTTTGTTGCATCTGGAACTTGAAGGCCGGTTTAAAGTTCTGCGTCGAATTTACGTGCGTAGCTTACGTTCCCTACGTAAGGGCTCTCGCACTTTACACTTCTGCGTAGGCCGCACTGCAATTATACCGTCACATCGCTAGGTGGCAGTGTGTTTTCTATGCCCCTGTGCTGTGCCTCTTCCGGTTAGGAACGCAACGGAGCTCAAAGCTCAAAGCGGCATAATAGCGATCTTTTTGTTGTTATGCTTGTTGTAAATAAAAGTTCTATGATGCATTGAAATGACCTTAGACTAAGATAATACGATGGTCATCATAATTTTTCAAATCTTTGTTAATAAGTAATTACAGAAAAAGTAAATGACATTTTTATCATGGCTTCCGCATTTTGGCCGACGAGAGAGTCGGAATCTTGTCTGAATCATGTGCTACCAAGCGGACCAATCACAGAGCTGACGCGCTGACGCGTACGCGTATGCTCTGACGCGTACTTAGATTTTTTTGAGAGGAGCGCGTCAAGGCTACGCACGGTCACGCGGGACTACGTAAGCTTATGCGTAGCCTACGGCGTCGACTTTACGCAGAACTTTAAACCGGCCTTGAGTGTGCGGCTTCTACTTCTTTTAAATTTGATTTTGTTCCGTTGCCAGCACCTTGCTTACATTTTCTGTGGTGTGCACCCTCTTCTTTTCTATTAGTTTAGTACAGTGCCACATGTATGGACCAAACAGTGCAGCGACATCCCGTTTGTATTGAACAGTAGCAAAGATACAGTCAAAAAGGTGGCTTGAGCAATGGTGGCACCGGCTTGTAATCGCATTGGTTTGGATGTGTAAATGTGTGACGCAAATGTGTCTGCAGTAAACTCACTGGGCTTTGCACCAAATAGATTAGGTTACCTCCAGTACAGTTGAGACTAGAGCCTAGCCAAATGCTGTAGAGGGCCTTTTCCATCATATCAATATCAGCACTGTGGAGACCACCACACTCAGGAGTGTCTGTCATACGGACCACATAGAGTGGCCCATCTCATGTGAAGGACAGTGGAGCTACAATGTCTTGTGGGTATGTTTGTCACCAGCAGGGACTGTAGAGTTTGTTAGGATCAAGAGAAAATTAATAATTTGCTGAATTGTTAGTGACATTCTTAAAAACCTGCTTCGCTGTGTCATTATGGGGTATTGTGAGTGGATTCGTGGCATTGAAAAAAGAAAGAAAATAAATTAATCAATTTAGTCGATAACACCAAAATGTGGAAAAAGTGAAGGGATCAGAATACTTTCCAAATTCCACTATGTGTCAGTTTCTTGGTTCCTTTTAGTTTATCTGCCCAACATTCCTATTAATCCAATACAACGGATAGATCTGGTCCATTGTCTCTATTGGTCAGTTTCACGGCGTTCCAGCCGTGCCGATATCCATGATTTTTCCGCACGGCTAAATGGAATGTCTTTTCATATTACTCCGCGTTTGTATATATTACCGTTATCGAAGTTACATTATTACCGTTGCTTAGCAACCGATCAACAACTGTTCAGCGGATGAATACACTTACAATAAAACTTACGGTAGTTCCATTAAAATTACATTAATTAAACGTTTGTCTTGTCTTTCTCTTGTGAAATATATTGATAGATAAATGTGGTAACCGTTGTATAAAAGCGTTATGGAACTCGAAGCCGTGGTATATCGTGGATATCGGCACAGCTAGGGGGTGTAACGGCATAACGCTTAAATATGCAGTGAGATGCTGCACGTAGTGCCTCCATTACAGAGTTGAATGGGACGTTACCCAGAGTAGCGCCTTATGAGGCACTGCAACATAACAACATGCCGCACCTAGATCAAACAGGATCTACAAGAGCTTAGAGAAAGTTCACAGCCTTGAATTAAAAAAAGATTATTCAATACTTTGATATTCAGCACGTGGGTTCAACTCAATGGAGTTTTTTTTTTAAATATTCTGTAAAGGCAGGCTGAGAAACAGTAAGTACGAGGTAACCAGGGGAGAGCATTGGGAAATTATGTTATACACATCTCACTTGTGTAATGCATTAGCTGTTTGGTACGGTACACACAACTATGGTTTTCATTCCACGTAGTGAAAATACCACGGCTCATCCGTGATCGGACCTTACTGAGGTGCTGGAACTGAAGAGTATCAGTAGAGTGCAAAATAACAGCATCCGCACACTCAAACGTGTGGTCAAAACACTCAAAAGCTTTCGGTCATAGATGCCTGAAGAAGGTCTATGACCGAAAGCAGTGTTTGAGTGTGCGGATGCTGTTATTTTGCACTCTATTGATACTCTTCAGTTCCAGCACCTCAGCAAAGTCTAATCACGGATGAGCGGTGGTATTTTCACCACTTGGAAAGAAAGCCATAGTTGAAATGTTCTGTGTGTACAGAACCAAACCGCAAATACCCATTGCACAAGTGAGATGTGCATAACATTTCCAATGCTCTCCCCTGGTTAGCCTACCTCTTGTACTTACTGTTTCTCAGCCTGCCTTTACAGAATATCAAAAGAAACTCCATTGAGTTGAACCCACGAATATGAATATCAAAGTATTGAATAATCTTTTTTTAATTCAAACTATGACTTTCATACATGGTTGTGACTGGAACCGATCAGGCCCTCTCGGAGTGGTCACGGAACAACAGCTTTAGCTAGCCTATTCCTTTCCTTCTGGTCAGCATGCCAGCCAGATGATGTTTTTGCCAATCCTATGCCCTCGACTTACTGCGCAGCGACTGTCGGAGGCCCAAAAAAAAACAGGCGGAAGTGGGTGATGGAGAGTGATGTAACACGGCGCTGAAATGAAAGAGAAAGAGTCTATGTTTGGTGTCTGCCAGGGGGATGATGAGATTGAGTTTATACAAAAAGTGAAAAGAAAAAAATGATATTCACAATCCCAAGGCTTTCAACTGAACTCTGTTTCTGCTCTCCCTGTTCAGTTCTTTAACATGGTCATATCCTCACAGAAAGTGCTTTACATCGCCCTCCATGTAGGCTATTCCCTTCATACAATGAACACGCCTGAAGCCTACATTCTCAAGAAAGCAGTGTAAAGCACTGTTCCAGGGAATCGTGGACAAGCCCTTTCTCTCTTCAGTAAAAGCTACAGCTAAAGAAAGCACTTTGATCTTGTGTAACCGCCATTACCTGTTCATGTCTGACTGCATAATTGAGACCAAATAAAGCGTTGGCTTGTTTAATAGCGGCTTCTCCTGAATATTTCATTGCGGTCTGAAGATAACCCCTGGGGAGCCGATTCACGGTAAGGTTTGTTTATTTATTCTTTCAAATCTACTGTGCTGCTCGGAGCAAACAGGCTCTCTGCATCGTAGATGAAAGAAGGATCTATTCTGGACCTCAATAGATCTGAGGAGAGGAGAGGAGAGTTAAGGTACTTGAGGGAATGCTTAATTGATTTCGTCTTCACTTTAGATTATCAGTGATACAGTAGAGACCAATCTGAAAGATCGAATGAGTCAATCTTAACAAGTTCACACAGTGGAGGGCAAAAAAAAAAAAAAGATTAGTCTGACTCTGTGACTCTGCACATTACACAAACTATTTCAGCCCCCAGATGGCCCGCATGTAAGATGGGTTTTAATTCTCGGAATTAAATCTCATGAAGGCCAGCATGAAAGAGGAGGGAGAGAGGGATGAATACAGAGAAAAAGGACAGGGGGAAGCGCTTCATTTGGCACGCCCTGGTGATCCCTGGACAGGCCGGTTCGTATTAGACTCAATGTCAACCTCAATAATACACGTCCAGAAACACAGATGTATCGTATCTGTATAATGGAGCTGGGACACGACAGATGTGTGCATATATTACATAACTCTTAGTGTAGGCCTTTATCCATTGAGAAAAACCCCTTCCTGTTAAGCCATAGAGACAACGCTTAGCCTAACAAATCTCCATACACTCATTTTGGACTGTTGATATAGGCTAGGTAATGTAGAGCATGCCATAAGCTTCTGACATGGTTGAAAACAGATCTCTACAATACAATGAAAATGCAAGCACAACAACAACAACAACAAAAAAGTCCACAAAAACAGATACACAAACAAAAGGGCGATAAAACAAGCAGGGGACGTAAGAGGGCAAGTGTTTAGAACTTTACGGGCCGGTTTCAGAGACAAGGCTTAAGCCTAATCCTAGACTAAAAAACATCTTCAATGGAGATACAATGAAAATGCAAGCACAACAACAACAAAGTCCACAAAAACAAAAGGGCGATAAAACAAGCAGGGGACGTAAGAGGGCAAGTGTTTAGAACTTCCAGAGTCAATTCCATGGCTGGAAGTAAAAGGAGTGTTCTTTACTGGATAAGGGTGATGGGCTGGTATAATACATTTTTCCACAAATTCAGAACACATCCCCAAATCAGAACCGACCTCTGCTGGTCAGGCCAACCATAGAATCACCTCGCAATCCCATCAGCCCTTGCGCCCCACAGCAAGGCTGTTTCACCGACGCAACTTCCATATTTCAATGACTTTCAAAGGCACTTTCCTGTGGTGTTGGAATGTAGCTCTGGAGGGCCAGCTGGTGCTGAGAAGAGCAGTGGGATGGTTATGCGTCACATATTTCACTCGTGGGACGGGAGGTTGGACAGGTGTCATCAATCAGGTACCAAATCATACTTTGGAAGGTAGGTATAGAAGTGTGTAAAAGATCTTAACTGAAACACCTTTACCACAGAGAGAAGTGAGGAGAAACTAAACCAACTGTCATTTCAGAGAATTAATGGACGCTGGGGAAAAACAATAAATTATAATCTCGGCGATAACACCGTCTGTTAGGCTCTCTATCTCTGTATAAGACCGTGAACCTAAACCTCTTCTAGTAGGTTTTGTTGGGTCAGGGATTATGAGAAAGTTTTATGCGACAGAGTCGTGTCAGTGCATTGTACAAAAGCTAGACAGTAGTCTAGCGTTAGCCTCATAGCATAATTGCCTAAGTCATTTTTTGGCCAAATTGAGATATCAGCCTAACTCTACTCTCCTAACACTGCTGATTCACTCTGCATTATTGCCGATGCCATCAGCCTATCAGCCTGCTTGTTACATTCCAAAATCACTATCTGCCCAAGTCATCTCTTTGACTAAGGCATTTTTGACACTACCATACAAAGATGGCTCGGCTCGGCTGACCACAAGTGAAGCATGACTTCGGCAGTTATGCTATGAGGCTAACGACATTCTTTCACCATTGGGGTTCTTCTTACAAAAAAAAGAATTCCAAAACAGCCACGCAAAGTTACTCTCTATCACCTCTGTTGTGTGAATCACCACCAATAACTACGCAAAGAACATGTAACACAGACTGTGAAATAATATGTGTGTGGACCGGTTATGTCACAGCCTGGTCTAATGTATGTTAGGACAAAGCTTCAACACACATAAGCCGTTAATCAGACTATTTATAGATCTCTCCCATCCCCTCAGTCTCCTATGGTACCAATTACATACATCGGATTGGGTTGCGTTCGCACCCGAGTGCCGCTCAGCGGAGCGTGTGACACACACACATTAATTTACAGGAACCGGATCTGTGACTGTCCTCCTATATCGCCTCTTTTGCAGCAGTAAACAAGGTCCTTTTTGTTTAACCCTGATCACTAATTGATGAGGTCAGCAGGTCTGTTTGTTGTGAGTAAGACAAGCCCCAGGCAGTCATCATCTTCAGGGGAAATTCTCACGTTTCGAACTCTGACACAGAAGGGGAGTCATCAATTTTGCCCCCCCCCCCCCCCCTTCCTCCGATGGTCCAAATGACTGTGATCTCTTTGATGTTTACAAGCCCTCTAGGATGTGTTAATGCCGTGGTGTCGTCTGAATAGAAGTGATAAGATGAGGTCTCATTGGTTTTCCTTGCAAACAGCTCTTCATTTTAATTTAACAGGCCACTTGGGTAGAAACAGATCAAGTGGTCTCTCTCGGTCTCTGTCTCTGTCTCTCTCGGTCTCTCTCTCTCTCTCTCTCTCTCTCTCTGAGTAGAACGTAAAAATGTTCTAGGATGTATTTGCCTTGTAATAATTGTATACAGTATTATCAAAGCCTCATTTGATTAACTCTAACGTGACGATCCTTGCGTTAATCAGTAAACTCAACAATTATTGTATTGTAACAGCTATCGAAAAAAGGGCAGGCCCTACAACACATTGACGAGGAGAGGCAGAACCATACTGATGAAATCTAGGAGGAAAAATAGGCTGCTGTCATTCCTTAGAATAGGGCATTTGCCAAAAAGCAGCAGGGGTATAAATGACAACACCATTGCAAGTACAGTCGAGGAAACAGAGAGGATGAATATAATACGAATGGAATGCAAATCTCCCAATACAACACGTATCAGAATGTGCTGCAACTTGCTCTCCGGTTACATAACCATCTGCACTCCTTGTTACCCAGGAGCAGGGAGGTAAACAGTCAGAAAGTGCATTTGCATATCATGGAAATACGATCAGTATCCAAAACTCCCACCGGGTTATTTATTGTTGCATCTGCTAAAAATATGAAAAATTGGAGACACTTCTTTCTCTATACCCTTACAACAGATAACATTTCAAGACTTCCCAAATCCTTGGGATAATCTATTTACACGTGTGGTGAAGTGTAACCCAATGTTTGTTTCTTATCTTTTTTATTTCTTTATTTCTCCTGTATAATCCATGTCCTAATTATACAATCAATATGTTTTCAATTGGTTTTTCAAAAATGGCCGATCGCAAAAACCGATTTTTTTTTTTTCTTTTTTCCTGGGGAAGACAGATAACTGAACAGAAAACATAGGAGGACGTAACAGTATGTAAACCATGAAGGCCACGTTTATGATGTCTTTTATACAGCCATATCGACTGACTTGGGCTTCAGGCCCTAACTGGGTGATAGGCCAGACTTTTACTATGCCATAAAAATGGGTCTGCGTTTGCTTGGTGCCTAATGGATCAAAACTTTTGTCTAAAAAGCAAAAAATATGTAGGCTATCCAGTCAGTAGGCCTACAGTTATGTATTTTTAAAAAAATCTCCAATATGTCTAGCGTATATACCGGTACGTACAATTTGACCTACTGCTGATCTCATACCGTCGTGAAAACTTCAATAAACAAAGTTATGAAAAAACAGAAAGTCTCAGTCTGCTTTGTCAGTGTGTAGGCTATCACTCCAACCTGCTCGCTGTGAGACAGTGAGAAGGTCAGAGTTGAGAATATGAGATTGTTAATCCTATTGAGGTGGACCTTGTGCAGCAGAAAACCCCTATGCTCAGCTCATCATTCAGAACGGGGACTTCCTTAAAACAATCCTTAAATCAACTGTGCCGAAAGTTTACTTTGATAGTATTAAAAGGTGAAGTTTAGGTTTTTACACATTTGTGCTCTCCAAATCTAGGTATCCAGTACAGTAGACGACTAGTACTGTACATTACAACATTAAAGATTTGAAGAATACAAAGCACAGCAAAGCAAAGACAAAACTCTCAGAAGCAATTAGCGACCTATAAATCAAATGGCTAGACTTGAAGAGAACTGGAATAAGAAAAAACAGCATGAATAACTTAAAAGAATGACGCATGTAAATGTAGTTCAGTATTTATAGCTGACTGGCTTATGTAAGGTGGATGTTATTGTGCTGGTCTTAGAAAAAAGCACTTCAGATGAATTATCTTAAAAATAGCCTCATGAATGAGTTGAGTGCGCAGACACTGACGTCCAAAGAAAAGGATTGAAAGGAGGAGAGCCTAACAAGACATGGACCATTCTGAGTCCTTTTGTAGACCTGTAGGGTCCTGTAGGGTCCTGTAGGGTCTGTAGGGTCTGTAGGGTCTGAGTCCTTTTGTAGACCTGTAGGGTCTGTAGGTAGACCTGTAGGTTGCATTCTTCATATCTGAACACGTCACAAGAATAAGTGAAATCATACAACGGATAGATCCGGTCCATTGTCTCTATTGGTCAGTTTGCGTTCCAGCCGTGCCGATATCCATGATATTTCCGCACGGCTAAATGGAATGTTGACACATCTTTTCATATGTTTCTATAATATTACCGTTATCGAAGTTACATTATTACCGTTGCTTAGCAACCGATAAACAACTGTTCAGCGGATGAATACACTTACAATAAAACATAGATAGTTCCATTAAAATTACATTAATTAAAAGTTTGTCTTGTCTTTCTTTTGTGAAATATTGACCTAACCACCCCCGCTAGCTGTGCCGATATCCACGATATACCACGGCTTCTCGTTCCATAACGCTTTTTTTTTTTTTTTTAAAGTGACAAAATTATGGTTTTGCCATTAGTCCGAATTAGTCAGTCCAATCAGCCCTACAGTAAGTACCCTACATATTTTCCGAGGTCAGATGGACACACACACACACACACACAGTAAATAAACACTTCCATAGTAAACATAAGCTCAGGGTGACATTAGATCTATATCGTAATCCCCCCTGCCCTTCTACCACAGGGTATTAACCTGAACAGGCTGTTGGATTTGTGGAACCAGATGTGACTGAATGTATAGAATCAATTCACTTATCAGTTGCGACTCGTTTTTATTATTTACTAAGGCCTTAATAGCAACTCTAACACACACTTTAACTCCTGCCTATCATCCTCTCCATTCTCCATCATCATCATCATCATCATTCTCCATCATTGGCAGCATGACTTGCTTCCTTCAATAATAATAATAATAATCATCATCATAATAATAATAATAATAATAATACATTAGACTTATATAGCGCTTTTCTAGACACTCAAAGACACTTTACAAACTGAAAAGATTGAGTAGTAATAATAAAAAGAGACAAAAAGGTAAATAGAAGAAAGTATAGGGGCCTAATTAAGGTAGTGCTGGGGACACATGGGAAGGGGAGGGGGAGAGGGTTAACTGGTGAAGGCGAGCTGCCAAATGTTGGCAGGGTGTTGGCCTGTCTGATGTGGTTGGGGAGGGCGGTTGTTGCCAATCAATGATTGCTGGTCTTAAGGAGATTAGGCTACACCCTGTCCTGACCCCCTCAAACTCATCTATGGACAAACACAGACAGACCAACGGACAGACCAACACTCCTGCAGTGGCTCGCCTCTCTGAGGAGAGAGTGAGAGTATATTCACAAACATGTGGATATTATGTACCAAATAGTACCTAGTAATGTGACATGGTAAAAACAAAGGCATTTGAAAGGTCAATACTTAAAGAAACAACCGTTTTGTAAATGTGCATTGTCAATGCTAACAACGCCAGCTGCAATGCTGCTGACAGAGAGGCTTTACTAAAATTTACCCTGAGTCAGAATGTTTTGGGCCTTGTAAGCAATGTTCCCAAAAAGAGAAATAGAAGGGGAAATCTGGACTGCCCGCAGTGCAATCAATGACAGAAGAAACACAAAGTTCAGCAAATACCCTACTACCCAAATATTGAAGTGCAGGATGGGGCTTTATGATATAATTGCGCCTGGGCGGTATCTATTGCACGTCAAAAAGAGTCTAGTAGCCCCTTTGGGCATTACATGGAGGACAGTTATATTTTTTCCTTCTCCCCCTCTCTCTATGTCTCTCTACGACTCATCCTCTTTCTCCAAAAATGGCCAAAGGGTTTTACTGCAAAAAATGGCGACTTCATTCTTGATTCTACCTACATACTCATGTTCCCAAACAATTCCCCCGGGTTTAACATGTCCTGATGATTAATCTGCGGCATCCCATCCTGACACCGGCTTTTTTCCAGTTATACTGTAGTTCTATGAGTGTGCACTATAGAGCAAAGTTCTTGTGTTGAACTAAGTTGAAAATGGTGTATTAGGGATGCACCGAAATGAAAACTATTGGCCGAAAGCATATTCTTCTCCTAGCATTATGACTGCCGACGGCCCCTGGCCTGAACAGAGATTAGCTTTTTCTTGTTATGACTAATGGATAGGGTGATTCACCTGCTTAGACAAATGTCTTTGTTCTAAGTGGCTTTGGAGAAAGGCCGTCTGCTAAATGCCAAAGATGTAAATGTAGAAAGTAGAAACAGGTCAGGAGAGGAAAACAACCAGGTTGAGGCGGGATCCCATAAAATGAGACAGAGAGAAATGACAGCAACCCTGCCAGAGACCGGATGGTGGCTGATGCTTTTGGACAGGTCGTCTATACAACATACGCCACTGAAGAGACAGGCTTCTCCCAGGTCGTCTATACACCATACGCCACTGAAGAGACAGGCTTCTCCCAGGTCGTCTATACACCATACGCCACTGAAGAGACAGGCCTCTCCCAGACGTGTTCACTCCTCATCCTCCTGTTTGATTGATGCACATTTAACATTCGGTGCAGTTAAATCATCTTAATTATAAATTGTCACAATTCAGGCTGAACGATCGATGTTCATGGTTCCTTTTTACAGATACCGTAGACAGGAGGGGCATTAGGCCCGCCACTGTGGAATTGATTGACCTCAGAAGCCACATGGCCGCTCGATAGCACAGTAAAATTCCAATAAAATCTGTCCCTGTGATTATTATTATTCTCCTGTGTGGAAAAGATCCAGTTAACTCTCCTCATTTGAGTATTGCATACTGTGTGTGGTTTGGTTTGCTGTCCTCTCCTTTGCCTCATCTAAAAGTGAGTGCTGGGTCACTCTAAAAAAAAATGCAAATAAAATAGATTCCTATAACATTGTAATAACATAACAATGTAAGTCAACTCTTTAAAATCCAACTTTTTCAGAACAACAACATTAACAACAACACTACGAACAAGACAAGAACATTACATTTTGTTAATTAGAACCCAACCGTTTTTTTTCTCCATTAGAATCTGAAGTAAACACTCTCTATCTCTGCATAGGTCCTACAAGGGTGCAACATTGGCTACAACTCATATGGTGTGTTGTCATGTGCATTCAGGCATAGTTTTGAACAACCATGACAGCACAGCCAAAGCTCGAGAGAGTGTTTTTGTCCTTGACATAAACAGCCTCTGTGTTGCTGCTGGCACACGGCTCAGGAAATGCCTGCGGGGAGAGGTGGGTAAGAAGAGGGGAGAGAGAGGAGAAAACACAAGCTTAAAGATATTGTGTCTTTTTCCAGGGTGCTTATTTTGACAGGATCCTCCCAATGTCAGAGGAACGCTTACATATTTCTTACTCCTTGGCTCAAAGTGCCTCACATGCTCCCTCCCTCCCTCCCTCGCCGAGAAGGGGATCTCCCTGCATGACTGGAGAGACCCGACCAACACAACGAGTCTGGCAAATCTCCTGTTCTTGAGGCACAGAGAGGGGAAAACCGAAAGCCCTCTTCCCCCTCGGTCAGGAATTTATCAGATCCATGCCTGAATGTTTCTCCCCTCAAACCGGACTAGCTCAGCAGAGCTACTCGGGGAGGGCAGTCCCCCATAGCTCCACTACTTGCCCTGCAAGTGAGGGTTTGCGAGGGTCAAGAGGTGGGATTGGGGGGCTCTGGCTTTGGCTGCTTTGGCTTATACCAGCCCCTCTGATTGTGAGGAATGTCAAATGTTTCCCAAGGAAATAATTCCTTCTCCAGGAAGTCAGGGAGAGGAAGCCAAGAGAGAGAGAGAGAGAGAGAGAGACTCCGTTCATTTAGGGGCGGAGCATTGTCAGAGGTCGGGTTGGCGAGAGCAGTGTGCCATCGTAGGATAAGATCTCACAGGGGGTTTGCGATCTGGAGGTGTGTGACCTAAAATGAAGGTCAGGAGTCCGGGCCTGCCCGGGTCTTCCCGCCGGGCACCCTTCCAGAACTTTCCAGTGTGAACTAAGGCCAGGAGGACATGCTTCGTTGGAGCTGATGTCTGAAATCAATCTTGGAAAATACCTGGCACGAGAACCTTGAAAACAAGGGTGAACTAGCCTACTGGAGATCTTTTTAGAGGGAAACTTTATCCTCCCAAGAATGTCTGGAACAGGAAACTATGCTTGCAGGGAAGAAAACAAAACAGACCAGAACTAACAGAAGAAGGATAAAACTCAACAGCTCACAGAGCTTGATGGACTCTTCGCATTACAAAAACGAGCGTACTGAGAATGACGACACAGTACAGAGTTTAGGCAAAAGAACGACTGTGTCAATAGTCAATATAGTGTAGCCTAGCCGATTAGGTTGAATATATTCACACTGTAGTTAGGCCTATTTTTCATGAATTTTAAGATGTTTAGCAGTGTAGCCTATAGTGCAGTATCCATAGTGTGCCTGATATAGATATAGGCTAGCAGTTGTTGCAATATTGTTGTTGTAGATGTGAGACACAGACATGGAAGTTTGACGTCACATTCCTGGAGGGCCCGGGAGAGAGAGGGACGGCAGGGTCCTGTTTGTGATGCCAAAGGGAGGGGAGGGGGTTAGGCAGCCAGGCCCAGTGTGCTGCAGCCTCAGATTATGAGCTCATCTTCCTTTTCAGTTATGAAATCAGATTACTGCAGCAGGTCCCCTGGTGGGAGGAACAATGCCCGGGGCCAGGGATGGAGGGATGTGTGGGAGGTCAAAGGGGAATACCCCCTCTGAAAATCAGTTAACATGTGACAGAACAGTTTTTATGTGTGTGTGGGTGGGTGGGGGCGGGGGTTACCCGAGGCAAGGTTGCATGCAAACATCACATATAGCTACCATGTGTATGTGTGCGTTAAGAATGTCTATTCAGCATCATTTGTCTGGATCATCAGTACTTTTCTGCAAAGAAAGCAGTTCCGCGTGTGATGTCATAACAGGGCCCCAGCATCAATTAATCTCTGCTGAACTAGAACAAACTGCACGCCTCCAATGCCAAATTATGCCCTCACTCACACACAGACCTCAGTCGGGTTTTTAATTTGGTTTCCTTTCTCCTTTGCACAGCGCACATCTAACTGATTTCCGCTCGGGTGGAAGCCACCGCAGCAGTGCAGGAGAACTAGGCAAAGCCTCAGCCCATCGACCTCAAAGAAAACTCAATTACCATAAAGATAGGCCTACTACACTGGCCCTGCCAGTCACAGGGAAATGGGGTCGGTCAGATCAGAGATTGCATGAAGCAGGCATGTATGCCCTGTACATACTTATATAGATAAACATCTGTATAAAACTGTTTAGAAACAACAGCCAGCAAATATGACAGTGTACTACTAACAGTTAGCGCCCCATTTCAAAATGGTGGCCCATAAACTACAAACAGTCTTCTACAAGTATTTGATTAGAAGTAAAACATCTACAGCTGAGGTGAAAAGTTTGACCACTAGATGCCAAACATCTTTTGAGTTCTCTTGAGTACATAGCCCAGTGCCATGGCTCCAAATACTGCACGTTCACTCAACAACAGTGCCCTACCTAGATCCACAAAACGACCCACTGCCCTTGTCTATCTTCTAGATCATTCTGCAAAGAGAAGACGATTTAGAATAAATTACCTAACATAGGGAAAAAAGAAAAAATAGAAGGACTTTCATTCCTTATTTGTGTACCCATAAGTGCTGTACTGGGTACTTAAAATAAAATAATAAAAACAATAAAATATTGTTTAAAAAATAAAATAATAAAAAAAGACCTAAGAAGCTTGGGCAAAAAGAAAGAAACACAGTAAAATCATCCAAACCTGAGAGCTTAGGAATGAAAGGAAGACATAGATGTCTCTATGCAACGTCTCTTTATGAAACCATCAAGTGGACACAATCCTACCTTTATTAGATTAGAATCTCCCAATCTGTGACACATGGTTGTAAATCTGACTATTCATACCCATTCAAAAAAGGAATCAATCACATGAATTCACCTCACTCCACACAGCACAAATGAATCTAATATAGAGATAAACACACTTATCCAAAGTAATTTGGATGAGTGCAGGGGGGGGGGGGGGGACTAGGTTACAGTATGCAATGAATTGAGAGACATCCTGCTAATCCATGTGGCACAAAGAAAGAGAACTAGAGAGAGAGAGAGAGAGAATACAAGGGGGAGAGAATTGAGCTTAGATCGCACCACTAAGAGAGACAGAGGCTTTGAAACACCAAAGACGAAAAAAGAGCTGTGACAGAACAGAAGAAAGATAGTTAGAAGAAGTCGACAGAAAACTCTCTCCCCCCTGGATGATTCAACTCAAGGAGGGATGATCTTTGTGTGACTCCAGCAGCCATTGTTTGGCTTTTCAGAGAGACTTGTTTACTGTCTGCCCTACAACAGGCACTGTGGAGACAGGCAGGCCTGGCGAAGTGCTGGAATGAGAACAATGCTAAATGTTCAACAGACAGCTGCAAGCTGCAACCATAAGGGGGGGGTGGGGGGGCGGAGGGGGGACAGGGGGGGACACAACACTCAGCCCACTGAGTAAAAAGCTCCCATTCATCCCCGCTGTCAGACCATACAGTGGCATACAGGTCTGTCCTCTCAAGTGCCACTGAGCCATGGCTGTGCCAACTACTGCAGAGCTGTCAGGAACCATTACACTTAAACTGGGGGAGGCCTGTGATTTAGAACATAACGTTAACTGAGCCTGTTACAGAGGAGGGGTGTGACAGAACAGGGCTATTACCTACACGCACAGATCGGCTGAACTAAAGGACAGTTGGCGTAGCGTGGCGCTAGCAATTACGAGATTGTGGGTTTGATCCCACCTGGGGATCACAGGCCCGGTTATATTATACAAACGATTTATACGCTTTGGATAGGCTTTGGATAAAAGCATCTGCTATTAAAGAAGGCCTTTAAAAAAACACTCTTCAAATCACATCACAAGTCAAACACCGCAATCTCCTGACCTGGCTCTTTTTTAATGATGTTCTGCTTGTTCCTTGTGTTCGCACAGAGCTGGGGAAAAAAGCCTTCTAATACGCTGCCCCCTCTGCTTGGAACACCCTCCAGAAAGACTTAAACCTGGCAAAACTGATCTCATACGATGCCTTTAGTGGAATCTTGAAGGACCTTGAGCGGGAAAGTACTCTGTACTTAACGCAGCCACCGACGCATTCCTGATACTGCCTTATGTTATTCATCATTGTTTTATACTATGTCTGAAACCCGCAGATATGCTGCCCTCTTGGCCAGGTCTCTCTTGGAAAACAGATTTTAAATCTTAATGAGTATTCAGCTGGTTAAATAAAGGTATAATACATGTATTTATATTTTTAATATATATATTAATGACAGCCAAAGAGAAGTGCTGATTGGTCGACTTTTGTCATTGAAAGGCAGCAGACAGGCCTAAAACTGATGACCTTGTACTAAACCTAGTGTACTCCATTCATCAAGGTCTGAAGACACAAAGACCCTGGATATATACTCTGGATTAGGGGTCTAGCTATGAGTGAAGAAGTGTCCCTCTCCATTAGGGATGTACCTGATAAGAATACGTTATTCGGAGAAGCACAAATAATGAGATGGAAATACAGATTCTACCCGAAGTTGCTCGTTACTATTCAGGGGGGAAAAGCCATGATTGACATGTCTGTGTGCTGTGTGTCAGGCAGCCATTACGTTTCTTAAAATCGATTCGTATCATTGTGGATGGACACGAGATAAGAGGGCCCATTCTGTTTGCAACATAGGACTTTGATGGTAGGGTTGGTAGTAGGGTTGAGACAGCTCATTAAAGAGAGAGAGATATTAGGATGTGGAAATATTTTTCATAATTGATTATATGTCAATATAATGTTGTCTACTGTATTATAATGAATTTAACGGATTTTCCGGTATAAACCACACCCACTTCAGGTCTACCCGAATAATACAGTAAGATACAAATACTTTTGTAGGTTGAACACAGATACAGATAATTTGTGTAGGCTGAACAGATAATACAGATACAGATAATGACATTTCTATACAACCATACTCTCCACAGAGGAGATGTCGCTTCAGTTCCTGCAACAAAGCCAGCCCTCCACATATGCCAAGGGTCGGTGCAGGAACAAACAGCTGCATACAAGCAAGCCCCTGAAAGCATGCCAGGGCAGTGTACCCTACAGAGGCCTTAGGACTGGCTCCCTACACAAGACCTAGTCATGCAGCATTAGTCTAGACTGTAGCAGTCAGCTGAAAACACTGTGTTCTAATATTGCGGTAAGTAAGTAGCCTTGAGAACTGATGGTTCCGTAGCGTGAGACGGCTTAATGTACAAGAACACCCCTCTGGACATGACGCTGGTATGTCGCAGGGTCTTACCCCCAATCCAACCCTTAACGCTGAGTGCCAAGCAGGGAGGCATCGGGTACCATTTTTATAGTCTTTGGTATGCTCTGTAGGCTAGCAACCTGTGCTCCTACCCTGCCAGTCTGCACTGATATTAGAGGAACGTGAACAACTTCGCGTCTGGACAGCAGTCTCCGATAACAGCTCAACAGATCCACCTTCAGCAAAAGTGATCAGTGAGCAAACACAATGCCTGTAAAGCATGCATTACATTGATGAAGATATTGCCATACATTTTTGTATTAAGCTTAAATTCAGTTTAATTCAGTTTAAATGCAGTAAGAGAAAGTACTACAACCAAACGAAATAGACAACTTCATTAACATCGGCTAGGCCAATTATGGTGGCTGTTTTTAGTCATAAAGAGACAGATAGGCCTATAGGAGCCCATCTGACTGACAAGAAAGTTCAGTTGGTGTGTATAATCAATCAGTGTTAAATTCAGCATAAAACCAGACTGATTCGCCCTCCATTTTTTAGGGAAATTGAATGAAAAGAAACTGAAGAGTTTCTGCAGCCAAATGGAAAAGAAATCCTAATAGTACCAAGAAGTCTAAAATTATCTCCCGAAACAGTCTACTCAAAAATAGTAGTGGACTGGACAACGTCGAAACATAACAGGCCGACCTGCGGTTGCTCATTGCCACTTAATACAGCCTTGTTGTCACTTCAAAAACACAACCAAAACATCATCCACAGAAAGAACTGGCTTGTTTTGATGACTAGCCCGCCCTAGACTCACAAGAAAAGGAAGTTTGAAGATTAACCACACGCATACTTTTCAACATGCTTTTATTGTGGTTAGATTTTCGAGCATGTTGCCAACACACACACACACACACACACACACACACACACACACACACTCACACACTCACACACTCACACACTCACACACTCACACACTCACACACACACACACACTCACACACTCACACACACACACATCTTTTCCCCTCCCTGCCCCCCTCTCCTCTCGCCCAGTGCGTGGGACACATCTAGGTCAAAGCTGATTAATTTGCTCAGAGCTCCCATGAGGAGCCCGGTCAGGTGGTGGCATTGCCTGCTCTCTTCGGCTGTGATTACCACCACAGGAAATCACCTCGAAAGTCAGCTTTGCACACACACACAAACACACACACACACACACACACACACACACACACACCTCCTCTGTACAAATATAGGTCTATGTGGATGCCGTTGAAGTGCAATTGTGAGAGGAATTCAAAATGACGACTAGCAAGTCAGAATACTTTCTCCCTCAGGACAGGACAGGAGTGGAGTGGAGTGGAGTGGAGTGGTGACACTAGTCGGACAACAGGTCTTTGTAATTGAAATGGTCAAACAGAACCACTGGTAACATGGTGGGTCAAACAGAACCACTGGTTGTGGGAGCAAGAGAGACATGATGACCCAACCTTCACAGAGAACAACAGAAAAGCAGAGGGAGATCTTAAAGAAGAGGCTTCTCTGAAGAGTGTGTCATGAGATCATCACAGTGACATCATAAAAGTGCTATGGCATGTCAATATTTGCCTTGGAACAAGTCAAGCATGTCCGTAGCTACAGCTATTCTCTCTGATCAGAGCCTGGGCAGTAATAGTGGAAGTAGTGTTTAAGTGTTTAAATGTGGGCCTACAAGTTTCAACTTCACTGACATGTTTGTCAAATGTTTGTAAAATAAAAAGAAGAAAAAGAGAACACGTTTTTGTTTGTTGCTTAGACTAACACCCTCAAAATAAAACACAAAACTATTCCATTACTAGGAAGGTAAAACTAATGAAGAGATAGTTAGATAACGTTGCATTCGTCTGCAGTGTGTGTGTATTATAATAATAATGTCTAGACAAAAACAAAAGGCGGGCGGATTATTGGTTCAGGATGTCATCCATCCATGTGTCTGTGTTCATTCTGCTCTTTCCTATTATATGAATGAAAGCTTTATTTCAAAGAAATAGTTATAACAACAAAAAACAACAACAAAAACAAGAAAAACTAAACAAAACAAAAAACACTATTTACACATACATGTCCGAAAAGGAGTAGGAAGGTAGTCTTTGCTATTGGATTTTTTTTGTTTCTGTGTTGAAAATGACAATAAACAAACTGTAAAAAAATAAAATAAAAAATAAAATAAAGGAGTGGGTGTTTACAACAGAAAAGGGATGGATGACTTTCCTTTATTTATTATTCTTTTATTTTTATTTTTACAGTTTGTTTATTGTCATTTTCATACACCGACACCCAAAAAACAACAACACAGAAACCAAAAACATACAATTTCAAAGAGCAGAATGAACACAGACACATGGATTCTTTAGTAAACACAGCTAACCTGAGCTAGCTGCCTGGCTAGCAGACCCGTCTACACCTCCCAACTACGCACGAACACGAGCTGGTTCTGCACAGCCATTCCCATAGCAACATGAAGGGTTTCAAAGGGTGGAAAATAAAATAATAAAATACGTCAATATGTTTTGCATTGCATTGCACACGCACACACGCACACGCACACGCACACACACACACACACACACACACACACACACACACACACACACACACACACACACACACACACGTTAGCTTACCTCGGGACACAGCTTGGAGAGGAGCGGTCTATCTCCCAGGTCGCAAAGAGGTTCATCGGGACGGGCGTGACGGTGGGGTTCCCCCCGGAGCCCCCGGAGCCCCCCGGACCCCCCAGGACAAGCTGCCCCGCCGGGACCGAGGCTCCCCCGGGCGGGACGGGGGTCGGGGCTGGTCCTCCTCCCGGGTTCAGCAAGGCGGCGGCCCGCAGCCCTCCTCTCTCTGCAGCGGCCGCCATCATCCCGAATACTGACTATCTCTGCTCAGAGCAGCGGTCTCTCTCTCTCTAGCCTGTGTGTCGGTGTCGGTGTCCTCTCTGACAGACCAGCTAGTACTAGTCCACCTCCGGTCCACCTCCGGTCCAGCTCGCTCCGGGTCCTCCAGTCCAGTCGCTTTCACACAGGAGGCTGTAGTGTGTGTGTGTGTGTGTGTGTGTGTGTGTGGGTGGGTGGGAGGGAGCCTGGGAGGGTGTGTGTGTGTGTGTGTGTGTGTGTGTGTGTGTGCGCGCAGTAGTAGTGTGTGGCGATGCAGAGTAAAGCCGGAGTATTGCAATTCATACTAGCGAGGAAAGGAAACACTACACCCTCCTTTTCAAAGCGATAGGGGGAGCTGTGTATGTGTGTGTGTGAGTGAGTCGGTGTGCGTGTGACTCAGTAGCGGCTGGCCAATAGAGGGCGCTAGGGCGCCGCCCCCACCTTCCAACGCAGCCCCACTTCTTGTAAAAGATTTTTTTAAATAAACATTGTTTATTCATAAAATGCGGCTGATATTCTGTCGGCGCCTATCAGCATTCATTAAAAATCCTCCAATACAATAAACATTTTAACTGTGTGTGTGTGTGTGTGTGTGTGTAAAATTCACTGTGAAAATACATAGGGGAGGAGTCGGGGCGCCCGCCGAATGGCAGTCTATGGCACTGCAAATACTTTTGGCTTACACGTGAGCTGTAGCAGCGCTCCAATTGGCTGTCTCCTATTTCCCGGCCGGGGCACAGAAAAGTGCGCCCCGAGCATGCGCAGATTATAGGCTTACCTAGGCTGCAGCCTAGGGCCACTACCACTAGGGGTAGTAAAAATTTAAAAATGCGTGGGACTTGAGAGCCCTGAATATCCGGTAGTTAAGTCTGACGTCAAACGTGACGTTTTGCAATTTCCGGCTCCAAACCAGAAATTATCCGCACCAGAATACCAGTGTACTACAGCGGTAGAATGACAGTTTAATCGTTTTTTAGACTCTGATCTATTCATACAACAAGGGACACAGCACTTTCCCGTTTTCCCCATATTGTCATGGTATTTGAGCCTTGGAAAAGCGCTATATAAATATAATTTATTATTATTATTACTGAGGCATTTCGAAGAGAGCGCCTCAGCCAACTTTGGACCCGGAAACACGTCGCGTGTGACAGACAACAGGAGAGGAGAGCAATAGAGAGACAGACAACAGGAGAGGAGAGCAACAGAGAGACAGACAACAGGAGAGGAGAGCAACAGAGAGACAGACAACAGGAGAGGAGAGCAACAGAGAGACAGACAACAGGAGAGGAGAGCAACAGAGAGACAGACAACAGGAGAGGAGAGCAACAGAGAGACAGACAACAGGAGAGGAGAGCAACAGAGAGACAGACAACAGGAGAGGAGAGCAACAGAGACAGAACTGAGGTGAGGTGAGCAACAGAGATAGTTCAGGATGATAACAAACAGTTCAGTATGACAGAGACAACTAATAGAAAGACAACTGTATGATTATAGAGTTTACATGTTCAAGGAAATATTGTATGATAATAGAAAGGTACACTTTAATTTAATTAAAGAAGTAACAAAGAACACATTTATTATCACAATTGCATTGTGTTCCATGTCTTTCTCCATTGAATAAATAATGCCTAGTTGAATGGCTAAACAAGACAACTGTCTGGACAGTACTGCTAGAATTATTCACCTTACCGCTGCACAGATAGACAAAGGGTATAAGTCCATTCTGTTAACATTAGGTCTACTCTGCTAACAAAGACTATTCCAGTTGATTTGTCAGTTGTTTTGCATTCTATTTTTGTTGTGTTTCCAGTTTGCCCTTTAATAAGTTATATATAAAACTAATTAAGTTATATATATATATTCTCATGCTAAAATCGACTGTAAATCCAGATTTTAAAGTTGATATTCTTCCCCGTGGAGCATGCCCCCATAATCTGTGCCCCACCCAAACATTTTATCACCAGCCGCCACTGGCCGCCGTGTGTGTGTGTGTGTGTGTGTGTGTGTGTGTGTGTGTGTGTGTGTGTGTGTGTGTGTGTGTGTGTGTGTGGGTGGGTGGGAGGGTGGGTGGATGTGCGTGTGTGTGTCTGAGTGTGTGTGTGTGGGGGGGGGGGGGGGAGTGGGTGGGTGGATGTGTGTGTGTGTGTGTGTGTGTGTGTGTGTGTGTAGCCAAATTCGAAGATGTGTCAGATAGCTTGACATGAGCTTTTTTTGAATGAAGGAATGAGCTTTACTAATCACGTTTAATTTAAGTTTAATGAATAAAAAGTTATTGGAATGTTTCATATAACACAGCAGAGAGGACTTTGCAACAATGAGGATGAATAAGATCAGAATAGTTTCAAATATGTTAACTCTCCTGGAACATGGATAAGTGGTTCTCATGATGTAGAGCAATGATATCAGGAATGAATGAATGAATGAATGGTCTTTATTGTCATTAATACAGTACAGGTACCATACAACGAAATGTGTGAGGGGGGGCTCCCCTGGTGCTAGGAAAAAAATACTAAAAACAAGAAGGGAAAAGAGCTGGTTTACATAAATAAAGGCTATATACACTATCCACTATACTACTATACAAATAAAACACGGTGCTGTACTCTATGCTATAAATATCCTAACATTTCCTATCTCCGAACCTTATGTGCACGAGGGTTGTCATATTGCACATAGTCTTATTGCACATTCATATCAGGAATCAGGAATAGAACATATATATTACAGACCCATCTATGGCTTTATACTAAAGGTTGGGCTGGATTCCATTCTGAAAACGTCATCCCTTACTTATCTACCTTTGTTATGTTATGTTATGTTAATTTCATTTATAATGCGCCCCCCATCCAACTTTTGCATCGGCCCGGGGCGCAGCCCGGGTAAAGGAACAGATAAAGACAAAGACAAGGAACACAGAGAGCAATCAGACACAGACGACTTAAACGTAAAACTCAGGCATACAATTCACAACAAATAGGGAGTAGATTTAGGGAATGTCATTTTGGAAGAGGTGGGTTTTTAACTTGGCTCTAAAGGAGTCCAGAGTGGGGGCAAACTTGATGGCAGAAGGGAGCGCGTTCCACAGGGTTGGTGCTATCACCGCAAAGGCACGGTCACCCTTCCTCTTGAGGTTGGTACGTGGGACCCTCAGGCAGAGTTGGGCGTCCGACCTGAGCCTGGGTCTGGGCCTTGAGGAGGTAGACTGGTCCAGGAGGTCCTTGATGTAAGGTGGGGCGAGACTGTTGAGAGCTTTAAAAACAAAGGTGCAGATTTTGAATTTCACTCTCTTCTTCACTGGGAGCCAGTGAAGGGAGATGAGGACAGGGGAGATGTGGTCCCTCATTTTGGTGCCTGACACCAGCCTGGCAGCGGCATTTTGGACTAGCTGCAGGCGGTAGATGGTCTTATCAGGAAGTCCCGCGTATAGTGAGTTGCAGTAGTCGAGCCTAGATGATATTAGCATGAGGACGACCCTCCTCAGGTCGCTGGGGGTGAGGAAGGACTTGATCTTGGCTATGATGCGTAGTTGGTATAGGCATGCCTTCACGACGGAGCTCACTTGTCGGTCAAGGTTAAGCTCGGAGTCAAAGATGACACCGAGGTTCTTGACATGTGGTCTGACAAGGGTGGACAGGCTTCCCATGTTGGTGCTGAGCTGAGTGATGGCGGTGGTGTTGCCGATGAGGAGGATTTCCCCCTTGCTCTCATTCAGCTGTAGGAAGCTCTGGGCCATCCACTCCTTCACATCGCGGAGGCAGTCCATCAGGCGCTTCAGATCGGCGGGGTCGTCAGTGTTGATTGACAGGTAGAGCTGGGTGTCGTCCGCATAGCAGTGGAATGAGATATTGTAGCGTTGAGGGATTAGACATAGGGGGAGCATGTAGAGGGAGAACAAGATGGGACCGAGGATGGAGCCCTGAGGGACCCCACAGGTGAGGTTGGCTTGTCTGGAGGAGCAGACCTTTGATATCTGATCACCTATCCCTTCCTGGGTTGGGGCAAGAAAAGACAGAAAACTGCACCAAGCCTACCCAATGCTTTTATTTACTTCACATAACCACTAGGGGGAGTCATCAAGAGCATAGGGGAGGGTGCATGTGATCAGAATGGTATCCTCCCTTGGTCCACATTTGGGCACATTGTAATTAGCATACAATCACATTGTTATAGCCAATTGTAGTCTACTGTCTTATTGTATTTGATTGTTTATTATAGTTTTCTTGACTGGGGGTGTAGTAGGTTAGTGCTGGCTGCGTTCGTAAATTTGCTCTGGAAATCTGATCAGCCCTCATAGAATGCCTCTTGTCCAATCAAATGATCAAAAATGGTCCCTTTATGACGTTGAACCCAGTGTGCGCTCCGGCGCTCTCAGAGGGAATTTACAAACGCAACCCCTGACACTTGTTTGTAATCTACATGCCAACTCTTACGACTGTTATGCCAAACATTTGTTTACTACTCTTAACATATTTGGCATGACAACAGTAATAGGAGTTGGCTTGGCGACCAGTCTACTGTGGTATGATTGGTCAAAACTGCAGTATGCTGTCACAGTAAGACATGACGTCATAATTGGGGTTGACAATTACGGAAGCTTTTGGTATTCTAGAAGGTTGGACCAGTGGACTAGTGTAGCAGTGGGGTTTATCGGTCACAACAGGGACATTGAATAATAATAAAAAATAGCTTTTATTTGTATAGGTTACGTATAGGTAACATATCTTTGCCTGTTTGGTTAGCAGGGAATTTGTGATTCTCTGTCTTTATTATTAATATGTCTTTTTCACCTATCTCATTATTGTATGGGTTCACATATAAAAAACCCTTCTTTTTTTTCTTTTCTTTTTTTCTTTTTTTTCTTTCCTAACACCAGGGGAGCCCCCCCTCCCAAATTTCGTTGTTTGGTACCTGTACTATAGCAATGACAATAAAGACCATTCATTCATTCATTCATTCATATAATAGAATTTGGTGAACTTTACTCTGTTTAATGTTTCTGCTGTATGTGTGTCATTACGTTGTGTTATTATACTGTAGCATTGTACAGCTTTAGTAGCAAAACACATAAACGTTTCCTTACATGCAAAAACGTCCTCTCCATACCAGTTATTATGGAGGTGTGGAGTACTGAAAAGTGCTACTCAAGATCCAGGGCTTTGTGTAACGGTTGATGAGGAATGGAGAGAAAGGGGGAGAGGGGAGCTATGAGAGACTGGAGGAGGAGGAGGAGGAGGAGGAGGAGGAGGAGGAGGAGGAGGAGAGAAATGTGATTGTAGAAAATATGCAGATCGAGGTGACAAAGACACACCGAAGAACGGACGAGGAGTTCCCGAAAAGGGAGAGAGAAGAGAAAGAGTTAGAGGATCGAAAGAGAAGAGACAGAATGAGGGAGGAGCAGGAGAGGAGGGAGTGTGGGGAGACGTGGGAGATAGAGAGAGAAGAGTTCACGAGGGAGGAAGTATGTGGTCAAGAGAAAGAGCTGGAGGAGAAGAGGAAGAGGATAGAGAAAGGGATGAGGATCCAGAGGCAGAGAAAGAAGAGATATGCGATGGAGAGATCGGGACAGATGAATGTGGCAGGATGGCGTGACTGGAGCAGGAAGGAGAAAGAAATCATAAAGGAGAAGCTGTGGGTGGAGGTAGAAGAAACAGTGGATGGAACAAGACAACACAGCCTTCAGGAGAGAAGGAGCAATGAAAAGAGAAGAGATAAGGAAGGGAGGGAGGAGGGAGAGGAAAGGAGGAAAGAAAAGTATATTGAATTGTCAATGGAACAAAACACTGAAAAGGAAGCAAGAGAAAGGAAAAAGAGAGCAATACAGAGAAGACAGCAAGAAGAGATGCAGAGAAAAGACTGAATTGGAGAAAATGAAAGATCTGGAAAGGAATAGAGAGGAGGAGAAGAGAGGAAGAGAGGAGGCACGCTTAGAGGAGAGATGGCAAAAAGTGAAGACAATGTTTAAGATGACGAAGGCAGCATTTAATAACCTAATGAGAAAGAAAGAGTGAAGACAGAAAAAGGAGTTCAGAAGAAAGAGGGAGTTGGAGGAGGAGAGACAGCAGAGGGATGACAGGATAAGAAAGAAAAGGATGGAGGGGGACACAGTGCAGGTGAAGAATAAGGCAAAGACGTATTATGAACAGAAAAAATGGGAGGAGAGGATAATGAAAGAGATGGAAGGAAAGCAAGAGAAGAGAGTGAGAAAGGTGGAGGGAGAGAAAGAGTAGAAAAACATAGATGAGAGAGATGTTTTTGAAACAACTGCCAATGGTGATCAAAGTGTCAAAAGAAACCAAAGCGTTGAGCGAAAGGATGACCGGAAGAGAGAGAAACAGGGCGATGAGGAAGAGAGAGAAACAGGGCGATGAGGAAACGAGAGTGGTTCTGCAAACTGGTGGATGGACAGATCATGATGGCTCTGTGGAAGATAATGGAAAACACAATGATGGAGAGAAAGATGTCTCTGAGGAGGAAAAGAAAGCTGGTATTGATCATGAGAGTGAGAAAATAATTAAAACAATGATAGAAAAAGAGGGGGATCAGGGGAAGAAGTGTGACCTCCAGAATGTTCTGGAGTCAGTCAAGAATGATGAACAATGGACAGATGGTGAAGATAGAGCTAAAGACAAAAATTATTTCATCTTTCTCTTAACTTGGAAGAAAGAAAGAAAGAAAGAAAGAAAAAGATACAATTATGCATAGCTCATTACATAGTGTTGATGAAAAAAAGCAACGGAGGAGAGGAGAGAATGAAATGAGAGAAAAAAGAGAGAGACTGAGGAGAAGGAGGGGAAGGAGAGGGAGGAGAGAGCACAAGTACAGACACTGTACACTGGCACTGTAAAAATGTGAAATTCATCAATCACCTAATTGCAGTGCTCTTGTCTTTTTCAGATTCATCAATTTGCTTGGCTGTGACTGGAACTGGAACGTTCAAATACTATTCAAGTTCAATCTTTTCATACTCCCCTGTACTTATTTATAAATGTCTTCATGCATACAAAAAAAATAAACAATTCTCTTTGCATTGTATGCACGTGTCACTTGCTTTTGTGTGTCAGATTACTGATTTGGGTACAGTTGATATGCACCTTAGACAGACACACAGACACACACACACACACACACACACACACACACACACACACACACACACACACACACACACCTGTTCTGGAGAAGTTGCTGTGTGATGTTAGGATGATGTATATATAATACATGTATATGTATATTGCCGTGTCATTTCCACTTAAACCTCGGCCATTTAGTTTGGTTTATTCTTGATTGAGTAGTACCACCATGGCGTGTAGTTTTATTGAGTCAACACTGTGGGTGAACCTGTTAGAACTCATTGAATTAACGGCTGATTGCGCAACCATGGACAGCCGTGTGGCTGAAGGTGTAATAAACCAGCCCGGAAAGGGCTCTGTCAGAGACCAAGAGAACACGCAACAACCCAGGCATACAGAAAAGCAAACAGTCTTTATTCAACTTAACAGGTCTAAAATTCATAGGAGGGAATTCGACAGGTGGGTAACAAGAGTCCCC
>NC_137674.1:1587074-1771887 GCF_963989245.1 Nansenia antarctica
CTTTGTACAGTATCACAAAGGTAAAAGGACTGATCATCTAATAACCGAGGGCTTATATCCCACAAACCGCATCAAACCTGCAAGTTTGGAAAGGGTCCAGAATGGGAGGCTAGCCATACCGATGTCTTGGATATTTGAGAGAGTTCCAGGTAACTCCTGACGCTCCTATGAGCATGGGGCGGCTGTGGCGCAGGAGGTAGAGCTGCTCTACTGATCGCAAGGTTGGCAGATCGGCGGTTCGAGCCCCGGCTGGCCACAAGTCGAAGTGTCCTTGGGCAAGACACTGAACCCCAAAATTGCTCCCAGTGAGGTGGGCCAGCGCCTTGCATGGCAGCTTGCCGCCATTGGTGTGTGAATGTGTGTGTAAATGGGTGAATGAGGGGCCGTTGTAAAGCGCTTTGGAGCAGCAAAAAAGGCGCTATATACGTAAGTGCAGTTACCATTTACCATACGGCCAATGGAGCAGACCTAGAGAGAGGGAGAACAACCGACATGTAGCTCCATGCTCATAGTCATACATAACACATAACACAGTGGTGCAACGGTGTTTCACAAACATTTACAGCAGCATCGATTAAATCAGGCATACGGTGAATCAGGTTGGCTCACCAAGGAGGTTAAGTGGAAAATAGCAGATTGCATTAAGCATGATATGATGTGCTGAAACTGACCTACATTTAAAGGGTAACATTAGAATCCGTCAAACTGTCCAAAAATACATTTTGGTCATCCGAATGATCAAGTTCATTTGGAACAAAGGGCAGAGGTTTGCATATGGACGGTAGGGACATGTCCCTACCAATATTTGAGCAAACTCATTCGCATTATCTTTGGAGCGAAGTCATTAGATCATTCCTGGGGTGATGGGGGCCTTTTCAGCCGCAGCCCCGTCCCTCTGGAACACCCTCCCCAACCACACCAGACAGGCCAACAGCCTCCCAACATTTAAACAGGCCCTCAAAAAAAAACACCTCTTCAAGCTCACCTTCACCAGTTAACCCTCTCCCCCTCTCCCCTTCCCATGTGTCCCCAGTGCTACCTTAATTAGGCCCCTATACTTTCTTCTATTTACCTTTTGTTTCTTTTTGTTATTACTACTCTATCTTTTCAGTTTGTAAAGCGTCTTTGAGTGTCTAGAAAAGCGCTATATAAGTCTAATGTATTATTATTATTATTATTATTATTATTATTATTCCGAAGTTGTGTCCCTACCCTAGTTGAGACCAAACCTACACCCTTGATTTGGAAAGTACGTTTTACAGCAGGTTCACGGGTTGCTATAATAAGCATCCAGTATGGGAGATCAGACTAGGGAGAGATGACAGCGTCTGCCATAGAGCCTCCCAGTCCTTTAAGTGGTACTAGGATTTCAAGATCCTTCTGCTTGTTTATAAAGCTCCTTTCACTGGCACAGCACCAGAATATCTGAAAGACCTTTTGCTAGCATATCAGCCCAATAGAGCTCTCAGGTCTTCTGCTAGCATATCAGCCCAATAGAGCTCTCAGGTCTTCTGCTAGCATATCAGCCCAATAGAGCTCTCAGGTCTTCTGACGCTGGTTTTCTCTGTGTACCACACAGTACAAAAGAAGAGATTTGGTGAGGCTGCATTCTCATTTTATGCTCCAAATTGTGGAATGCACTGCCAGTTTACATTAGGGACGCAACCTCAGCAAATAATGTTCAAGTCAAGACTAAAAACGCATCTTTTTAATATTGCCTTTGAATGAAAAAAATATAAAATTATGATTATATAATGATTGGGGCACTTTGAGCTGCAACGTTTGCAGGAAAAGCGCTATACAAATAAAAAGTTATTATTATTATTATTATTATTATTATTATTATTACTAGGTAGCATCACTTCAAACTGGTCAATTATTGAAAATAGAAAGAAGGTGGGAAGAGTTCTCTCTGAAGCCTGCAGGGGTTATTAGGAAGAAAGCACTAGATTTTCTACCTGGGTATTTGTAATGTATAGTGTGAACAGATTACTTCACGCAGGGATGAAGGGTCCAGAATGGGAGGCTAGCCATACCGATGTCTTGGATATTTGAGAGAGTTCCAGGTAACTCCTGACGCTCCTATGAGCATGGGGCGGCTGTGGCGCAGGAGGTAGACCTGCTCTACTGATCGCAAGGTTGGCAGATCGGCGGTTCGAGCCCCGGCTGGTTTATTACCGGGGACAGTTATGACACTCACCACTCCATACTTTATGACAAGGTTGGCTGGCCCTCTCTTTCTCTGAGGCGCAGTTACCACTGGAACTTGTTCGTTTTTAAGGCCATCTGTGGCAAGCTTCCTCCTTATATCTCATCATTATTAGACTGGAGTCTTGCTACTTATGTGACCAGATCTAATAGTTGGCTTTCTTTTCGGGTTCCGTATGCGCGTTCAAACCCAGACCCTACTGGGTAAAACAGCCTTTTTTATTGATGCCCCTAATACATGGAACACTCTGCAGCAAACTCTCCGGTTGGAGGTCCTCCCCTCTGCCTCTACCTTTAAACTCCTGATGCAAAAACTGTATTCCAATAATTGCAATTGTTTTTAGTTTTTTCTTTTTTTAAGCACGTTAGACTCTCTCCCATCTATTGGTCAATTCAAGGCGATGACTATGGACCATTGCACATCTATTTGCACCTGCTTTGATTGATCCATTTTGAAATGTGTATTTATTATTGTTATTGCTCTTATTGTGTCTTATTGTTGCACTATGTATGTTTATGTATTTATTGTGTTGCAATGTATTTGTATATCCTGTACACTCGGCCCCACCGAAAATAAGGGTCTCCCTCAGTGGTCCCCGAGTCGAAATAAAGGCTTGAAATGAATAAACAGCATAAAGATATCTCTACACCAGTGTAGTGTCTTGCAGTTAACAATGTTATGCCCCTGCTCAATCTGCTCTGTTGAGGTGGTGTGCAAGGCCATGGGATGTGATGCGGAATGTGCTGGTTCCACAAAGAGAGTGAGAGTCTGAACTAAAGGACAGGCCTGTTTGTTTTTTTACTGCAAGATGTCTGCTCGTGTTATGAATGACTGTACTTTTGTACTCAAGAATGCCAAGTCTTTAAAACCTGTGGTTTTTGTTAATACTACTTTCCTCTTTGGCTATGCCCTTGCCACAGAGTAAGGTTGTTCAACCGAGAGCGGGGGGATGTGTCTTGATGATAACAAGCCATTTGTTATAGATGGTTGGGTGTCCTTAAGGGAATCTCTTCCATTTTAGGGAATGATCTGGCAGGAGATAACGTCTCTGTTAACCCCCATGTGACCCCAGTTCCTCCTGTTGTTGAAGGACCTGAAGAGCTGGCTCAGAAGTACCCAGGTGTGTGTCAAGCCTGTGCTGTTACTCTGGGCCTATGTTACTCTGGGCCTATGTTACTCTGGGCCTATGTTACTCTGGGCCTATGTTACTCTGGGCCTTGATGTTTCTGAAGACGTCCCTTGTATTATGAAAGGTGGAAAACACCTCCCCGAGGGTTGATCTGTCTGACTCATTTATGTGTGAAGCTGAGTCTTGTGTCTCTGAGCCTTGTGTTGAAAAGGATAACTTTATACAATCTTCTGAGGTTTCTTCCACTGTGGAGTCGTCAAAAGAGGCAAAGTTGTTGGGGGACCTGGGAAAGAGCGAGAAATCTCTATCGGTGCTCAGACAGCAGTTTAAGCTGAGCCCAGAAAATATCCTTCACTTTCCCCTCTCCATCTGATGAGATACGTGAAATGGCTACTGGGTATTTTGTAAGGGATGGTGTGTTGATGAGTCCCCCCTAGAGTTCCTCTCCAGGACGACTGGTGCCATGTGTTTTAAATAGTTATCCCCTGTACCTTTAGGCCTGAAATATTGAAGTTGGCTCATGACGTCTCCATGGCGGGACACTTGGGGGTAATAAAGGGGCTAAAATAAGACCTAAGATCGAATAACTCCGAATTTATTTTGGCCTGGACTTAAACGGGATGTGGTGGCTTACTGTAAAACTCGCCCCATCTGTCAGTTAGCTAGGAAGCCTAATCAGACTATTCCAGTTTCCCCTTTGTTTCCTACACCTGCCTTTAATGAACCTTCCAGCAGAGTGTTGGTAGACGGTGTAGGCCCTTTTTCTAGAAAACCAAAGACGGGAAATCAATATGTTTTAACAGTTATGTGTGCTCCCACCCGTTTCCCAGAGGCAAGGAACGAAGGCTCTTGTTAAGTAATTTTCTGTGTTTGGAACTTCCTAAATGTGTGCATTCTAACCAGGGGTCTGATTTTGTGTCCAACCTTTTCAAACAGATTTTGGAGCAGTTGGATATAGCTCACAGCCATTCCAGCGCCTATCAGCCTGAGTCCCAAGGTGCTCTAGAGAGATTCCACCAGACCCTGAAATCAATGTTGCAGGCTTACCGTCTGGAGTTCCAGAAGGAGTGGGATGAGGGGGTGCCCCTCGTGCCCCTTTTTGCAGTGAGAGAAGTTGTACCAGCGTCACTTGGCTTCAGTCCTGCAGAAACTGGTGTTTGGTCACACGGTTCGGAGACCTTTGAAGTCTTTCTACCCCTTGCAATCTGTTGGAGTATGCATGTCAGTTCAGATATAGGTATACTGAGGCTTGTGAGCTTGCTAACTCTAATCTACACCTGGTATGACCAGGGCTAAAAGTTATGGAGCCCCCTGGAGTCACATGGTAGAAAAAAATATTTGATGTGTGAATCCGTTCCCTCGGTTTAGTAATCCGTTCCCTCGGTTAAGTAATAAAAGTTTTTAGTCTTGACTTGAACATATTTGCTGAGGTTGCATCCCTAATGTAAACTGGCAGTGCATTCCACAATCTGGGTGCATAAAATGAGAATGCAGCCTCACCAAATCTCTTCTTTTGTACATGTGGTACACAGAGAAAACCAGCGTCAGAAGACCTGAGAGCTCTATTGGGCTGATATGCTAGCAAAAGGTCTTTCAGATATTCTGGTGCTGTGCCAGAACAGCACCCTTACCATGCCAATCCTGTGAAGCGTGCCCTCCTGCAGAGGGAAATTGCTTATAGGACTGAGCATGGTGTTGCTGAGCCTAGCCAAAGTGCCTGGAGCTCGCCATGTCTTCTTGTCCTAAAACTTGGTGTGTCAGAATACACAGAAAGTATATTTCTTTCCTCTCTCACGCTTTTCAAAAAATGCCGGTCGAGAGAGGACGCTGACGTTGCTTGTTCTCCGCCCGAAATCTAGGTGTGATTGCAGTAGACAGAGCAGATTGTCCTACAAAGACACCTAGATTTAGATTTAGTCATCTAAAAATTAATTAGACCCCTATACTTTCTTTTATTTTTCTGTTTCTTTTTATTTTACTACTCAATCTTTTCAGTTTGTAAAGCGTCTTTGAGTGTCTAGAAAAGCGCTATATAAGTCTAATGTATTATTATTATTATTATTATTATTATTATTATTATTATTATTATTATTATTACTCAATGCCCTAACTAAGGTTGACTCTTTTCCCTTGTCCAGGATGGATGACTGCATTGATCGGGTGGGATCAGCAAAGTATGTCTTAAAGATTTACTAAACGGCTACTGGCAAGTTCCATTCACTGACCTCGCTAAAGATTTCCGCTTTTGTCACTCCAGATGGACTTTGGACATACTTGGTTATGGCCTTTGGGATGAGAAATGCTCCCTCAACTTTCCAGAGGCTTGTTAATTATTGTGTGGTTTACCAAATTGTGGAGCTTATCTGGATGACATTGTGGTCAATAGCTCCTTTTGGAGTAAGCATATGTCTCAATTAACTGACGTCTTTGAATGTTTTGTCTAAAGGCTGATCTTACTGTGAATTTGGCAAAATGCAACTTCGGGAAAGCTACGGTCACTTATTTGGGAAAGATTGTGGGACTGGGCCAGGTTAGGTCAGTAAGGGCTAAAGTAGAGGCCATTGATGATTTTCCCCACCCCTCTCAATCGTAAAGGCCTGCGCAGGTTCGTGGAGATAGCAGGGTATTCCAGATCTTTTTGTAACATTTCTGCAGATGTTGTCAAACCCCTTACTGTTTCTTTTGAGTGCCAAGGTTTCTTTTGTTTGGACACAAAAGTGTCAGCAGGCATTTGAGGGGGCCAAGTGTCCACCAGTTGTGGCTGCTCCAGCATTGCACCTCCACCTTAGTTTACACCGACCATAATCCTTTTCAAAGACTGATGCGTTGGGAGTATTTTACTGCAAACCTTCCCTCTTGTTATCAGGCGTATTAAAGGGTGTGATAACATCCTTGCTGATTACCCTTTCCAGAGTTTGAACTTGTATTTGTATTTTTGCTGCCTCATCCATTCTTCATCCTGCCCTACTCCTGCCAGTCCCGGTGGGTGGATTGAGGACCTTCTGATGTGCCTTGTCTGCCTTGCTCCCCATCGGTCGGGGGGGGGGGGGGGGGGATTTCATTAAATCGCTACATTATTTAATGTCTTATGGGTGGGGGAGTTATGCCCCTGCCCAATTGGCTCTACTGAGGGGGCGTGTCTAAGGAGGCGGGGCCATGGATGTGCTGCACCTGCTGCTGAAGGGATCTACCTGCTGCTAATGGGATCTACCTGCTGCTAATGGGATCTACCTGCTGATGGGATCTACCTGCTGATGGGATCTACCTGCTGCTGAAGGGATCTACCTGCTGCTGAAGGGATCTACCTGCTGCTAATGGGATCTACCTGCTGCTAATGGGATCTACCTGCTGCCGATGGGATCTACCTGCTAATGGGATCTACCTGCTGCTAATGGGATCTACCTGCTGCTAATGGGATCTACCTGCTGCTAATGGGATCTACCTGTTAATGGGATCTACCTGCTAATGGGATCTACCTGCTGAAGGGATCTACCTGCTGAAGGGATCTACCTGCTGAAGGGATCTACCTGCTGATGGGATCTACCTGCTGCTAATGGGATCTACCTGCTAATGGGATCTACCTGCTAATGGGATCTACCTGCTAATGGGATCTACCTGCTAATGGGATCTACCTGCTGCTGATGGGATCTACCTGCTAATGGGATCTACCTGCTAATGGGATCTACCTGCTAATGGGATCTACCTGCTGATGGGATCTACCTGCTAATGGGATCTACCTGCTAATGGGATCTACCTGCTGCTGATGGGCTCTACCTGCTAATGGGATCTACCTGCTGCTGATGGGATCTACCTGCTGATGGGATCTACCTGCTGAAGTGATCTACCTGCTGCTAATGTGTTCCAAACCCTTCAAAAAGGACTACAGACTGTGTGGTTGCCTGTGTGGTTGCCCTCTCAAACACTGCTACCTTTTTCTGTTCTCTTCAGTATTGATATTCGGTTGTTTTCCTTTCGACTTTATCTGGTTATGTGCTTTATGTTTTCTTCCCCTGAGGTGTGATTTTCATTTTCATTTCATTTTCGTTTTTCCCTTTCCCCCCTACCACCAGACAATCTGAGGTAGTGTGACGTGTCTGTTTGTTTTCCTTTTCGAAATAGATGTTTGGACTGTGTTATGTGTAGGTATGTGGGTACCCTATTAAACCCTTTACTTTTAGCCAATTCAGCAGTTTGTGGCTTTGTTTATGTGTACAGCTTTTTGAGTAGCACTTTTGTTTTGTCCCTCTTGGTTACTTGGGACACCTACAGCCACTGGCGGACTCAGGGGGGGGGGGGGGGGGGCAGGGGGGGCGACCGCCCCTCCTGGTGCCCCCATGGTTGAAAGACGTCTCTCTTAAGTGCCCTTTTGAGTGGCAAAAATGCCCTTTTGAGTGGCGAAAATGAGAGGACGTTCCCTATTGGTGCCCCTCCAATGGTCTAAACTTGACCAACTGCCCCCACAGTCAACTCCACCATGTGCACTGATGGGGTCACATGTTGTGCAGTAGGTGCCCTTTTTTTCTTTTTGCCCCCCCTGCCCTTCAAACAGCCTGAGTCCACCACTGCCTACAGCCATAACAACAGATTTCAGTTAAATATTTCACATATTATATAACATAAAGTACAGTATATAAAAGCATTATTTTTTATACAATCTAAACCTTTTATATCCTTGTGGTTGTGTTGGGCACGCAATTCTTCTTTTCTACTAACATATTACAATATAATATGTGCCTATCCATATTGAAGCATTATGACATTCATAACATGTCTCTCGTGAAAGCGCCTTGAGTAGAAATCAAAAAATGATAGTGGAAATTATATAGAGCCATATGTTGATTCCCAGAGAGCCGACTGAAGATGTTGCTGATGAGATATAAATACTTCTGAGTGGGAGTCATGCTACCTGCAGAAAACAAAAGGTCTCTGTTTATCTGAGCTGGTTCCTCTGGAGGCACATTAAACATCTGCCCCTTCCCCCGATTTTTTATTTTATTTTTTTTTCCAGATTTGATCTCTTTTTCACCCAATTTGGTATCCAATTGAACCCAACCTAGCATCCAATTATCCCCTGCCTATTGCGTAGGATCCGCCGCCCGACCCCGTGGCCGGCAGCCCCAGAGGAGATCGCCAGGCAGACTAGCTGACTGGCTCCTGGAGCCCGACACCGTTATTCCGGCACCCAGGGGGCGGTGTTGCGCGACGGATCCTTGTCCGGAAATAGTCCTATACTGCCCTCGGGAGCGGCCGCTCAATATGCCGCTCCCTGTGTGCCCTGGCCATATCCGGGTCTGGCGAGACCGGGATTCGATCCCAGTCCCCGGTGGGCAGCTTGCACTAGTGGCTAGTGCTTAGACCGCTACACCACCGCGGGGCTACTCCTTCCCCCGATGTCTAACTCTCCCTGAGGATTAAGAAAGGAACTGAGAGAATGTGAGGCAAAGTGGAAGAGGAAGAATTAGGTGAATATCAGGGATCACTCAGCGATACACATTCCAGTGTACAAGTTTTGCTACACTATTATGCTTTTCTTACATTTTGGGTGGGTACGCCTCCAAAACCCCCTCTTCAGAAGACAACTTTCTTTTATTATGCACCTCATTGCACACTTATTTCATGCCTGACTCCAATCTAAGCTCTGAGTGATAGTTGAATGATTGGTGTCTGGCATGCAGTCAGACACAATTTAAAAGCCCTCTGCCTTGTAATCCTCTGAAGAGATAGATCGCTACATGCCCAGATTTGTCTGCTCAATCCCGAGAACGTCTATTTATCATAAACCACCATAAAACCACCAATCTCCTATCGCACTGGCACTGCTAATCACAATTAAACACACGTGCGGCGACAGTGCTGATGTAATCAAGGTTTTGTGAGCACAGCAAATTGCAGATGTTAGAATGTTCCATGGATCATACCGCTTCCTAAGTACAATCGATGCACAATATCCTCCTTCGTTAATTATGTTTCATCTCATTTCCCCCTCACACAGGGATTGTTTTATCATGTATTTGCCTGTTTTATTGATGACTTAATTACATTTAAAAGTAAGACAGGAAATTCATCGAGAGGCTAATTGTATCTGGAGGCTATTTGTGGAGACATCCCTGGTGGGATGACTGATTGACAGTAACTCATGAGTAAAAAAATATATCTTTGCGATCGATCAAATTTCAGGACCCTCCCTTCATGACCTTTCCTAGATATGTGAGTTCTACCAACCAGTATCCTTACATTTTCAAAATCACATCAGGATAAGCTAGTATAAAGCTATTTTTGCAGTTTTTCTGTGTAGGAGGCAGGCTAATTTACAAGAGATTTATTTGAGAAAGTACGGTAAACGTCTACCAGACACACCATGGATTCTGGGCACTTCAACCCCAGTACTCACTCAATGTATCAGCAGACACTTTACATAGTGGTGTAGGGCACTGTCCTTCATTCCACTAATGGTGACAGACATGCTAGAGAGAGAGAGAGAGGGAGAGAGAGAGAGAAAGAGAGAGAGAAAGAGAGAGAGAAAGAGAAAGAGAGAGCGAGAGAGAAAGAGAGAGAGAGCGAGGGCGAGAGAGAAAGAGAAAGAGAGAGAGAAAGAGAAAGAGAGAGAGAAAGAGAAAGAGAGAGCGAGAGAGAAAGAGAAAGAGAAAGAGAGAGAGAGTGAGAGCGAGAGAGTTGTTTTATGCTATATATTGAGACATATTCACTTACACAATATAACCCCTAATATTTGTGCAGATGTGCATGTTATGGTGGCCTTGTGCTATAGTTTCTGTGTCTATGTTTTGCTAGGAGACGTGTTGCTCCCTTATGCTGTCCGACAGATCCATTGGCCTTGGTAGACTGTACCATTGGGTTCACATTGGGTTCGCACATTGTGTTAAACTTTGGACAGTGAATGCCAGACATAGTCATCCAGGTGAGCAGGGAAGAAGAACAGCAAACTATCGAGACAAAAGGCTTACATGAGTCCTGGACACCCAAGGATATCTGTCTGGATAAGAGCCAGCACAGGGCAAAGGTTTCACTCCTGCTATTAAGAATCCCATTAAAGTAAGAGGAGGACTCACACTTGGCCATGGTCCTCTCTTTCTTACGCTTCTGAATGGAACCCTTTGTGAGTGCGCAATCAAAGTTTGCATGTCTTTATGACATGCGTCACATTGTCAATTTAATTGACACTTCACGTGACAATGCACGTGACAATGCAGTTATTAACCGACTTGGTTGGATTTGCAAGTACTCTATGCATCACCCAAATTGTATTGTATCTTTGAAAAGATGATGGGGACAAGTCCGCTACTCCCGAGTGGAAATGCTTGGAAATTCTCTGCAACTCTCTCCTTTTTGTGTTCTCCTTTACCCTGTGAGGTTGTTGCAAAAAAGTGTTTTTGCCATAAGACTACAGTATCAATTTTCCTGATTCTGCTTAAAACAGTATACTGTTTTACTGGTGTTTTTATAAACTGTATTGTTTCTAAGTGGAACTGCAGCATCACAAAAAATGCTACGCAATAGTCAGCGAACTCTTGAACTGTGATAGGGTAGACAACATTCTTAATGTCAGATGTCTATGGCCAGAGGGTGCTTTTTTGGGCTAATCTCATCTTTGCCCTTATGTTGTCACAAAGGTCCCTCACCACCATGTCCATACACACCTCAGTGTGACAGAGAACACTGACATATCAGATTTTACTGACAGACCGGAACAGCGGGCGAAGGTTCACATTGCTAGCAGAGCCAGAGGGGGGGAAACAAAGCGTTGCTTCTATATCTTATGTATGCTGTTTTGTTTTTTTGTTTTTTACAACCCTTTGTTAGAAGTTATTTATTTCTATATAGATGTTTGTCTCTGTGCTCTAAGCGAGAGATCACACACTTTTACGTGTTTATAACCTGAATTAATGTCATCATCATTACGCCAACACAGTGCACGAACAATCCAAGAGGCATGGGCGGCGTGTGCGTATGCATGTGCATGCGTGTGTGTGTGGATACATTGCAGTGTGTATGTGGGTCTGAAGTTGTGTCAGTTGAGCGGGTCGTATGGCCTGTGGGTCGGAGCTGTTTTGGGACCTGTTGTTTTCTGGGTCTGGACTCTCTGGTCCTGTTTGCCAGATGGTAACAGAGAAAGCAAGATATGTCTGGGGCGGCTGCGGCCCCTGATAATCTTCCCGGCTCTCCTCCTGCACCTCTCCGGCGGTAGTAGACGTCCTGTACAGTTGGGAGCTCAAGGCCTGAGATGACCTGGGCTGTGTTCACCACTCTCTGCAGCAGAGCCTTATCTTAACGAGGGAGGTGCAGCTGCATTAAAAGTGTCATACTAGGGCGCAAAAAGGAGAGCGCACCTCCTCAGGCCGCTCCCCTTTTGGCCAATTGCCAAAACTGTCAACTATCAAATCCTTTGGAAATGAATCAAATAAGCACTACTCGTTCCAGTAACTTTCAGTCACCGGTAACTGAATAATTGTCACCGATTCACAGGGGCACTACATCATTTAACGGTACACTACTGAACACTGTGCACATAATCTACATTACTTACATTAATCTACATACTCATGAAATCAGCACATAACAGATGTATTAAAAGTGGGCATAAACAAACAGGTCTGAACCACAATGAAGGCAGCCTATTAGCAGCACACAGCCTATTAGCAGCCTATTAGCAGCCTATTAGCAGCACACAGATCTAAAAATAGCCTCGGTTCCCAGGAATATGTTTGATGTCATGATGACAGCAGGGAGTTAATCAGAGAAGTTAATAAAAAAAAGAGTACAATTGTTCATGAGATAATCACTTGTGAGCAAGCCACAACAGGGGGGCAGTTTCATTGGGCACCTCTGACCTACAGAATATAGAAAGAACTAGATGATTTATTATATCTGAAGCCAATTTGCATGAGTTAACTTAAGTTATAATAACTGAAAAGAAAATCGTCTTTAGACTACGCCTCCAGCATTGAGAAATAAGGAAGAACATCTTCATCTAGTGATGCATCATGTGTATTGCTGACATTGTTTATTTCCCCCATATCTTACTGTTCTACTCCCACTGCTAGTTACACTGCTACTGTATACTTACTATTTGTTATTGACTGAGTTCTTATCTTATATAAGTTCTTACAATGTATTGCCTCATTGTGTATTCTTGTGTATGGTTGCTATTTCTATTATTTCACTGCACTGTTGAGAAGTAGCTTCTAAGTAAGCATTTCCTTGCACTGTTTACAACCTGTATCCTGTGCGTATGACAAATAAACTTAGATTTGATTTGATTTAATGCTGCTTTAATTTAAGGACACAATAATTAGGGGAAGTAACAAACTAATGTTTGCCTTTGACTGGGAAATTATAGACATTATGATAGACGTTCACAATTATTCAGAATTAGCCAAAAATACTTTGGTTATTGGTTATATTGGTTGATAGATACATTCAGAGGAAATTACTAAGGAGCTTGATATTGATTGTAAAACTTAACAAAAATCAATCAAAAATACAACACAGGCACCAACATATTGACACTATCTTTTATAGTCATTAGTAACTGGTAAATACTTTAGCCTCTGTCATTCCTGAGTGCATACCAGTTATTATACCAGCAACATTAGAAAGCACAGTATTCCTAATGGAAGTAATACCCTCTTGTGTTTCACTGAATCGTGTAATTGGACAAAGAACTCCCAAACCCAATCTCTAGGGATATCTCCTGGGTGCTGCTGTCAGGGCCCAGGTGGAGAATCACAAATCTGAACTGCAGTGGCAAAAACCCTATATAGGATCAATACAAATAGGCTTCTATTTAATGTGATTTGGGGAGGTCTTTTTTTCAGCAATTGGAATACTCCCCCCCTCACAACACAACAATTGATCTCAAGCCAGCACCCACAAGGATGCTTGAATTATTCAGCTCTCTTTCATTTCCTTATCTTAAAGAGGAATAAATGGACTGCACATATACTATATATACTGTAGTATAGGAATACAGGAGATTGAAGTGAGGTTCCATATTTTAGATCAACCAGGGAGTGTAGAATAGTTGGTAAAAAGGTTTGATCTGACTGATAGATTGGCTTATTTGGTAACTACTTACTGGTAACTAGACAAATATACTATTTAGATGCCTATCGGGAATCAATGTGCAATTAACTAGTTTAAGTAAGAGTCATTCCTGTCATGCTATTTGTACGTCGGGAAAAATCTCTCTTAATTTAATTATTGCAAGTTAATTAAGACTGCAAGTTATATTGAAATCGCAAGTATTCAATCGCCAACTGGTAATCCAAACCGTATTGTCATTTCTAGGCTTGCCTGGTTAATTAATATTGCATAGATATACACACACACACACACGCACACACACACACACACACACACACACACACACAGACAGACAGACAGACACACACACACACACACACACACACACACAGAGACACACAGACACACAGACACACACACACAGACATATCATAATAGGAACACTTAGGAGAAAGGGGGTGTGGAGAGGTCATGTTGGTTTAATTGCCAACAAGACACCTGCCAGGCATGTCCACTCTTCTGTGACACCATGAACCAGGACAGTTTTAAAGCTCATAAACACAGAACGTGATTCACATATAAACACATGCAAATGGAATGCAGTGGTCACACATTTAGCCAACCTGTTCCCCCACTAATCATACTTTCATACCAGTTTAATAATCAGCCTGTCTTCAAATCCATCTACAAGACAGTCTTTCCTGAGCATAGTACCGGCTGTCTGTGTCTGTCTGTCTGTCTGTGTCTGCCTGTCTGTGTCTGTCTGCCTGTCTTTCCTGAGCATAGTACCGGCTGTCAAGCCACTTGTAATGAAAGTATGAGGTTACTTGTTGTGAGGCACAGGAGATGAATCAATACAGATCTAAGGAACGCAAATAGTGTAGACCTGCTTTACTGGTGTCAGAGTCCAAATGAAACATGTTTGTTTCGCCTATAAAATGAAAACTGAGATAGCGAGATAGAGAGAGTGACGTAGGGTATTTTAAAACTTGGTCCCTGTTTCAGAAAATTTTCTGAATGCTCCAAATGAACAACATTTAAACAGGCCCTCAAAACCCACCTCTTCAAGCTTGCCTTCAACAGTTAACCCTCTCCCCCTCTCCCCTTCCCATGTGTCCCCAGCACTACCTTAATTAGGCCCCTATACTTTCTTCTATTTCTTTTTTATTACTACTCGATCTTTTCAGTTTGTAAAGCGTCTTTGAGTGTCTAGAAAAGCGCTATATAAGTCTAATGTATTATTATTATTATTATTATTATTATTATTATTATTATTATTATTATTATTATTATTATTATAACTCTCAAGCAACCTGAACTGAGACCGTCTCAGGTCAGAGCAGTCGAGTCTTTCCCAGACACTGTTGCCCAAAATGCATGAAAGGTCAGCTGGGCCAATGTGTTAAACGTGGCCTTCATTAAGCTAATAGAAAGACCATTACAAACGGACAGCACATTGGCCTAATCGGCTTAATACACCAACCAATGATCTCCAACAACACGTTCACCGTCACCTTCCCCCCTGTTCCCACCACCATCAGTGGCCAGATAATCCCATTTGACTAGTTTTATGTCCCTTTGCTATTGATCACGCAGGATCAAGCCAAGATTTTGCAAGATAAAGGGGAAACTTGCTGCGATTGCTAGCAGAGACAAACACCAGGATAGCATGATTGCAAACCTCCTTCGGGATAGTGTTTGGCTCACCCGAGACCTCCGTTGGCAACGATCAATGGACAAGCCAATTGCAGAGCAACCTTGTTTGGCGAACGCCTACTTCGAATCACGGTGGATGAAGTACACACTCCAATCTTTTTACTGACTAGTCTTCTCTACATTCGTCATCTCGTGATCTTAGAATGATAAGGTTCTATCTCCGTTTAGAATGATAAGGTTCTATCTCCGTTTAGAATGATAAGGTTCTATCTCCGTTTAGAATGATAAGGTTCTATCTCCGTTTAGAATGAGAAGGTTCTATCTCCGTTTCGAATGAGAAGGTTCTGGCACCGCGGTGGCGCAGCGGTCTAAGCATTAGCCTCTAGTGCAAGCTGCCCACCGGGGACTGGGATCAAATCCCGGTCTCGCCAGACCCGGATATGGCCGGGGCTCACAGGGAGCGGCATATTGAGCGGCCGCTCCCAAGGGGGGTATAGGACTATTTCCGGACAAGGATCCGTCGCGCAACACCGCCCCCGTCTAGTGCTGGAATAACGGTGTCGGGCTCGAGAAGCCAGACAGCTAGTCTGCCTGGCTATCTCCTCTGGGGCTGCCGGCCACGGGGTCGTGTGGCGGATCCTACGCAATAGGCAGGGGATAATTGGATAATAGGTTGGGTTCAATTGGATACCAAATTGGGTGAAAAAGGGATACAATCAGAAAAACTAATTTAAAAATTAAAAAAAGAATGAGAAGGTTCTATCTCCGTTTAGAATGATAAGGTTCTATCTCCGTTTAGAATGATAAGGTTCTATCTCCGTTTAGAATGATAAGGTTCTATCTCCGTTTAGAATGATAAGGTTCTATCTCCGTTTAGGGCAGTTCAGAGATATTGAGCGTCAAAGTTTTTACATTCCATTATGTTTTGTGAGATGGAAACTTTGTATTTTATGAATTACCAACTCAAAAATGTCAACATTTTAAAAATAACACCACACAAGGCATTAATAAACACCTAATGGATCAAATTTTGACAAAAATGGAGATAGAACGTTATAATTCTAACGTCACGATCTGTCTTGACTTTTCATCGTTGTTGACAGCAAAAGACACAACTAAAACCAATTAAATGGGATTATCTGGCCTTGGCATCGGTGGTCTGTTTGATATTCTAGGCTTATTTTACACTGTGCGCAATAGCCTGGGGACAAGGTTAAACCTAGTCCCCTGAACATGTGATGGTGTTTTTGCATACCTGTGAACCAAATGTGAAATGGATACTTAAGGCATTTAATGCATTTCTGTGACTCAAAAGAGTTTGATCCCACATGATTATTGCATAACCATGGGCTATAATTGCGCGGAATGCAAACTTTTCACATCCCAATGTTGGGTTTTATATACAAACACCAAGAGGGAATGAATCAAGAACTGAAGAACTGACTAAAAAATACGTCATCATTATTTTTGTTACTTTACTTTAGTTACTAAGCAGATATTTAAGTTGAGAATTGTGTACTCACGTCACGTTTGGAGGAGAGAAGGAGACTATCAGGTACTGTTCTGTCAAAGATGTTCAGAGAGGAGACCGAAGACATTAGTTAGCTGTGGACATGAGACTATTCATCAAATCAAACAGGCCCAAAAAGCTAATCTAATATAATCTAAGCTAAAAACCTTCATGTTTTGCAACAGTTATGATTAAACACAAACACTTCTATCAATGTCTTTTATCCATGAACTATTGTCTCAACATTAAATGTTTTATCTATTTACTTCTTATATTTGCTTTTATTCATTGTCATTTTTCTTTTCTTACTATGCTCCTCTTGCTGTATTTTTTAATAATGTATGTAAAGCACTTTGAGTTGCCCCTGTTGTATGAAATGTGCTCTACAAATACACTAGCCTTGCCTTGCCTTGCCTATTGATCCTCCTACTGTATGACACATAGATATAGATATGGGACAGACAGACAGACAGACAGACAGACAGACAGACAGACAGACAGACAGACAGGATACTTTATTGATCCCCAAGGGGAAATTCAGGAGATCCTATAAGCTTAGATAGAAGCTTCTGTGTCATTAACCTATGTTTCTGTGTCATTAATTTTCCAGCAGGATTTCTTTCTCTGCATGTTGGCTACCATTCCTGATTCCATCCCATGCATTACAATGAGTCTGTCCTCCGGTTTCTACCTCCACCAGCCTCTCCTGATCTTAAACGCTCTCCTGGTTGGGATCACAGCCAGCGAGAGACCTGGGAGAGTTCTGGAGCAGCGAACCATGTGAATGGAAAAACAGTCAAGAAAACCTTTGAGGAAAAACTCTGATAAGAATTATGTCTCATGCTCTAACCCACAACTGAATTACTCATATGAGGCAAATACATTCTATCTAATGTGTGAGCTTCTGTTGAATGGGCTTGTTGTTGTTGTTGTTGTTGTTGTTGTTGTTGTTGTTGTTGAAGTTGTCACTCCAAATCTTTTATCCCTTCAGCTATCAGACTACTTAAGTCAGATGATGATCACTTCAAGTAGACTTACCATGCACTATTCTTAGTAGAGTAGTTTTTTATTTTTCTGATTTCTTATTAATTAACTGTGCTTGACATGACATTATACTGTTGTATGTTGTTTGTGTCTGAATGAGGAGTAAGCTACAAATGAATTGCCCCCAGCGGGATCAATAACGTTGATTCTGAATCTGAATCTGAATCTGTTGTTGAGCTCGAAAGTAGTTCTTTGAAGTAAGAGTGTTGGTTATGTGCATTATGGGAGTAGCTGTGACTAAGATGATTTCATTAGATAATTAATAGGCACTATATGCTCGTGAAAGCAGCCAAGTTTATGCTCATCCATAGCATTCAACAGTTGTGACATGATTGTGCTGGCTATTAGAGTTTTATGTAGTCGTAGACTTCATTCATTCTCCTCCCGCCCACTGCATTTTGCAGTTCAAAGATGCTTGCGCTTGGCAACGCTTCTCTCTCAGAGGACAAAACAATCTCTCACTTTTCCTTAGAGTTCTTAGGCAGTAAACTGTGCAATTAAGATGAATTGTCACATTTCACTATGCAAATGATTCCTCATGGTATCATTCATTTCCTGGCTCCTAGATCTGTGTGAATCTGTTGACGATGGGCTCTATGACTGGTTTCATTTATGTGGTTTGCCAATCTGGCATTTGGGCCCTGCAGTGTGAAAACTGTAATGGGATGGCTTCTAGACGTCCACTGACCTCCAGATTTTTTTTTTTACCAATGCAGCTCCTTCTGTTTTTCTTCTTTTTTTTTTTTACAAAGTCAATGGTTTTCAGAAGCATAAACTCTCTCTTTCTCTCTCTCTCTCCCTCCCTCTCTCTCTGTCTCTCTCTCTCTCTCTCTGTCTCTCTCTCTCTCTCTCTCTCCCTCCCTCTCTCTCTCTGTCTCTCTCTCTCTCTCTCTCTCTGTCTCTCTCTCTCTCTCTCTCTCTCTGTCTCTCTCTCTCTCTCTCTCTCTCTCTCTCTGTCTCTCTCTCTCTCTCTCCCTCCCTCTCTCTCTCTGTCTCTCTCTCTCTCTCTCTCTCTCTCTCTGTCTCTCTCTCTCTCTCTCTCTCTCTCTCTCTCTCTCTCTCTCTCTCTCTCTCATGACAGACAGTAGTTGGTATAACAACTCTGTAACAACTGCTTTCTTGTTTTATTTTCTATGCTTCATGTGAAGTGCTTCGTAACCTGCTTTTGAAAAGTGCAAAACAAATAAAGTTGTCTTCATCGGTATCTCGTCTCCTGAATTTGTTTACAGGCTTTGGGATGCGTGCAGAGTCGTGCAGAGTCATTTTTCAATGTTTGCATGTCCCTGATCCTAATGAAGAGCTGTATTTGCATAAGGATGGAAGGATCCAGGTGCTTAGACGTGGATGTAGATATCTAAAGCATAGTGCAGCTCCCTAAACACACACAACCTTCAGCCAGACCAGAAGGAGCACTCCATCAGTCCAGGTATGATTGATATATTGATTTACTTTTGTATTCAGTTTGAATTTCAGAGTTTGTGTCTGATTTTGAGAGGACTAATACTGAATTGGATTTCACACAATGTGTGATGTTTAATTTGAATTTAAATTTGGAGATGAGATAATACATCATGAATACCTCGGAGTCAATAATCCACTCTAGACAGTTTAAGGAATACTTTTTAAATTCAGAACAATTATTTTTTAAATATAATTTATTCAATGTATCAATCTATTTCATCCCCTGCATTTCAACTTATCCAAATGAAAGTAGACATTTCTCTTCAAAGTGCTTTTGAATCCAATAGTAGTATTAATGTCTGTGAATCCACCCCTGAGACTCAAATTGATGTAAACATCCTTGTTTGTTTTCTCTCTTCTGTCTAACTTTCTAACGTCCACAGAGACCGTCGACACGTTGAGAACTGAGGAGATGAACGGCTCTATCACAAATGACTCCTCTGCTCATCCCCTTACGGATTTACCTGATGTTCATACAACAACCATACTCCTCTGTAGCGCCAACACTGCAGTCAGCCTCATCCTGGGTCTCCCCACCAATCTCTACACCATGTGGCTGATAGTGACTGGACCAGGAGGGCTGGCGGCGTCGGAGTTCTTCGCCTTCAATCTGTCCGTGACTGAGATCCTCTACGCTCCGTCCAATGTACTGTCCTTACTTTACTTTCACCATATTAACAAACAACTCTCTTCCAGTCTTCATCTGGCTGGCACATTTGTCGGGGGATTTAGCGTCTTCGGTCGTCTCCTTTTCATGTGTAGCATCTGTGTGGAGCGCTACCTGGCGGTGGTCCACCCTGTGGTCTTCCTGAGGTACAGACCCCTGAGGTACAGGGTGGCCTGCTCTGGCCTGGTCTGGTTGATCGTGCTCGGGCTGTCTGTGATATTTATCCTTCTTAAGATCAAATATTTTTCTTATGTTATCTTGGGTGTTTACCTGGTCATGATCTCTGTGAAGTTGTTCTGCTGTGTCTCCGTTCTCAGAGCTCTGAAGCGGCCAGGGCCGGGGGAGGGGGAGAGGGAGGGAGAAGGGATGAACGATATGAAGAGGAAGGCCTTCAAGATCATTTTAATTGTCATGGTGTCTATGTTGGTGACTTACATTCCCCTGTTAGGAGCAATGATTCTCTCTCCTTACTTGGACCATTTTAGATTTCTCTTAGCTTTCACAGCATCTATGTCCGTCTTTGTGGTCACGGGGTTTGTTCAGCCCCTCCTCTACCTGCAGAGGGCTGGGAAACTGCCTTGTGTCAGAGGATTCTGAGAGACCTGCTTTTGGTAATCGGCGAGGAAAACCGGGAGGGTTACTGGGGGCGGGTCAACTGCTCTGGGCTTGGGGATTCATAATACTGCCCCTATTTGAGAGTGTATAACACAGGCGTTGTGTGTGGCCCTTTAGCGTGGAGTTTGAGTGCCGTGTGTTTACCTGCTTTATGTGTGGCCTTTTCCACGTGTGCAGAATGCTGCTGTGTGGACTTTAGAGTTGGTTGTACTGGTTCACCTGAAGGCAGTGGAACAACCATGTTGAGTGTGGTTGGGGGGACTGATTCGCTACACCACAAAGAGATTCGCTACACCACAAAGACACCCAAGTACCTGTCAACATACTTCCAAAAAGTGAACAACGTCCACACATACAACACCAGAGGAAGCTCCACGAACCACGTTCAACCGCGTTGCACCACAAACAAGGGGTTAAACTCGTTTGCAAACTATGCAGTAAAAATGTGGAACGCCCTTCCTATAATCTTAAAGGAGTGCAAAACACTGCCCACCTTCAAAACCACTCTCAAAAAACATTTACAGGAGGCTGCAATCCGTAACTGGACCCTCTAAATCAAAAATCAGATTAAAAGACCCGAACTACCCACTGTACATACTTTGTGTTTTGTCCCCCGCCCCCACCTGTGGTGTATGTCCCCACCTGCCCTACCCGCTGTACATACCTGATGTTTTGTTGTATTGTTCTTCCCATGATGGATGTATTTTTATCTTGTAGATAGTAATAGTTATTTGTCTGTATTATCTTGTAGATAGTACTAGTTTGTTTTGTCGGTCTTACATGTAACGATGAATTGAGAATCAAGGACCCCAATTGAAATAAGCCAGTGGCTTTCTTGGGTTTTTATCCTGTTAGTTGACCTTGTATGTAATATGTACTTTCATGTACCTACTTCTGCAAATCTTCTAATAAAGTTTTCAATCAATTCAATCAATCAATCACTCTTGTTACCCACCTGTCAAATTCCCTCCTATGAATTTTAGACCTGTTAAGTTGAATAAAGACTGTTTGCTTTTCTGTATGCCTGGGTTGTTGCGTGTTCTCTTGGTCTCTGACAGAGCCCTTTCCGGGCTGGTTTATTACACCTTCAGCCACACGGCTGTCCATGGTTGCGCAATCAGCCGTTAATTCAATGAGTTCTAACAGGTTCACCCACAGTGTTGACTCAATAAAACTACACGCCATGGTGGTACTACTCAATCAAGAACAAACCAAACTAAATGGCTGAGGTTTAAATAAGACAGGCTCCTTCAAAATCCTCTCTAATGTTCTAATCATTTGGTGAACTTCTATGTGGTGATTCTAATTTTAGGCATTTTAAGTGGTAATAAATGTGGGGGTTACTATTAATCACATTTTACATTCACACATTCACATTTAATTTTTAATCACATTTTACGTTTACGTTTTTCAGCTTTATTTGTTTAGTTATATTACCTCCTATATCTACTCAATATACAATACATCAAATGTCCATATGTTTAAATATGTTGAAAAAAAGGTTTTCATGGGATGTCTTATCTTTTTCACATGACTGTATAATAATGCCATTTAGCTGACACGTTTATCCAAAGCGACTTCCATTGGAGTGAGTGCATACCTTTTTCTGAATATATGGTCCCAGTGGGAATCGAACCCACAACCTAAGTGTTGTTAGTTAAAAGTTAATTACATTGTTGAAGCAAAATATGTCAAACCGAGCAATAGTATTTAAATACACCAAAGTCAGAATCACTAAAGCCCAGCCCAGTCCATATTCTAGGCCTTTTACTTTCAACAGCTGCAGGGACACTTAAGTTGACTTTCTGCTCGAACCTTCACCACCTTTAAGGTAAGATTTTCACTCAAGTACACTCAACTTATATAAATATTTTTATATATTTATATATAAGTATATAGAGTGTCATTTGATTAACACTCATGTTCAAACGCAATGTTATTATGTCGCCCCCCCCCCCTCCCCCCCGCCTAAATCTACTGGTGTTTTTGTACCCCCCCCCCCACCATGACCACACACTGTACATACTTGTTGTTTTGTCCCCCTGCCCGAACTACCCATTGTACATATTATATGTCTGTCCCCCTGCCCGAACTACCCACTGTACATACTTTGTGTTTTGTCCCCCGCCCCCACCTGTGGTGTATGTCCCCACCTGTCCTACCCGCTGTACATACCTTATGTTTTGTTGTATTGTTCTTCCCATGTTGGATGTATGTTTATCCTGTACGTAGATAGTACTAGTTATTTGTCTGTATTATCTTGTAGATAGTACTAGTTTTTTGTCTGTCTTACATGTAACGATTAATTGAGAATCAAGGACCCCAATTGAAATAAGCCAGTGGCTTTCTTGGGTTTTTATCCTGTTAGTTGACCTTGTATGTAAGATGTACTTTCATGTACCTACTTCTGCAAATCTTCTAATAAAGTTTTCAATCAATCAATCAATCCATTGTTTCCTGCATTGGAAATCTGAATGCCGAGTGAACCCACTGGCTTGTCCCTTGTTCCTCTGTCTGTCAACATTGTTGTATGACGTGGTTGTGTTCGACGCAGGATGATGACAAGCACTTGGTCCAAGGACTGGCTTGCTTTCTCTTTCCATGTCTTTGTCTAGACGTCTGCCCCCTCGAAGCGCCGATTCAGAGCATGAAACTAATTATTTATCCTGTTCAGAGATTTAATCATAGCGCTTTGAGCTGTTTCTTTGTAAGGCATGGTTGATGCGCAGGGAGTCTGTGTATTATCCGAGCAATGTGTTCTGGGCAATGTGTCTGGACGCCATGAAGCGTCTACCGGTCTAAATGATATATTCTATCAATCCAATATGTGCGAGGTGTGCTACAGTTGTGTTTTATATCTCTATAGCTTTATAGTACATTGTGTTGAATCCTTCACTTATGGAGGCTCATATTGCAGGCATTCAGTTCATCTTTATTGTCATGAATCCATGAATATGTACACCCTGAATATGTACACCACAACACCCTGTCTGAACTGCATAGTGCCTGTAATGGACTGACTTATATAGTCGCCTTATTCCAAGGCGCTTTACAACAGCCTCTCATTCACCCATTCACACACCAATGGCGGCAAGTTACCATGCAAGGCGCCGGCCTGCTCATTGGGATTAATTTGGGGTTCACTGTCTTGCCCAAGGACACCTCGACATGTGGCCAGCCGGGGTTCGAACCGCCGATCAGCTGACCTTAGACGGCGATCATTAGACGGCGGCTCTACCTCCTGCGCCACAGCCGCTACGGCAGCCACCTGTCCCAGTCCTAGTCCAATCTCCAGGGACCCGACCCACCCTGGGCACGTACACTTTACCAGGCTGCCCTCGAAAAGGAGGTTCAGGACCCTGGCCGCTAAGACAAACAGACTGAAGAACTGCTTCTACCACAGGGCCGTCAAGGCCCTGAACACAGCAAAGACCTAAGTTCTGGGCCCTGGACAGTCTGGACGGATTGTATGGCAGCTGCTGGACTGAAAAAATCAGGTGTAGTGCTGAGGCACAAACATGTACATTTCAAGCCTGCAAACTGTGACACTTTAAATAACGTGAAAAAATACTATTGTGCAATATGACAACCCTAGTTGACTATCTGTACAGTATAGTACAGTGGATTGTGTACATAGCCTTTATTTATGTAAACCAGCTCCTTACCTTCTTGTGATTTTTTTTTTCTAAAAGTTTTTTTTTTCCCCTTTCCTAACACCAGGGGAGCCACCCCTCCTTAATTTCGTTGTTTGGTACCTGTACTGTAGCAATGACAATAAAGTCCATTCATTCATTCATTCATTCATTCATTCATAGTCTGCGGTCTTCCTGGGCAAAGGGCCTGACAGAACTGGGCCTGATCTCCAGTGACAAAGCTTCCTTCTCTTTGTCACAGGTCTGGCTCTATACTGTACACACCCGGTCCTATCAATATTAACATATGCCCAAAAGCTGACGCTTTTATCCAAAGCGCATACAGTTTCAGTACCGGTATATATGGAAATGAACCCACAATCACAATCCACACAAAAGCGTGGTTAGCGCCATGCTCTACCAACTGAGCCACAGAGGACCACAATCACACAGAAGACCACGATCACAGCCTTGACTGCTATTCCAGCTTTACTGATGCAGCCTTAGCCTCCATCCAGGACCACTAGATGATGCACTACTGTACCTCACAACCTCATTGTCACTAATGTCCCCTATGACTGATTACAGCTAAGAAACCACTCTTTTTGTTGAGTCATTCGCCAATGCATGCTTCTATTGTCGAGTCATATAAGACTTAATTTAAGTTCATTCGTTTTATTTCAAGTTCATTTCATATCAGTGGTGGTAAATCGTGAGCTTAGAATTATAAGGTTCTATCTCCGTTTAGAATGATAAGGTTCTATCTCCGTTTAGGGCAGTTCAGAGATATTGAGTGTCAAAGCTTTTACATTCTATTATGTTTTGTGAGATGGAACCTTTGTATTTTTATGAATTACTAACTCAAAAATGTCAACATTTTAAAAATAACACCACACAGGCATTAATAAACACCTAATGGATCAGATTATGTAAACTCAATTTTGACAAATGGAGATAGAACCTTATAATTCTAACGTCACGAAATGGCGATGTGTGGCGATGTGCTCCAACAGACAGGACAGATCATTGTACTGTCCATATGTAAAACCTGTACAATACACAAAGTAGTTGGGCACTTTGCTTTCATTGACTGACTCAGAGGTTAAGTAATTATGTGGATTTTGGTTTTTCTCAAGATCTCTAATGCACTTTTTGAGAGCCTCAATTTCTTTGTTGAAAGATAGATTCTGTTCAGTCTCCAACAGGGAGACATAATACACGACAAAGTAAAACAATCTTGCTTAAACTTTAAAAGGTGCGATATGTAACATTGAAGCTTTCTAATGGTTGTAATGACTGTTTAATCAATAGCAAGCAGGGAATGAGATCCGTTGAAAGAAATATGCTGTTTTGGTCCCCTGCTTTCTAAAATGGAGTGTCGAGGGGTGAGACTCAGTTTGTATACAAACATGTTGTAACAGGCCCGGGGTGTTCTAGGGGAATGGACTTTTGATTTTCGCATTTCTGTCTCTGGTGGCTCTCTTCAATTTCAGATTTCCAACAGACTTACCCCCCCTGCTCCTTTAAAGAGGTATTGAAGAGTCTTTTTTGCCATTAAAATGTTTTCAGTCATGCTCCTACTCTATCTTTAATGCAATATAAGAACGTTCAGTTAAACGTAGATAAAGTACTACAATACAATACACATAAATGCTCCAATAGTCACTGATCGGTCCAATTAAAGTGCATCACCAAGGTCAAATCAATAGGGGAAAGCTTCTTGGAGACAATCCAACAGCCTACAGTAGTACCACATTCTTTGGCCCACCATCACAAGAAATCGTAAGCAAAAAAGCAATCACGGTTGATCTCAGTTGATCTCTGAAGTCCAGTCAAGCAAACAATTGCACTGCTTTGCCTTCGAGTGGACTGATTGGATTTGCGTACAGCTGATGGCGCAGGAGGGGCCGGCTGTGGCGCAGGAGGTAGAGCTGCCGTCTAATGATCGCAAGGGTGGCAGATCGGCGGTTCGAGCCCCGGTTGGCCACGTCAAAGTGTCCTTGGGCAAGACACTGAACCACAAATTGCATGGTATCTTGCTGCCATTGGTGTGTGAATGAATGGGTGAATGAGAGGCTGTTGTAAAGCGCCTTGGATAAAGGCGCTATATAAGTCAGTCCATTTACCGTTTATGTGGAGAAGCAGCAATGATACAGAGGCTTCGGAAAGTATTCAGACCCCTTCCCTTTTTCCACATTGTTATGTTATCGACTCTATTTAAAATGAATTAAATGTTATTTTTTTTACATCAATCCATACACAATAGACCATAATGACGAAGCGAAAAATGTTTTTAAATGTTTCAATGTTTTTTTATTTTATTTTTATTGAAATCAACGCTTTGCTATGACACACATTTGCTCAAATGCAAAAAAAGTCAACGCAACAAGTTGAGTTGAGTCCATCTCAGTACATGTGAGTGATGGAATGAATATCTTATTGTAGTACGACTACTATCGTCTTTGGTTTGTAGAGGAACCAACTGACCGACTGTGACTGAATGACATTCAATGACTTACAATGGCGGGAGTTGGCAAATTTCTGATTTCTGATTTACCACAGCAAGTCATAGAGAGGACGCAGGCGCTGAATGTTCGCCGCTTCTCCACCAGAGCTAGCTTAGCTCCAGTCTTTATTTTACTTTTTAATCAGTACTAAAGTTAGTATTTTAGCATATAGTATTTTAGCGTGTCTTTGTTACTCTCCGGCAACTTTTCGGCAACTTTTGGCCACGAGCAACAGCAAGCCATTGTTGCCTACCTGCCGTCCTGCAACCTCGGCTGGTTCCAGTCCTTCACTTCCCTCGGAGCCAAGGATCACCTCCAAGTTCCAACAGGATCCTATTTCTCGGCTCTTCACAACACTGCTCGGAGGCTAAAGCGGCCAGGCCACAGTTGCCTGGACCGCAACACCGCCGCCAACGCATCTCGGCTAGCCTGGCTAACGGCTAACAGTCAACAGGTTCTGTATCCCGCCGACCGGCATGATGCTGACATATTCCATCCCCCGCTTACTGGAGCTGAGAAATCACACAATTCCAGCGTGTGTTTCAGTTACCAAAAACCTTGGTCTTTTCCACCGCCCACGATATATCCATAGAAGCACCCGTCGTCAGTTTGTGTACTGTCAGACCGGTCACAACATACCATCCATCCGCTCAGCTGAGCGCTCCGTCGCATCTGTTTCACGTCATCAGAACACTGTCGCGTCTGGAGTTTGTAGCAACGGAATCACCGCGAGAGCACTACAACCCAAGCAGCAGCATGAAAAACGTGGAGTGGATTTTCGTGTTGTCATTCCACTACAGAGACTCACCACCTTACCAACAGTCAAAATAGAGCTTTTTAACACCCAATCACTTACTCTTAAAGCACCACTCATAAATGAACATATTCTGGACAAGGGCTTAGACCTGATGTGTCTTAGTGAAACCTGGCACCAGCCTGAGGTTTATTCTAGCCTGAATATAGCCTGTCCACCTGGCTATAGCTATACTCAGAAAGCCCGCAGTACTGGTCGGGTGGGTGGCGGCTTAGCCATTTTTCATAAAAATGAGCTGGAAATAACACCCCTCCCCCTCCCCTCACCATCTTCATTTGAATGCCTTGCTGTTAAATGTAAACCACCTTTTTCCATGACATTATTACTCATCTACCGGCCACCTAAACTTAAACCAAATTCAGTCTTCATCTCAGAAATACATGACCTTTTCACATCACTCTGCACTTCATCTTCCAATATCGTAGTTCTTGGTGACGCAAATATCCACGTTGACAATCCCTCCTGCCCCTTTGCTCGTGAATTCCTGCAACTCCTCGACTGCCTCAACCTCTCACAACATGTCCATGTCCCTACTCACAGGAAGGGCCACACACTGGACTTGGTCATCACTGACACCACCACCCCGGTCAGCAACCTAGTTGCCTATGAAATGGGAGTGTCCGACCACAAGGTCATTTCCATGGTTCTACCATTCCCTCCCTCCCATACCAAACCAAAACGCCAAATACACTTCAGAAATCTGAAACGCATAAACCCAGAAACCCTGACTTCAGACCTAAATCATCTCTCCTCTGCCACCCATTCATCAGCTACTGAATCGGTGGCATTCTACAATACATCCCTGAGCAGCCTCCTGGACACCCATGCCCCACTACAAACTCGAACTGTTTCCTTTTCTCGTTCAGCTCCCTGGTTCACCAGCGAGCTTCGGAAAATGAAGGCGGCTGGGCGTGTCCTGGAGCGGCGGTTCATTGCCTCGGAACTTACAGTCCATAAAATGGCCTACAGGGATCATCAAAAGGCCTACTCTAAGTCCCTCAGGGAGGCGCAGGCAAACTTCTACTCAAACATCATCAACAACAGTCCCGGCAACTCAAAGCAGCTTTTCTCAACAATAAATCACTTCCTGAAACCACGAATTCCCACAAACAAAACAACCACAACTGAACAATGTAACAACTTCCTTTCGTTCTTCAGAACAAAAGTTGACACTATTCGCTCCTCCCTCTCTGCCACACCTACTCCATCTGCCCCGACTGCCAGCCCACAGCCTGGGCCGCCCCAGCCTCTCCACTGCTTTTCCCCCACTACACAGCATGAAGTCGAGAAAATCATCAGTCGCATGAAACCTTCCACCTGCACCCTGGACCCCCTTCCCACAGCACTCGTCAAACTGAACATCCAAGCCATAAGCCCCTTGATCACCAAAACCATCAATCACTCCCTACTGTCTGGCCATGTCCCATCAGCTCTGAAAACAGCCATCATTACTCCCCTTCTTAAGAAACCGACCCTAGACCCGGATACCCTCGCAAACTACAGACCCATTTCTAACCTCCCGTTCCTCTCCAAGGTCCTGGAGAAAATAGTCGCCACCCAACTCCAACATCACCTCAGCAGCAATAACATTGCAGAAAAATTCCAGTCTGGTTTCCGCTCCGCCCATAGCACTGAAACAGCACTGGTCAGGGTGACAAATGACATTCTCATGGCAGCCGATGCCGGCTCTCCTTCTCTCCTCATCCTCCTGGACCTCACAGCCGCCTTTGACACCGTCGACCACACCATCCTCCTAGACCGCCTTCACTCCACTATTGGACTCTGTTACACTGTTCTGGACTGGTTCACATCCTATCTTTCCGAACGCACCGAGTGCATCTCCTTGGGGGGTGCAAAGTCCCGGACCCAGCCTGTCACCTGTGGTGTCCCCCAAGGATCCGTACTCGGACCCACCCTCTTCACCCTGTACATGTTACCCCTCGGCCGTGTCATCAGCAAGCATGGTATCCCCTACCATTGCTATGCTGACGACACACAACTCTACATTAAACTGGACCCAACCCCTCAGTCAACCTCATCTGCACTCACCATCTGCCTGGAGGAGATAAAGGCGTGGATGAGAGTTAACTTCCTCCAATTAAATAGCTGCAAAACAGAAGCCATCCTCATCGGCACCCCTCACCAGGTTAAATCATCCCCCATAACAAGCATCACTTTCTCTGGACAGGTTATCCCTCTGTCATCCGTCGTCACCAACCTTGGTGTTCGAATGGACCCCCACCTCAACTACGAGGCCCACATTAAACACATATCCAAAACGTCATTCTTCCATCTTAGAAATATAGCAAAACTCCGCCCCACCCTGTCTTTGCCCGATGCCGAGAAGTTAGTCCATGCCTTTGTCTCCTCCAGGCTCGACTACTGCAACGCACTTCTCATCGGGATCCCTAGCAAGAGCCTTCAGAAGCTCCAGTACATTCAGAACAGCGCTGCTAGGATCCTGATGAGAGTGCGCAAATACGACCACATCACACCCATCCTCCACTCACTACACTGGCTTCCCATCTCCTCTCGGATCATTTACAAAATCTCACTGTTAACTCATCAATGCATTTACGGCAACGCACCCCCTTACCTCAAGGACCTGGTCAAATCCCACAGCCTCTCCACTCGCACTCTCCGCTCATCAAATGCAAACCTCCTCAAACCCACCAAAACCCACCTCCGCTCCATGGGAGACCGGGCCTTCTGCTCCATCGCCCCCGAACTGTGGAACGCCCTCCCTGCCCACCTGAGAGCACCACAGTCGGTCGACTCTTTTAAGAGCGGACTTAAGACTCATCTTTTTAACAAAGCGTTCCAGTAGCCAGATTTGTATTTTTTTTTCCTTTAGTTTTATGCCACAGTGTCTTTTTAACCTTTCTGCTTTTGATGTTTTTAGTGATCTTTATTGTGTTGTGCTGTTTTTATTTCTTTTATTGACTGTAGCACTTTGAGATTCTTGGAATGTAAAGTGCTTTATAAATACAATCCATTATTATTATTATTATTACACAGTGTGTGGATTAGGCTGTCACTACCAACTCAGTAAATGTAATAATTTTCTCTTGATCCTGACAAACAAACTCCCCAGTCTCTGTCGGTGACAAACATACCCATACCATGATGCAGCTATTCTTCACAGAAGGGATGGTACGTCGTAGACTGCATTGTATGTGCGGGATAAGCACGAAATGTACTGCTTTGTAGTAAAACCAAATGAACACATTTCCAGCCACTTTCTCTGCTGTATTACTTGAATTCACACATCATTATGAATGTGAGATAGATTATTTTCATTTAAGGGATTCTTTTTGGCCACTTGGTTATAGATCAATTTTGTAGAGATGACGGAGATGATGTTGTCCCATCGACTGTGCTTCTTCCTCTCCACCATTCAACTTTGTAGATGTGTGTAAGTCTCCCCAGGCCTCAGGGTAGATGTGTGTAAGTCTCCCCAGGCCTCAGGGTAGATGTGTGTAAGTCTCCCCAGGCCTCAGGGTAGATGTGTGTAAGTCTCCCCAGGCCTCAGGGTGGCATTCCTGAGCAGTTTTGTTCCTCTCCATTTGCTCAGTTTGTAATGACAACCAGATCCAATTAGAGTGTGTAATTGATTCCTATGCATTCCTATGCAATCAATCCAATTTATTTACATTTTTCAGAATAAAAGTCTGAACATTTGGTCGGTTGCCATCTTGTTTCCCCTTTCACCAGCTGCAGTCACATTTATTAATCACCCTTAAAAGATAATGATCAGCCGTTTTAAGTGCACAGAGAGAGGCAGAGGTTAACAGGGTTTAATCCCAACACAGCTTAAGCACTTAAGCACTAAGTGGTCAGGCTCATCTGGTCCCCAGATATTTGACATGCAGCACGTTATGTCATATTGTCTACAGAACACCCTCCCCAACAACATCAGACAGGCCAACACACTCCCAACATTTAAACAGGCCCTCAAAACCCACCTCTTCAAGCTCGCCTTCACCAGTTAACCCTCTCCCCCTCCCCTTCCCATGTGTCCCTAGCACTACCTTAATTAGGCCCCTATACTTTCTTTTATTTATTTTTTGTTTCTTTTTATTATTACTACTCGATCTTTTCAGTTTGTAAAGCGTCTTTGAGTGTCTAGAAAAGCGCTATATAAGTCTTTTGTATTATTATTATTATTATTATTATAAACACAAAGCAACAGTCACAGACAGATGAACACAATGCATGTTAACTGAATTTCAATCATTGTGCTGTAAATCATTGAAAATGGCAAATTTACATAATAAATGAAGCTGTCCAAATGAGCATCATGATGCTAACAGCCGTGATCAGAGGGGGGTGACAGGCATGACTGTTCATGGAGAGTCTGACTTGGGAGGGAGAGAAGGAGGATGAGGAGGAGGACACCTGTGGGAAAAACTACCAAATATGCCTTAGGCCTCACATGCAGCAGGTAGCCAATCAGGAGTGACTCTCACACTCTGAGGAATGAGGAGAAAAAAAGAGATATCATTGTGACTAAAACAAACATTTACATTTTTAAAGTAGTGAAAATACCACCGCTCAATCCATATAAAATACCACCGCTTTTTAATATTTTTGACATTTAGCAGACGTCTTATTCTAAAGCGACTTACAACAAATACATTAGTAAGTGAATCATCTATCCACCAGTCATAGCAGGAAAAACGTAATCTATGCTCAGGCCAGGGGCCATTGGCAGTCGTTGTCAAACATGTCCAGCAGGAATTTGACATCCCTGCGGCTATCTTCAATCCAGTTTCTCATCCCTCTGATTTCTTTGTCTATATTAAAATCTTTCCGTTTATTTGTTATTTACATCCTTCAATACTACAAATTCAATGCAAAGAGGAGCAACGACCACCTGAGGGTACGCCACGTGTGGACATCCTGACATGATATGTCAGCTTGATTATTTAAAGCTTCACCTTACATGCACCAATACACAAGGCTTACAATGATTTATGACATTCAATGGACTTTAAAAAAGGATGTGAATTGATGTTTATTTACCACCCTAACTGCTGTTACTCTGTTTGTAGTATCATAAAATGACACTTTTCCCCAGCTGTCCCAACAGATCCCACAATGCATGTTTATTTTGAAGCCCTACGGGGACATAATATTTTGTCCTTTTCAGCGCTGTAACTTTATCGTCTTGAATATGTTTTATGCCTTTTTGGTGTGTGTGTGTGCCTGTTTCTTGCTGAGGCAGCATTTCTTAAAAAAATAAAAAATAATCCAAAAGAGGTTCATAAAGATGAAACGGGATTGACACGGAGATGTCCTCCCAGGAGTCTCCGGCATCTCTTTTAGACCTCCCCTTTGAAACGCTATGTTGTTTTCCAGCACCTCAGCCAGGAACATTAATACAATTAACCCTATGTCCTCTCCTTTGGGTTTCCGTTTAATTACATCTAGAGGAAATGCTGGGAGATGGTGGGAAGACATGGGCTTTAAGATCCAGAAAAAATAACTGCTGTTTCATGGTTGTGATTTGCCTATTACATATTCTGCACCCCTTGTCAATGATTTGTGATGTCATCATATTGAATATATATATATATATATATATAATTATTTTTTGTTCCTTAACCCTCTTTACAATGCTAAGCTGCTATTTACACACAACTACCACTAGTTGGCCGCTTGTAAATGTGCCTGCTTCATACACAGAAACACTGCAAAATAGCTTTATATTAGCTTATGAATGAATGAATGAATGGTCTTTATTGTCATTGCTACAGTACAGGTACCAAACAACGACATTTAGGAGGGGTGGCTCCCCTGGTGTTAGGAAAGAAGAAAAAAATAAACTTAAAAAAAAAAAACACTGTCGTATATTTTTACACATATTAATAGCCTTCTTATATAACGTATATCTTACACATATATTAACGTATATTTTTACACATATTACATGTATATATATATATATACATACATATTATTACAGATGATCGCGGGGAGATTTGAGAAGCAATTGTCGCACATGCGCAGACACACACACACGAACATGCACGCCCCCAAGGGTATAGGCCAATCAGAGGCCTAGAAGGAAGGATCACGATTGGCCAAGAACATACTGTGATGTGATTGGCTGAGAGACCGCTATAAAACCAGGAACACAGAGATCTCTGTCTGCTTCTGTCTTCCTCTGACCACGTTGTGACTGTTTGTGTGTAAACCTGATCCTGTAATCTGAGGACCCGATCTTGTCTTTTTTGAATAAATACTCTTAACTTTGGCCAGGAGTTTTTACCTCATTTTTGATCACCAAACAGAGAAAAGAGACTACAACACAAGAAGGGAAGGAGCTGGTTTACATAAATAAAGGCTATGTACACTATCCACTATACTATACTGTACAGATAGACGACTAGGGTTGTCATATTGCACATTATCCTGATGTGATTTTGAAAATGTAAGGATACTGGGTGGTAGAATTCACATATCTAGGAAAAGTCATGAAAGGAGGGTACTGAAATTTGATCGAGTGCAAATATCTAACTTTCTTTTACTCACAGGGGTCAAATGACCCCTCATGGCTGATTAAGTGTTAAAAGCTAACTTATAGCTGCTTGAACTGTGAGAGAAAAGCCCTTTTTACAATTATAATCATTCAGAGGTGAGATCAACCTCATCCTCTGAAACCTAATCCTTACCTAATAATTACCTTTTTTCTTCACACCTGTGACCACTCTCCCATCCAGGATACTGTTATACTGTTATATACTGTTATACTGTGTGGCTCCTTTGAACTATGTGGAAACCAAAAGATCATGCAGAGAAGCTAGAACCCAAACACCTATCCATCCATTTCTAGGGCAGTACATAGCAGAAGAACCCGTCCTGACTTGGTTCTCTGTGGACTGCCTTCAAAGAAAGGTATTTCAAGGCTTTCCCATCTTAACAGCCTCAAAAGAAATCCATTACACTCTAATGAGATTCTTTCTGTTGCCGAGATGACCTGTGAGTTGCCTTTCAGTCTTCAGGATAGTTTGAGTAGAATTTCCTTTTGTATTTGAATATGAAGTGTGATTTGGGATCGGTTAGTCTGTCAGTTTCTGCTTAGTAATCTTTTGAATAGCTTTTATTCATTTTTTTGGGAATAGATTGGCCATCTGGCTGTATTTGAAGGTCTCGACTGGTAGTTTGTGGGATAATTACTGTCTGTAGGCCTGCTGATAGGTGGACGGGGATTACCTTGAGAATTGCCATTTTAAATCTGACAGCACCAGCCTCATCTAAAACTCTTGAATGTGCTGTTTTGTAACGAATTCATGCATTCTCTTTCAGAACAATCTCCCTGACGACATCAATCTGTTTTTTTAATCGCAGGGGGATATCACTGAAGGCCGAGGTGTCAAACACATGGCCCACCACTGCTCCTCCGCTCCCTCGGTGTCTGACCTTTCAGGATGAAAGAACCACAGAGAAAGCCTCAGTTTATGAATACATCCCCTAGGATGTGGAAGAGTAGGGCTGAGGATGCCATCGTGCTCATGTGGTATTTATTGAGAAGCCCTTTTGGGAAAAGAAGCGAACCAGAGAGGGAAGTATGAATGAATGAATGAATGGTCTTTATTGTCATTGATATAGTACAGGTACCAAACAACGAAATTTGGGAGGGGGGGGCTCCCCTGGTGCTAGGAAAAAAACCACAAAAAAACAAGAAGGGAAAGGAGCTGGTTTACATAAATAAAGGCTATGTACACTATCCACTATACTATACTATACAAATAAAACACTGTGCTGTACTCTATGCTATGCTATACCTATTCTAACATTTCCTTTTCTCTGAACCTTATGTACCCTAGGGTTGTCATATTGCACATAGTGTTATAGTAGATATTTGCATAGCTCCCAAATTTGTATTCGTCATTTAATGAGTAAGTGGCCTGGGGTGGTCTCAGGTGGAGCAAGGTGCTACCATGGCGTACAGTGATACGGGACAGATGCCATGTTGATGGCAGCTGGTGAGGCAAATGGTCCAGAGTGTGAACATCCTAGGTAATTATGTAGCAATTACCCAGCCTCCCTACCATATGGAAGCCTATTTATGCCATATATCTTATTTTTTATTTAGAAACGGTAAATGGTAAATGGACTGCACTCATATAGCGTTTTTTTCTGCTGCTCCAAAGCGCTTTACAACGGCCTCTCATTCACCCATTCACACACACATTCACACACCAATGGCTGCAAGCTGCCATGCAAGGCGCCGGCCCCGCTCACTGGGAGCAATTTTGGGTTTCAGTGTCCTGCCCAAGGACACTTCCGACATGTGACCAGCCGGGGCTCGAACCGCTGATCTGCCAACCTTGTGATCATTAGACGGTGACTCTACCTCCTGCGCCACAGCCGCCCCGACGGCACCATGGCAGTTTTAAGTTACCACAATCGCTGATGGGCACATTTTCTCAGGTAAAACCATTAAAAGAAAAAGTAAAAAAAAAAAGAAGTAAAATGCTGAATAACTGCACATTTTAATATGTAGCACAGTTCAGTGATCATGGTCGTCACGTCATGCTTTAGGCATGAGGCTCTTTATTAGTGGCTAAGTTCAGCCACATTCATGTGCTTTTCATGTGTCGCAGGTTACTAGATCGGATGACTGATTTGTGTGTTCTGCGGGGAGTGGGTTCTTTGGGAGTTGTGACAGTTTCATGGCGGTGCAGTGATGATAATTTATGCACTCGACTAGACGATATTGGCAACACAGGTAGAACGGACCCTGTTTCTGCTCCATGTGAGGATCTAAGTGGTTGTGGTATTCTGTAGTAAGAAAGTAGTTCGTAAAAGAATGAGACCGGGATACACGCAGCTGCTGTTCAATTCGCCATTTATTCAACTCCCGTTCTTCACCTCCGGAAGTGCATACATCACTTCCGTCACTTGCATACTAGCGCCCACTGGCGGTATAAACAGGACACAACATTTCCCCCTTTCTTAAAGGGATTACAGTCCTCAACGAATGCAATATTCTGTAGACTGGTGTCAGTACAATTGAAATAAAATGAAAACTAAGGAAATGAAAATGAATGAATCAGCAGAATGAATAACAACAATAAACAGTTTATGACAGTGAAACATGAAATGAACATTCACTTTTGTCATTGCATTGTAAGACCTTTTTGTACTAAGTTAGAACCGTGTTCTATCCTACCCTTTTAGTACGTTCTCTACGGCACAAAGTCTACCAGCCACCTAGGTGGGTTTCTGACTCTCAGGTTCCTTCTTGGACCTGGTTCATTAAACACATTCTCTACTCGGGCACCATGAACTCCTCTAGCTCAATCTCCTTTTCACCACTGGTGCCAGACAGAGCATCCTTGGGGAAGTGTGTAAGCTTGGATGCATTCCATTTTCGACCATCACTGAGCAGGTATGTATTCTGTCCTGCTTTACTAACTACTGTCAGCGGTTCTGTGAATCTTGATGATCCCTTTTTTACATGCTCCGGTCTGCGGACACGTACGGTGTCATTCACTTGGAACATGGGCACTTTCGCTCCCCTCATTCTGTCTGTGTACTCCTTACTCTCCTGTTGCTTGCGTCTCACTGTCTCCTGCACTTTCTCATGTGACTTAGTTTGGTGTGAGACAGGGAGGACATTTAGTTTTGTACGCATCTTTCTGTTCCTCAGCAACTCAAAGGGAGTAGCTCCTGTAGTAGCATGCGGCGTAGCGCGATAGTTCAGTAAGAACTCTGTTACTACATGTTTCCATGGCTTGTGCATTCTCTCAGCCGTCTGAATACACTCTTTGAGAACTCGATTAAATCTCTCAATAGCCCCGTTGGCTCTTGGATAATAAACACTGGAACGCAGGTGCTTTATCTCTCTCTCTCCCAGAAAGCTTGCAAAAGCATGGGAGGTAAACTGACATCCGTTGTCAGAGACCAGGAAGGAAGGGTTACCTTCACGACTAAACACTGTAGTCAAGAAGCTAATAACCGCCTCTGTAGTTACAGTAGAGACAAACGCCACCTCTGGCCACTTACTGTAATAGTCTGTGAGTGTAATAGCATAACGGCAGTCCCATGTCGCACAGTCAAAGGGACCAACAATGTCAATGGCCACCTTCTCCCATGGTCCACCTGGCAGTTCCACTGGGGTAAGTGGTGCAGGCGCAGTTTTGGCTGTTTTGTCATTGTATTGACAGGGTACACATGAGCCTACTAATGTCTGGACACATCTGTCCATTTGCGGCCACCAATATAGCTCTCGTAGTCTCTGTTTAGTACGCACTATTCCCTGATGCGCTTCATGAGCTAAATTTACAACTTTAGACCGTAGTGTAGTAGGAACCACCACACGGTCGGGGCCTCTCATGACAAGTAGTTCATCCACAGCCAGTTCATCTCTCACTCTAAAATATGGAGCAAGTTCCTTTGTCACATTCTTACTGCATTTTGGCCAACCTTTCTGTATCTGCTGTCTCAGTTGAGTCAGTTCAGGACAGGCCTCACAGGCAGCAGTGAACTCGGTCACAGATATGGCATGTGAGGAACCTGTGAACACAGTAGCCACCATGTCTGGCTCCTCCTCCACCTCTCCTGTCGAAGGCAGAGGGAGTCTGGACAAGCAGTCAGCAGTCACATTACGTTTCCCTGGATGGTAAGTGACATCATAAGTAAAGCATAGTAGACGTGCAGACCATCTCGCTATTCTCAGACCTGCGCGACCCGTACCCCTGGAAGTGAGTAGGGTTGTCAACGCTTGGTGGTCTGTGCGTAGGACAAAACGATGTCCCCACAGGTAGGTTCTCCACCTTTCCACCGCCCAAACGCATGCCAGCGCCTCACGCTCGACGGTAGAGTACTTTCTCTCTGCAGGAGAAAGTGTCCTGGACGCAAAAGCTATGGTTCTCTCTGTATTGTCTGGGTGAATCTGGCTCATTACAGCCCCCAATCCATAGTTAGAAGCATCGGTAGTGACATAAGTAGGTAACTCAGGATCATATAATGCTAAGGTAGGACTCTCAGTAATCAGTCTCTTAACCTCAGTAAAACTGGACTCTGCATCCGCTGTCCATTCAAACTTAGTGTCAGTAGATTCCCTGAGTGTAGCACGTAGCGGTTCCACCACAGTAGAGAAGTCAGGTATGAATTTACTATACCACGATGCAAGTCCTAGGAAGGACCGCAGGGAGGATGTGTCGTGCGGGGCAGGCGCGTTCGCCACAGCACTGACCCCGTCTTGGTCAGGATGAAGACCATCTTTGGACACAGTGTGGCCCAGGAAGCGCAGAGCTTTCTGGTTGAACTTACACTTGTGCATGTTCAGTTTAAGTCCCACTTCATTTAGAGCATGTAGCACTCTCCGTAGGCTGACATCGTGATCCTGCTGTGTGATGCCGTAGCAAATCACATCATCCAGGTAGGCCTGTACGCCTGGCAGGCCTGTCAGTACAGTCGACATCATTTTCTGAAAAGCTGAAGGAGCAGAAGCGAGGCCAAATGGCACTCGGCAGAAACGAAAAAGACCCTCATGCGTGATAAACGCAGTTAAATCACGGCTATCTGGATGCAATGGCAACTGGTGATAAGCAGAGGCTAAGTCTATAGTAGAAAAGACTGTGGCTCCACGGAGCTCAGCGAACAGTTCATCCATGTGCGGTAAGGGATGACAGTCACTGATGATTGCCTTATTAGGTTCTCTGAGGTCAACACACAGGCGAGGCTTTCCTCCCCCCTTTCTCTGGGTCACAACTATAGGGGAAACCCATGGAGATGCGTCTATACGTTCTATAACGCCTTTTTCCTGTAGATCTGCGAGCTCATCGGTCACAGCCTGCCTCACTGAGAACGGAAGCCTCCTCAGTTTCTGCTGTACTGGCATAGCATCTGGTTTAACCTGTATTTTGTGCATAAAACCTTTTGCACACCCTAACTCCTGTACTAGAACCTCTGGTTCGGTCTGTGGAGTGGTACTCTGTACAGTAGGTGCTCGGAGCACAGTAGGAGAGCTAGCAGGGCTAACAGTAATAATTTTGTTACCCTCAATGCACATCTGCAATGCTACAAATAAATCTAGTCCCAGCAATGCATTTCCTGATTCAACCACTATCAATGAACCTGTAACTGAATGTCCATTATGAACAACTGTAGCATGCATGCAACCTTTAACAGGAATTTTCTCTCTGGAGTAAGTAATCAGATTCACTGTAGGCTCAGCAAGGACACATGTATGGAAAAGTGTCTGGTAAGTACTCTCTGGAATAATAGAAACAGGTGAGCCTGTATCCACTATCAGCTCAACATCATGGGAATGATAATTTGCATCAACTCGTACAGTACACATAATTTTATCATTCACGACGGCCCCCTGCATGTAAAGCACAGTAACGTCATTCACCACTACCTCACGCACCTCTTTTTGAGCCGATCTACACACCTTGGAAAAATGTCCAACTTTTCCGCATGTATTGCAAGTCACCTTAACCGCAGGGCATGTAGGCTTGTTAGCTAAGTGTCCTGTGGATCCGCATCGGAAGCAGGCGCGCTGATTCCCAGTTGTAGCTGGCTGGCTGTAGACCGTGGCATGTGCAGTCGTCGTCGGATCTTTCTTCTTGCCCTTGTCGAACCTCCTCCTCGTCGGCTGTTTCTCGATGGCTCTCACCGAAGCTGTAGCTCCAGAGAGAACGTTGGAGTTCCGTAGTCCAGCCTCGATTTGTAAGGCCATTGAAGTAGCTTTGTCCAGAGACAAGTCCGATTCAAGCAAAAGTCTGTCTCGTATGCGTGTATTAGCAACACGCTCAATCAGTTGATCACGAATCATTTGTTCCTCCATGGCGCCAAATTCACAAGCTGCAGCTAGCTCGCGTAATGAAGCAAGGAACTGATTAACCGTCTCGTCAGGACCCTGAGCTCTCTGTCGAAATTTGTGACGTTCAGCAATCACATTCACCTTAGGAACAAAGTACTTTTTCAGTCCATCCACGGCAGAAGTGTAGGTAACACCCGTATCCTTTAGAGTGTAGAACAGTCTTTGTCCTTCGGTCCCCAGTGCATGGAGAAGAACCGCGCGCTTTCTTTCCTCCGGCCATTGTTCTCCGGTAGCATCAATTACGAGCATGTAATTTTCAAACATTCTCAACCAAGTAGGAAAAGAAATAGCAGGTTCGCCTGGCACAGGCATGAACGGTGTAGGTAAGGGTACGGAAATAGCCATCCTCGTCGCCAAAAATGTGGTATTCTGTAGTAAGAAAGTAGTTCGTAAAAGAATGAGACCGGGATACACGCAGCTGCTGTTCAATTCGCCATTTATTCAACTCCCGTTCTTCACCTCCGGAAGTGCATACATCACTTCCGTCACTTGCATACTAGCGCCCACTGGCGGTATAAACAGGACACAACAGTGGTCTTGGTGATTAACAGTGTACTTGAATACACGATTCCATGTGTCTAGAGATTCTTTCGCGCGACGGTGTGAAAACGCTTGTGTGGCTAGAGATCAGATGGGTTCGTGGAGGCCTGGGCCTTAGACTCTCAAGGGATTAGGGAAACCAAAAGTAAAATAACTTGTATAATATAAAAGTCTTTGAATTACTATTGTAATCCTCACATAATAGTGCTCGTATCCCATTCTCTTCCATGTCCTGCTATTTGCAATGCCTACCACGGACGGTGCCTACAAAACCAACGTTAATCATTGAGAAGGGAAAACCTATCACTGCCAGACACTTCACTCTTTCTGCATCGGCATGGCAACCTCAAGGTGTCGACGGCTGATGATGACACGCGCACACACACTCACACATCATGTTTCACACACACACACACACACACACACACACACACACACCACACACACACACACACACACACACACACACACACCTCAGCATTATAAGAACATCAAGTTCGATGGAAGCAAAAGGCAGCGTCATTATATAATTACATATAATTTATAACACGGAGACGCAACTGAGGGCAGCAAATAACAGCATACTTAACAGACCGACGGGTCGATGCCCTCCGTGTCATACGAACGACACATTAGACTGAATTGCCCAAAAGGTGCTGAGTAAATGTATGATATAGGGATGGTAATGGTACTATAAACACAGCGGTACAGCTGTTGGATGTAAGAGAAAAGTGATGAAACAGTCAGACCCAGCAGGTGGTGAGAGGGTACTGAGTGCATAGTAGATATAGAACAACCAGGCAGATCTGGGTAATCATCCATGGTGCGTTGCAGACGTGCTCTGTGTGTCTAGTGTAGTGTATTTTCATATGACGTGGCCATGGCAACCCAACGGCCACGTAGTGAAAGCAACATAGTAGGAGACTCTGTTTGACTCCTTCTTTACTCATCCAGGGCTTGCTTGAGGGCAGAAACATATTTGTCATTTATCTGATTCGTTCCCCTATTCACTAGATAACCGTCCGTTTGTGTTGTTTCTGTTAAGAGAGATAGGGAGAGACACACGGTGGCCTTTTGACAATGCGTGTGCAGAGGATGGAATGTCATCATGGGAGGATAATTGCATTGGGGTCGAGTCAGCAAGACGGCCATAACATAGGTTACATTGGAATCGTATTAGACCATAGGGTGAGTTGCATTATAATAAGACAATGACATCCTATTTGCAGGACGGAGAATGGCCTCACCTACTCACTGGTATGCTTTGTATTCAACCAAATTAAAGTAACGTGGACTCTGTTTAGTTGGCTCAGCGAAATAATAGTGACAGGGTATAAAGTCCGCTACGTAGATGGACTCGGCCTCTTTATTTTTTCACATCCATCCTGTGACCGATTCGGACCATCAGCTCCATTGAGGGGCCAAGCTGTGTAACCTGCTTTTTTGAATAAACAAGTCTTAAATTTGCTCACGAACTCTTCTTCATTTTTTAGTAAGTAACAGATACCAAAATATATACGAAATAATGGCGAGACTAGCCCACGAGTTAATTAATAGCTTATAAGTAATTATAGTGACCGTCAATTTTTACATCTCTTCATTCAGCGCCTGGAGGTAAGTACCATTCTCTCTTTCTCTGTCTCTCCCTCTGTGACCCATTGACTTCTTCTTCCCCCCCCTTTCTCTGCTCTTTCTCTGTCTCTCCCTCTCCCTCTGCCTCTCTCTCTCTCTCTCTCTCTGTCTCTCTCTCTCTCTCTCTCTCTCTCTCTCTCTCTCTCTCCCCCTCTCCCTCTCCCTCTGCCTTTCTCTCATTCTCTCTCTCTCTCTCTCTCTCTCTCTATCTCCCTCCCTCTCTCTCTCTCCCTCTGCCTTTCTCAAATTGGTTCCCTTTCTCTCTCTCTCTCTATCTCCCTCTCTCTCTCCCTCTGCCTTTCTCAAATTGGTTCCCTTCCTCTCTCACTCTCTGTCTCTCTGTCCCTCTCTCTCCCTGTCAGACTTCCAGCTTTGATGTAATTAAATGATCTTAAGCTAAACAAAAGAATTTAGATTTGTGTTGAGTATCTGTTAGAAATATAAGATAATTACAATTGGATTGAATTTAAAGAGCCGGATTTAGAAATCTGTATTTGTACATAAAATGTGTAATTGTACGATATTGTAGAAGTATCGTGTGTGTGTTTGTGGAGCAAAGGATGAATTGCTTCAGTGCGCGTTTTGCGAATGCGCTGTCAGTAGAGTACTAAAGGAAGACGAACTTTAGTAAGTGTCTATATGAAAAGTGTAGGCTTGTCGACAGGAAATTAACGGAAGACGTTTTGTTAATGGGTCGGCAATATTGATATCTTGTGATAAATCAGAAGAGAGTCTGATAATTGTGTTATTGTAATTGTACGATACTTTATCGTGTGTGTGGTATAACAGGATTGTTATGAGTGTAAAGGAATCTGAATTCCTAGTTTAAAAGAGCATAGTCCGTGTATGTGAGAAGACAAGAGGACCATTGTCAGCTAATTACTTTAGTGCCGTCGAGCCTTATGCCTGCAAGCGCTCAAGGCGTTCAAGTACAGAGGCTGTGGAAAAAAGGCATTAGAAAATATTAGAGTGAGGTTCATTTGGTGAATAATAAGCATTCCTTTAGAAAGGAACCTGATTTTGATTAATTACATTACTTATTTCTTGCAGATAAAATTGGATTCATTTCGCATGGGTTGTGTCGTATTCTAAAAGATAAGGAAAGTGAATTGACCAGTGGGATAGAGTGGTTTGGAGAAATTTCATTGACAGGTCTGGGGAAGGAACTTGCTGCCATCTAGTGGACAGATTGTAATAGTCCAATGGTAACGTTTTCTTTTACAGGGTTGCATCAATGAAGTGTTAATGACTAAGTCTAATTAATTATGCATTCCTTTCAAATAACAAGTCGATTTCTTTACAGATTGTAATTAATAATTAATCATTTTATTCCTTCCAAGATAAATCGATTTCTTTACAGGTTGTTGTCACTATTCGTATTTTACATCTTTTTATTTCAAGTTAAATTCTTTTTCACAGCTTTTGATTAAAGAAGAGCAGAACAGTTTATATCTGAGGATTGAGCAATCAAGGGTTTTGTGAATCAGAAAGCGTGACCTGCCTTTGTAATTTGATAAATTGTGTTGAACAGCCTTTGTAGTTTAATAATTAAAGTTGACCTGAACTATAATTAGTATTGACTGAGCAATTAAGTGATACACATTCATACACAATAAGGGAAAAACATTTAGATTAAAACTAAACTAAATTTGGATTGAATTGAATTGAAATTAAATTGAATTTAAATTTGAATTGAATGATTATTTAGTTATGATTATTAATAATTAATTAATATTAATTAATAGTGATAATTGATTGTTAGTGATTAATTAGTTATGATTATTTAAATAATTTAAATAAAATTGAATTAAAATTTTAATTAAATTTAAATTAAAACACACACACATAGATTACATTTAAGTCAATAATACACAATACCACTGAAACAATCCGTTGTTCTGAATTGTAATGTTCTGTGTAGACAGTTGACGCAGTTAAAAGTTGGACTAGCATCTGTTTAGCAGATACGGCAACAGAAGGTGGGTTGTAAGAAAAGTACACCTTATAGCATATTTTCAGCATATTAAGCAGTATAAATATTTCAGACATGGGAGCCAAACCCAGTAAAATTGTGAGGGCTGTTAATACAGATAAGGGAATATTAGCAAATTCATCCCCTGTGGCTATAGTGGAAAAAATGAATCCTCTTGTTAAGGAGATTAGCAAAATGTCAACGAAATGGAATATTCGTTGGGCAGACATTGAACAACCATGGCCAGAAGAGGGCACCTTTGACTTACAATTAATTGCAACATTGGAGATACTTATCAATGCACATAAGGCGCATCAAAAAGGAAAGATTAGATCAGAGAAACGCAGGTTAGAGTTAGCTATTTTAGACCTCTTCAAGGTAGAGGGGCAGAAAGTAGCATTAGCTTGGAATGAGAAAACAGCTCACATGGATCCAGAAAAAAGAGATGAATTGGCCAAAGCAATGGAAGAGAAAGTGAACATTCCATTCTCACACACAGCTCCAATCTCCAGTCCTCCTCCCTATGCCAAGATACTGGAGGACAATTCTCAGCGGATCTACCCTCAGGTCCCCGTCCTAAGTACGAACGGAGCCTTCACTATCAAAGATGGGGGTGATAATGTACTAGAGAGGGGAAGAGCGAAAGTGACCGTGGATTTCGAACCAGAGAACAAGACAGATGACAATGAAGATGGCAGTGGAGGTGAAGGCGAATGTTCCGGTGCTGACAGCAATGCACAGGGAGGTTACAGTGCTCAGATCAGAAAACTAATAGCCAGGGCCGAAAAACAGGGAAGGACAAGACGCTATAAAAAGGGAAAAGAAGAAAGTGGTTCTGAAGATGAGCAGGAGTCTCTGAAGATAGAGAAGAAGAAAGAGAGCTTAAAGCAAAAGAAGAGGATGTCGGAGGAAGAGGAGGAAGAAAGGGTGAAAAAGGATAAGGAGGAGTTAAGAAAGAGGGCAAGAAAACTCCAGAGAAGCCTAAGAGAGGAGGAAAGTTGTATACGACAGATAGAGGAACTGGAAGAACAGATAGCTCAAGTGACATCATTTCATACATCCCAGCCGAACCTCTCAAGAGAATATCGTCAAGTGTCATCACATCATACATCCCAGCCGAACCTCCCAAGGTCTACAGCGACACCAAGGTGGGACGAAAGAACGGAGCCACTAGTAAGCAATTATGGCCTTAGACCAAGAGGGAAGGCATCGGAGGAAGAGGAAATTCAGGGGATCTTCCCGGTGCTGTTTCGAGATAACAAGATAGAATATCGTCCTTGGGGTCATACAGATCTGTCTGAAGTGATCGAAAAACTCCCAGTCCTAGAAGATGGGGGTCACCCTTGGACTAACGAGATGGACGTGAGACTGACAGGGACGCAGGCCGCGATGGGAGACCTGAAAAGACTCTTAGCCTTTATTACAGGATTGGACACCATGCAGGAAATATTGACGAAGGCAGGACTTCATAAATATATCGGTACATCAGTTTATGACCCAGAGCTCTTCGCAGCAAACAGAGGCAGGCTGTGGAAGGCAATCAGAGAGACATACCCTACTCACATTCACCCAGACAATATCATTGTGATGCCACTGGGAGAAGATGAGAATCCCAGAGGTTATGTAGCCCGTGTGCACTCTCAATGGAGAAGTGTGACAGGGAAGGATGCCGAAGATAACCCGTTAGAAAAAGCCATAATCAGGGAAAAGATTCAACAAGGTCTCCCTACCCCAGTTAAGAACAAGTTAGCAGAAGTGGTGGGGCTACGACACATGAACAAGGCTGTTTATATAGACAACGTAGCACACCAAGTAGAATTATTTAGAAAGAAGATTCAGATACAGAAGGCACAAGACGAAGACTCACTCAGAAAACTAACTCAAGTACAATTGACTGAAGGCAAGAAAACCAGAGAGAGAGTGCAGACCATAGCCCTACAGGTCCCATCTCAGCCACAGCAACTGCAAACTGTCCCTCCCCAGTCATACCCACAGGGGCCACAAGGGGGGTATCCATACCCACAGGGGCCACCAGGGGTGCAAGTGGTTCCGTACCAGCCATACAACCAGCCTGGCCAAGGACCACCACAAGAGGGATGGACCGCAGCCGGGAAGAAGATGTTAGGACCATGTTTCCAATGCGGCCAGGATGGACACTTAGCCCGTACCTGCTGGAAGAAGAACCAGGGGGGCGCAGGGGGGAAACAAAAAGGAAGATATAGGCCCCCTGCTACACCGGCTCCAGGAGTGGTGAACCCCTACGGAGGCCCACCAGCTGGGCTATAGGGGTGCCCAGAAGATCCGAGAGGGGGGTGCCAGCTGGTGGTGACGAACAGGCCTGAAGATGAACCTACCATATGGGTGTCGGTCAACCAACGTCCATTAGAATTGATGGTGGACAGTGGAGCAGCCTACACCTGTCTGAAGCCTGAAGATGCCACGCACCTTCCTATGTCTGGGAAATATGTGAAGACAATCGGATTCGAGGGAATTAAACAGCTGATCCCTACTACTGAGCTTGTAAGCTTAGAGTACAAAGGACAGAGAGCAGATCTGTCAATACTTGTATCAGAACACACGCCAATAGGGCTACTAGGGAGAGATGCACTATGCCAATTGAACTGTACAGTGAAATGCACACCTGACGGCTGTCGGGTGACAGTGCCACAAGAGAACAGACAGCTGTCTGTCATGATGGACAACAACGCATCTATGGTGTATTGGGTGGGAGGGCTTAGCCCAGACCTAATGGAACCAGCAAGGATGTGGGACAATTATATCCTGGCACACATGTCAGAGGCCAGAAGGCCTACTGATCCATTGCATTGTACACTCCAGTATTTTAGAGAAGTTGCAGATGCAAACCCAGATGAGTGGCTGAAGCATCAGCCAAAACAGGTACAGCTTAGTACAAGTTGTATAATCCTAGGCCCTCAGGGAGTGGCTATGAAGATAAACAGTGACACTTATCTAGATCAGGAGCATAAGATTGAGGGTAGCATCCCTCATGTGACACTTATGATATCTGAACACTATAAACAGAAGCATTTAGGGGCAATGATGGCAGACTCAGAAAAAGCCAGATTTGTAACGACAAAAGAAAACCCTGCTATCTGGAGGAGCATTGATGGACAGTTCACAAAACTGATGATCTCTGCTCAAGGAATAGGACATCCGCAGACTGTGAAGCTAATGAACCAGCTAATCCTTCCTGTACAACCTGAAAAAGACCTCAGAGAAGAAATGATACAGAATGTGCCAGCAGACCTGTGGGCAAAGAACAGTACAGACATTGGATTTGTGAAATCAGCTCGTCCATTGAGAGTTGAACTCATACCGGGTGCAAAACCCCCTTGGAAAAACCAATACCCATTGAAGCAGGAAGCAATTGATGGAATTGAGCCACAGATCAAAGGATTGTTAGAGGCAGGAGTCTTGAAGATAACTCAATATCCGTTAAGTAACACACCTCTTCTGCCAGTAACGAAACCTGATGGTTCATATCGTCTGGTACATGACCTACGGGCTGTGAATGAGGTAGTTGTCAGCTATCCAGCCGAAGTTCCTGATCCTCATGTGCTGTTGACTCAGATTCCATCTACAGCCAAAGTATTTACAGTGATTGATTTATGCGGGGCTTTCTTTTCTATACCTCTTAGTGTAGAAAGTCAAGGGTTATTTGGGTTTACCTACAAAGGTCAACATTATCAATATACCAGAATGCCACAAGGGTACAAACACAGTCCTCATGTTTTTAATCAGGTCTTGAAGGAGGACTTAGACGGGTTAGGGCAGACGATAAGTAGTACTGCCATTCAGTACATGGATGACATACTCCTTTGTGCCCCAGATGAAGAAACATGTCACAGGGATTCCGTTAAACTGTTAAAGGTTTTGGCGGAGAAGGGACACAAGGTGTCTAAAAAGAAGCTACAGTATTGCCAGGAAAAGGTAACTTACTTAGGACAATCTATTACACAGGGACATCGCAGTGTCACTAACGAACACTTGGAAGCTATTCAGAAGGCTCCAAAACCACGAACGGTTAGGGAAATGATGATGTTTTTGGGCATTACTGGGTATAGTTCAGCATGGGTGGAGGATTACACTAGACTGGTCGCTCCATTGAGGGGGATGATTAAGGAAACAGGTAGTGATAAACTCCAATGTTGCATTACTTGGACAAGGGAAGCTGATTTGGCGTTTGAGACAATTAAACACAAATTACAAGAAGCGCCAGCTTTAGCGCTTCCAGATTATTCCAAAGAATTTGGATTGTATGTTTCTTCTTCAGCCAAAGGGAAGTATGCCTGCGCTGTTCTTACGCAACCAACAGGCATTGGACCTAGTCCACAGCCCATAGCCTATTACTCTGTCGCATATTCAGAGGTAGAAATGGGTTTCGCGCCATGCTACAGAGCAATGGCCGGGGCATATCTTATGTACGAGAAGGCAACAACCTTAACAATGGGGTACCCAATTACCATTCTCTGCCACCACAGTCTAAGGAATCTTTTGAATCAAGGCAAGTATACTTTGACGATGCCTAGGATTAGGAATTATTACAGGATGTTGGAAAGAGAAGATGTAACATTACTAAGATGTAACACACTTAACCCAGCAGAGACCTTGCCAACCCCAGAAGATGGGGAACCACACGATTGTGTGAAGGAAGCTATGAGGTACTCTAAGCTTAGAGCAGATCTACTAGCTTTGCCTTTAAAGGAAGCTGACGTTGAGTATTGGACTGATGGATCTTGTTACCGGGTAGGAGAAAGTTTACGTGCTGGGTATGCCATAGTCCGATCCCAAAATTCAGGGTTCATTGTGGAACAAGCCGAGGCTGTTCCTCAGCCTTGTTCAGCTCAATTGGCTGAGTTAATTGCCCTCACAGAAGCATGCAACTTGGGAACCGGACGAAGAGTGACAGTGTACACCGACTCTGCCTACGCCCATAATGTGTGTCATCTACATGGAGCTGTATGGAAGGGACGGGGTTTTAAGAAAACTGATGGTTCGCCTATTCAGCACCACGCTCAAATCATGAAGCTGTTACAAGCCATGATGAAACCAAGGGAATTAGCCATAGTGAAGTGTGCCGCACACAGATCTGACTCATCACATGTCACACAAGGTAACAGGGCTGCAGATGATGCAGCCAAAGCCATTACAGGAGCAGACAAAGCAGGTAAAGTTCTGCTGGTCACACATGAAGCACAGTTACAGGGCATGGTCACGCTTGAGGATTTGTTGATGTTACAGAGTGGGGCAAATGCGCTAGACAAAAACCTATGGTTAACAAGGGGGGCTAGTCAGGATGACACAGGTCTATGGAGAAATCATGAGGGACTGGTTGTGGCACCCCCAGATTTATTAGGCATGCTGATACAGGAAGCCCATGGATTAGCACATGTGGCCAGGGGGGAGGTAAGACGCAAGATCACCAAGGAATATGGTTTTTGGGCTCCATATTTATTGGAACAAATAGACCATATCCTTGGTCAATGTGTGGTCTGTTTGAAAAACAATATCAGACCTGGAATACCAGTGGGAACTGGGCATATCCCTACCCCAAACGGGCCAATGAAACATTTGGTGATTGACTATGTGGACATGATTCGTCCTGTTGCAGGATACAGGTACATGTTAGTTGTAGTGGACAGGTTCAGCAGATGGGTAGAAGCATGCCCCACTCGAAAAAAGGATGCTCAGTCTGTAGCAAAGTTCCTATGCAGGGAATTCATACCTAGGTTTGGAATTCCAGATAGGATAGCGTCAGACAATGGTAAGGAATTTGTGGATAAGACGGTAAAGCTTATACTACAAAAGTTGGGAATCAAGCAGAGATTTGGGTGTATTTACTCACCTCAAAGCCAGGGGATGGTAGAGAGGATGAACGGGGTCCTTAAGAACCGTCTTTCTAAGGTCTGTCAGCATACAGGTCTTAATTGGGTGGAAGGACTCCCTCTTGCATTGATGGCCTGTCGTTCCAGTGAGATTCGAGGGCTGCACTTGACTCCCCATGAACTGGCTATGGGGAGAATAATGACAGCTCCCTGTGCACGAACCAGTGGGAAAGGGCCAAGTTTGGCTCTCTTGGAGAGTGACATGAAAGCCTATGTACAGTACATGACTAACCGGCAAAAGAGTATCTCTTCTTATGTGCTCCACAAACAGGAACGTGAAGAGGAGGTGAACGCACAGGAGAGGAAGGACGCGTTGCAACCGGGTGACAAAGTATACGTGAAGGTCTACAGACGGAAGTGGCATGAGGCTCGACGGGAAGGACCATACGAGGTCGTTCGGTGCACTGGGACTGCCATCCAAATCAAGGGGTCCCCCACCTGGTATCACGTTCATCACTGCATCAAGGCACCCAATGAGGACGATGAGGGAGAGCCTCAGCAGGATGGTGAGGAGACCCCTGGGGACGAGGAAGTCCACAGCTGGGACATCCAGGCTGACGAAGATGTTGGTGAGTATCTGCGCCGTGATGCAGATGATGAGGGGGGCCTCGTCCCAGACCCTGTCCAGCCCAGAGACGAGTGGGCCAAGGGAGATCGTGAAGGATCCAGTGACTGCGACACCCCTCTTGGGGGTTCTACCAAGCCTGGTGTTGCCCCTGTTGTCACCCCTTCCGACCCTGACAATGCTCCAGACGGAGATGTCAGCAACCCGGGCGGCTGCCCGGACCAAGGTACCATTGAGAGACACAGACCTGTCAGTGATACACCCCAACCAGACAGATCCCGTGATACACCGAGGCCAATTAGGAGGAAACTCAAGCCATGCCGTTTCAGAGACTAATATACCCCTTAGTGTTCCTACCCCATTGACTTCCTTGGACAATGCTACACTTCACTCACACACTGTTATGCCTGGACGTCAGAAAAGATTTATCACATTAGGTAGAGCTTTTATTTGCCCACATTCACGTTGTACTGTTGATGATTGTTTGATCTATGCCTCGACTGAAGCGGCTGAGTGGTACTTACTGGATGCCAAATATATTACACTTACACAACAGTTAATGTCAACACTTGTGACATTAACTAATGTTGACAATGAGGTGAACTCGTATTGGTGTGCTAGACGTAATATCGGTGAACAGGTGTTTGACAAATCCAACAATTTCAAGGACAAAGTTTGTAGTAACATTCCTGACTTTCCACACGACTTTTTGGTGGACTGTAGGGAATTTGTGCATGAATATATTTTTCCAGTTGAGTTACCAGGAAAGGTTAAAAATGTTGCTGTAAAGGCTTCTACGAAGGCGATTGTAGTCGCTACTGACGATTATTTGTTGTATGATTCTAATCACCTGGGGACACGGTCCCACCCTAATTCTGCCACTAGTATCATGAAAGATTTTGCTTCAAAAATGAATTATTCTGATTGCTGGATTTGTCAACAGGTCCCTGTAAGTACATCTGCTCCTATGTTTTTCCCCATACCGTTAACTAAAGCAGAATGGTTTCATTATAATTGGCAGGGTTTAGCCCAATTTGTTTTACAGGGCAAGAACCAGAGCTCTTCTTGTCAGCCCAGCACGATTCTGGTTCCTTTAAATTCTTCCTATGCAGGTGTGGATATTGGTGTGTTGGAACGTCTGACAGCAGCAGTTAACGAACACCATAGGCCTAGCGGTGTGGGGAAGGTTATTATTGATAGGCTTACACATTTGTCACAACCAACAGGTCCGAAGAAGATATATATTATCCAAGCTATGTTCGTTCAATTGAATGGTACTGCATTGAGTCCTCATCTGTTATGTTCTGGGAGTGTGACTTCTACACGGTGGAGAGGTTCAGTTGTTATTTCTGGATTGAAATGTAAAGTTGTTGATTGTGCTATGGTGCCTCAAATGAAATTACATGATACCAATACTACCAGACGGCAGAAAGGCACCACGCAGCTTAAGGTCATGCCTCTCGTAAATATTACAACCTGTATTGACATACAATCTCGGCCCAAGGGCAGCGCGCTTCGTCAGCTAGGGGCCGCGTCTTGTATAGGTGGTGTCATTTTCCCGTATCCTGGTACGGAGCTTCAACTCCCGGAGGGTGTGTTTCTTGTGTGTGATAATAATGCATTCTCTAAGCTTCCTGCTTTGAGTGAGGGACTTTGTTATTTAGCTCATCTGATACCTTTGATTAGGAAAGTTACTCGGGAAGAGATGTCTGTACTTCACAAACAAGCAACCCATCGTAGTCGTAGGGCGTTATCTACCGCTCAGAAGTTTTTTGGCCTAATATTCCCAAGTTATGGTGTCTACAACTCTCAGACTGAATTAAGTGCCCTATCATCCGTTCTTGAAAAACACATTAATGCTTCGGATGCTGTAGTATCTGCCCTGGCTACTGAATTGACTGAAACTAAGAATGTAGCTCTCCAAAATAGAATGGCTTTGGACATTATTTTGGCCAGTCAGGGTGGTACTTGTGCTTTGATAGGCGGTGAATGTTGCAGTTATATTTCGGATTCTGGTAACGCTCTGTATGATTTCCATGAATCTAACAAGAAGGGTATAGAGGATTTACGTAAAGAACACGGTTGGAATACATTGGATTTCTTTGATTCTGCTTTTTCAGGTATTGGTAATATGATCAGGTCCGTCGCTATTATTCTTGTTGTCATTATCATCTGTATTATGTTACTTGGTATTTTAATCAAATGTTTTGGAAAGTGTATTTCTGATGTTCCGGTTAATGCTTTAATGATGGCCGACATAGCTGATGAGCAAAAGCTGGATTCTGCTTTGCTTTCTGATTTTGTTTCCTCTTTTGATGATTTGTTTATTAAGTGATGTTTTGTGATTGTTTGCTTCGGTTCCTGTTTGTTTCTTTCTATATCATGTGATTGATGTCAGTTGTGAAGTGATGTAATGGTTACGCGACAATGGAAGCTCCTGACTATGAAAGTGTTATCAATCTGAGACAGCGGTAAAGGCTGTTCTCCAACTGGGGCCATGTGCTAGCAACCTCTGACCCTGCCGCTTCGGACGAGGGAAACATCGGTCGTTGGAAATTTCTGTATCTCAGTTTTTGTATTATGCATGATGAACTGAGTGATGTGTTGATGTGTTGATGTGTTGATGTGTTGATGTGTTGATGTAGTTGATGGGTTGATGTAGTTTTTCTGTCTGTCGTTTAGTTTCGGAACACACTCTGCGTGTTCCGAGGGGGGCTGTGTAGTGTATTTTCATATGACGTGGCCATGGCAACCCAACGGCCACGTAGTGAAAGCAACATAGTAGGAGACTCTGTTTGACTCCTTCTTTACTCATCCAGGGCTTGCTTGAGGGCAGAAACATATTTGTCATTTATCTGATTCGTTCCCCTATTCACTAGATAACCGTCCGTTTGTGTTGTTTCTGTTAAGAGAGATAGGGAGAGACACACGGTGGCCTTTTGACAATGCATGTGCAGAGGATGGAATGTCATCATGGGAGGATAATTGCATTGGGGTCGAGTCAGCAAGACGGCCATAACATAGGTTACATTGGAATCGTATTAGACCATAGGGTGAGTTGCATTATAATAAGACAATGACATCCTATTTGCAGGACGGAGAATGGCCTCACCTACTCACTGGTATGCTTTGTATTCAACCAAATTAAAGTAACGTGGACTCTGTTTAGTTGGCTCAGCGAAATAATAGTGACAGGGTATAAAGTCCGCTACGTAGATGGACTCGGCCTCTTTATTTTTTCACATCCATCCTGTGACCGATTCGGACCATCAGCTCCATTGAGGGGCCAAGCTGTGTAACCTGCTTTTTTGAATAAACAAGTCTTAAATTTGCTCACGAACTCTTCTTCATTTTTTAGTAAGTAACAGATACCAAAATATATACGAAACTAGCACAGAACCATGAGGCGGTTTCGTGACTTCCCCATGGCAATTCTGAGACGTGCAGGAAAGCTGCGATGGATTCGCTGTAAATACTGTGAAATATAGCTCACAAGGTAGAGTATTCCCATGAACCAGACACCATAGGTAGTTCTGCTTCATACATTGTACGGGTGCTGACAAACTGACAAGATATTAGAAGGAAAATGTTCCTATTATTAAAGCCTCTGTTGATTAATTCTATTGACCATTATTGCACTGAACTCAGCACAAACTAAACAATTATTTGCACATAGTGTTGATTAAACTACCTGGAGTCAGATGGATAATATTAAGTTATGTTTTGCTATTAACGATGTACTGTATAGCCACATTTCCTTTCCATGCCTCTGTGTTGTAACTGTGGACATACAGGATGACCTGTCCTGGAAGAACAACACAACAGCCACCATCAAGAAGGCACAACAGCGGCTCTACTTCCTGAGAGTCCTCAGGAAGGAACACAACAAGCAGGAGATACTGGTGGCCTTCTACCGCGGCGCAGTGGAGAGCATCCTCACCTACGGCATCTGCAACTGGTTCTCCAGCTGCACAACCGCGGAGAGAAATGCGCTACAGAGAGTCGTGAGAACAGCCCAGAAGATCACCGGCGCCCCCCTCCCCTCTCTGGAAGAGCTGTACAACACACGCTGTCTCAGGAAGGCCTACAAGATCTCCAGAGACCCAACCCACCCTGGGTACGTACACTTTACCCAGCTGCCCTCGAAAAGGCGGTACAGGACCATGGCCGCAAGGACAAACAGACTGAAGAACAGCCTCTACCCCAGGGCCATCCAGGCCCTGAACACAGCAAAGACCTAGGTTCTGGGCCCTGGACAGTCTGGACGGATTGATGGCAGCTGCTGGACTGAAAAAAAAATCAGGTGTAGTGCTGAGGCACAAATATGTACATTTCTAGCCTGCAAACTGCAACACTTCAAATGAATGTGCAATAACACTATGTGCAATATGACAACCCTAGTCGTCTATCTGTACAGTATAGTATAGTGGATAGTGTACATAGCCTTTATTTATGTAAACCAGCTCCTTCCCTTCTTGTGTTTTTTTAGTTTTTTTTTCTTTCCTAACACCAGGGGAGCCACCCCTCCTAAATTTCGTTGTTTGGTACCTGTACTGTAGCAATGACAATAAAGACCATTCATTCATTCATTCAGTCATAAGGCCTACATTAGTGGTGTTGGTTGGCTCTGCTGTTTGACGTTATGGGCACCCCGCTATGTACAGTATATTATTTGTATTTAATGTTTGTTTAATTTCGAACAAGGAGTTACTGTATATCAGAGCGGAGCCATCCCTTTACGCCAAACCTAAAGTATTACAACTTTCATTAAACAATTAGCATATTAATGACAAAGTGTTATGACTGAGCTAATTCCACTGTGGTATATTTTGACACACACACATGCATGAATTGTATAGTATGGGCCTGTCATATTTGCCTTTTGACTCTGCATAGTTCTGTAAAGATTCTCCTGGCTGTGCGGGTTTTACAATCCTTTGTTCTTAAAATCCAAATGGTCATTTGAATGAATGAATGAATGGTCTTTATTGTCATTGCTACAGTACAGGTACCTTGTATTTGCATGTCATTGTTTACAAATAGGGGGACACCCCTGAAAATCACTTTCCTGAAAGTCACTCCCTCCAGCTCGCTGTCCACCCCAGCAAGCAGCACCAGCGACAACTTGTTATACTCGTGATCTATTTCATACAAGTTATTTAAAACAAGAAGCAACACTACTTCCACTGCAAATTACAGAATTAAATATGTGTTTCCATGGCAGCTGTCGTATGGTCTTTGGAATCCAACTCTTTGGGTTTGTTCATGGAGCCACTGCCAACATTACATTTACATTTCTGGCACTTAGCACAGACCTTTTTTTAAAGTGACTTTTAAAGATGAAATTAAAGTGAGATTAAAGACGAATTTAATGTATTTATAATAGAGAAGCTGCACAGGTGGTAGTGGGTGTAAGATAGGTAATAATCTACAGTGGAAGATTAAGGCAATAACTCTGCAGTCCTGACAGCAGTGGGCAGCTACTAGAATGTTCTAACCAAAATCCAATATCCATATGTAATTCAATATACCCAATATGAGAGTCCACTAAATTAAAAGTATTTTTTATATTTTATATTAATATCCCTATATTTTATATTCATATATTAGTATTTTTTATTAATATCCCTTTCAGTTATACCTTGGACTTAAAATACCAACAGTAATGTGTCTACAAGTGTAAGTCACAGTGGAAGCACTCATTAAGAAAGTTCGGAGATGTACAGTAGTTGCCTAAAAGAAAAGGGACTTTCATGAATCAGTGCATTTTAGAATAGTGCTTACAGTAGTCCAGTACAACGGGGTAAACAATGCAGTTCATGACACATACTCATACAACATGTTGAGATAAGCAGCTTCATAACCCTGATGCAGTTATCTCTGCTTATGTCGTTCTTTGAATGAAGGAGATCTGTGTATATGTCGGAGTTTATTTTTTTCCTTTTGGAGTTCAAGTTTGACAAAGAAACTGAACAAAAGAGGATCTCTGCAACCAGTCAAGCTTTACTTTTCAATTGAAAGGGTACATACCATCGCCAATTAGGTTGCAAAAGCCACCTTGCAAAAAGACCTTGCAATCATTAGACACCGGCTCTACCTCCGGCGCCACAGCTGCCCCTGGAGGCCTGCACTAAGCTTCCCCAGAGTGGTCCACAACAGTAAATGCTGTAGATAACACAAGGGAGATATCAGGGTGTACTCAGTGTAAGATTGGAAGTGGGAGACCAGTTGGGTTGGGTTGACTTATCTTCAGTTTCACAGGTCCTCCTTAGGCTTATTAGTATTGTGAAATAATGAGTGATGTTGTACCTCTGTTAGACTGTAAGGGGTTTATTTCAAAGGGGGTATAATGGTGCATTTGCACTGTCACTTTGCATTGGCACCGGTGCACGCATGGCTCAAAGCCTCAGACTTTTGTGTTTCCATCCCCTAGAGCTCCCTAATCCCCCTACACTGACCTGGGACCCTGGGACGCTTGTTGGGACTTCGGGGGCAGGGTTTGGGGGTCGGCGAGCAAAGTGTATTATGCCCTCCAAGTCTCTGTGCCCTCCAAGTCTCAATCTTTTTGGCCCTGAAACAACTCCCTAGTTGCTATGGCAGTATGTTTTGGGTCTTACTGTATGATGGAGAGCCATCCAATGAAATTGGAGGCATTTGCTTGCACTCTAGCAGATAAGTTGAACAGACATTGTGTTCCACTGGGAAGCAGGGGCACTCATGCATAGAGTGTCAAACACACAATAAAGTTGCGTCAAAAGATGTTTTAACATATTGCTGTTTTTTCCTTACTTGAAATGATCCTTTTACAGATGTTACCAGTAGCAATGTTGTCATTTTTCTTTGTGAAATGAAGCCACGCTTTGGACCCTTTCATCCTAGACTCCCGCCATGACGCCTTGTTGCCATGACTCCTTGTTGCCATGACTCCTTGCGGCAAGTTTCAGAGTTTGATGTCATCATGACGCACAGGCACAATGCACAAACAAATAATTCATAAAGTTTAAGTTTAACCAGTAGTGGAAAGTGAGGTGACTGTTGCACTACATTGCAATTGAGATCAAGGTTAAACATACTGTAGCCTACTCTAAAGCACAGCAATCACGTTCAAGCAGCTATGAATTTAAATTCTGTATGCTCATACATCTCTGTTGGGTTTAGGCCGCACGACTATGCTAAGATAGCCGTCAGAGCGATAGCCCCGAGAAATGTACCACTCGGCTACTTGTTTATGTGACTACTTGGATTAGCTTAGGGCCGTCAATTGTTCTCAGTTGTCTATGATTTATCTGTGGGCTTTTGGTTGATGAGAGAGAACAACAATGATAATCATTTAGATTCTTTCTCATCCGTCATACATGTTTAAGAAGAAAACAATAAACTGTGCAGAACAGTGTGATGTGTTTCGGTAACGCCTGGCATTGATCCTCCAAGGTGCAGTCGGAGCTCCTACCTCTTAGTGTGTTTGATGTTCCCCTCCGCCCCGCACGCTGCAGCCCTGCCACACCTCACCTCCTGCCTGCGGGTGAAGAATCACCTGCTCCAGAGAAACCTACACATAATCACTTATCTGCATGTGTCGTGCTCGGCCCACTGCCTCCACAGCAATTTGTCTTTGGATCCTCTTGGGTATATAAGCCCACATATTGTACAGTACACATACAGTACTCACACATGCACGTACACACACACACCATACACACCGTCTCCCCAAGGACTTTGATTAGTGTTTTAGTAAGTCATGTTTATCATTATCATTTACAATAAGAAGTGTCCTTGGGTTTGAGAAAGGCACTATATAAAACTAAGATATTATTATTAGTATTATTATTATTATTATTATTATTATTATTATTATTATAATAAGAAAAGGGCTACACCTCGTTTGTATTCAAATCGAATACAATTGTAGAGAAATCGGTGTTCCAATAGATAACATGACGTCATTTTCAACTGTTGGCACAATCTATGAACCTCATGTAATCTTACTATGATTTACACCCATAGTAAGGATGATTATCTATCATCTCACAGCTACAGGCTGCAGGCAATCAGCCCCTCTCTTAGGAAAGACCCCCTTTCAAAACACCAAGCAGACACACCACTTCTATGACCACTCAGGATGAATGTCCACAATTTAAGGCTCGCCAATGGAGACTATTTCTTCTGGATGACTTGGAAACCTTCCTCGGTTTCTGCCCCTTCAATGCCTAGCCAAATGTCACAATACATTGTTTGTATAAATAATAATAATGGTAGGTTATCTGTTATCTGGAGCCAGCAGAGTGTGATATATAAATATTACGTGCTAGGCCACAATCAGGTACAATCAGCGATGCTTGTGATCAACAATCAGTGGACCAGATAAGGAGAGAGAGAGAAGACTGAGAGTGACTAGAATATTTTTCCATCAATTACTCATGCCAGTCTCCTCTCTCTCAGCGGATAGGTTGACCTGATGTATGGACTCATTAACTCAATGTGCTTGACTCGTGGATCTCGAACATACTTATTTTCTCAACCAATGATTGAAAAAGTGCACTAATATTCTGTCCATCTGCAAGCTTGGAACTCAGCCTAGAAATAATATTTATAGCAGATCAGTAGCTTTGCATAAAACCACCCACTAGCAGTCTAGCAATAGTGGTTAATTGAATAATAAAATAAAAAAACAGTAAGGCATTATTAGTAATAATTATTACCTGTACTTAAACAATACAATAGGTCTGCAGCGATGCCAGCTTATGATTCAACGTACAAAGCAGTATAATTAGATACATGAATTGCTCTTCAAAGACTCCTATTACCAATTTGGCTTTCTATCTTCTTTGCAGATAGCTTAATTGTGTATTCATGAGAGAGTAATCTAGAACATCTCTACTGAGATAGATAACGGTTCATAGAGAATTTATATCAAGCCCCCATGGTGATTGTCCATCATGAGAACAAGGGGAGCCTATCGTTATCTGACGAGGACAGGCAGGACATGACACATGTTCAACAGGCAGAATATGAATGTGTTACTGCAGATAAGGCTTGAGATAGGGACGCGCCACAATAAAACAGCAGGACACCTTCCACTGCAAGTGAAAGAGCTCGTCTCTACCCCCTAGAAGGATCACTTGTAGCCTTCAACTTCAAAATTAGCAGCAGATTATGACTCACTAGTGTATTGCACATTCACCGGTACCTCCCCCGTGGTGCCACCAACATCTTTTGTAAGAAATCTCATTCTTTTGTTTGCACATTATTCAACCATTGGTCACAGAATGATAACTATAACCTGGCAAGCAACTGTCAAAATACTATTTGTACTAGTCATGAACATATAATTGGACGAAAGAATGCCAAAAGACAAGCTGTAAGATGTACAAGGTTTTTCCTACCTGTTAGAGGATTAATCGCAAGATATGTTTGAGAGAGATGTGGGTGACATCCGTTTATCTGTTTATTTGATGCTGAAAAGAGGCGACGGCTCTCTCTGAAGTAGGTATTTCCATTAATTCAACATTTTTCATGGAGTCCTCCTTGTCTGCTGTTTTTCAACAAAGATAATATGGGACACAGGAAGACTCGCGACAGAGATGGTTATTTGGTTATTTGTAATAGTTTGTATCTCCAACAACACCTTATCCCTAACCCGATACTAGACATTGAGAGCTCTCTACTGACTGCAGAAATAATGTGACCTGTCAAGCCAATTGTCCCATCACTTTTGGGTACCTTAAAATAGATTTAGGGACTATGCATCAAAAAGGTATCATCAATGGAAGTAAATGCACAGGAGGCTGCACAATCCAAAGGGTATTTAACACCTTTAAATGTGGCTGTATCCCTCTTCAAGGATTAGATATAAGGGGGGGGGGGGGTTGAAGAGACTCAGTGGAGAGGAGCATAATTGGGAATGGTGCCTCTCTCTACCAGAGAGGCCCCTAGAGAGAGGTATGTAGCCAGAGGATGGTAGGATGTTTCTGCATCAGTGATCACATTTCTCTGTGATCATGCTAATCAAGCAATTCACTTCAGGGCAATCTTAAGCATCAATAAGTAATGTCTAACTGATACAACAGCAGAAATCACTGCAATGAGAAGCAATTAATAGAAGGGGGCATTAGCATCTCCTTTATTTAACCATGTCATTCCAGGGTTTTTTCCCTTCAGTTTTTGACTGATTACTGATGCTTTATGCATGGTGGAGGAGCAGACTGTGTATTGTGTACCTCCCCTTTTTGTAACAACAAAATTACACCAGGATAAGCTAGTATAAAGCTATTTTGCAGTTTTTCTGTGTAAGAGGCAGGCTAATTTACAAGGCAGCCAACTAGTGGTCTTTGTGTGTAAATAGAAGCTTCCCATTGTAAAGACTATGGTCATTTGAACCCCGAGGCGGCTCTTATAGTAGATTTAAAAAAGGCACGGCTGTTCTAGTGTTAAATAGAACTGACAAAGAGATCACCGAAGCAGGGAGTGCTGGGAAGTGAAGACATAAACAGACAGGTGCCAAACATAAACAGGTGACAAACACAAGTCCATAACGAGAGGAACAGGGAGTGTAGGACTGTCCCAGGGCCACCAGGGGCCGCCAAAGGGAAGCACCTGGGAGCCGCCAAGAAAATGGCGACTCCAACCGTAACACAGTAGCCTGGGGACGAGGTTAGGGGTTGAAAAATGATGTGCTTTAGCTAGACCTTGTCTGCTCTACTCACTCAATAAAACACTCTGCCTCTGGGGGTTGTACGGTCGACACAGTGGGAGTAATCATTCAGAGATAACCTAGACTGAACCTTCCCACTTATTTTGCCTCCAAAACACCACCGCAACGCCAACGGTATCTAATCAATCCTAGTATCTACACCCAACCAAACATAAGTCACGGCCAATAGGTGAATTCTGCTCGTTCTCGCGCTTAAATATTTATTCCATAACGGTTCTCCGATCTCTCTCAATTTCGTTAATTTACTGCATGTCATGGGGGGGGGATGGGAAAAGCAAAGCGCTGGTCTTTGTCTGACCTGTGGCTTATTGGACTGTGGAAATTGCCGGGCCTCTCGCTCCTATTCTCCCCCCAACAGCGTCTTCCCTGACATGGGCTGCAACCTGTAATTTATTCTGATGGCTCACTCCTTCCCTCCACAGCTCTGAAGGTCATCCTCTGTTCATAAGAAAGGTTAAAACATCAGGACATTCTCACAGGGATAGTAATCAGGTACTTGTTCTTTCAAATGGCATTTCCTCAAAAGGGGCTATTGGATTTAAATTGTAAGGCAAGTTGTCAATGTAACTGTTTGTCTGTGTGCTTGTACATAGCCTTAGTGTCTTGTATCCAGACCTCCAGATCACATTGTTCTCACGCCTCCTTTAGATAGCTGTAACATGTTAGATTAGGCGATCAGGACGGAGCGATGGGGGAATGTGCTTTCAGAATCAGAGTCAGAATTGCTTCTATTACTTCGATGTACGGATACAAGGAGTAAAATTCTTAGGTACAGGTTCACATGGGCATTGGCATTGCAGTAGAAATACAAAATCAATAATACAATAAGCAGGATAGAGACAACAATCGATAAGAATAAGCAGGATATAGACAACAATCAACAATGGCTAACTTGCAACATTGAACCTGAAGGAAAAACCTTCAGGTTCAATTAATTGTTAATTGTGTTTTTTGGGGAGTTCCGCCCAAGCAAGATTATTGAGTATTTGATTAGTTTGACATATCACAAGGTCTTAAGGTGTCAGTAATTTCAGATGCCCTTTTTAGCTACTTTCCGTAAAGAATTACCTAAGCATTGTCCGAACTAAGAAAACGTGGTCTCAACAAGGTCAAATCTGCCTTCGTTTTTATATGATTTGTAAAATTCCACAGTAGTGCAATAGTACTTCAAATGTCAGTGCCGTACACAGTATTGTATTTACAATCTGAGTGATGTAAATAATAACGTTTTTGAAATATGAATTGCAATTGTGCAATTTTTTCATGTAGTGAATTATAATTACAATCAACAGTTATGTAGCTGTACTATACATAGTGTAGTATGAAAATGTAGCAAGGAAACCAGGATAGTGAATGTCAACCACACGCTTCCACTGTTCCACCCAGCTACTGTATGTTAAGACCCCCGTCTTCCTCAGAGACAGATATAACTTCGGCGCTGCATTCATCCCCCGACCTCCGATGAATTCAACTTTTATCAATATACGCCTCGAGGCATAAAAATGTCAGATTTTACGTATGATATATTAATTTAATTTAAAGGTGCTAATAAAAGGGGAAAGAAATGAAAACATTTCCTTCCTGGATTTGAGTGATAACTTCTCTGTTTACTAAGAGGGGGGGAAATGTCTCTCACCACCAAGGCCGAGGAGAGGCAGAGAACACGCTGTTAGCTTTGCAGTTTTCGACACAATATAAACAGAGAGGAAAGCACTGAATGACATCATGGGGAAAACCTGAAAGCAGGGGAAGAGAAAGTTGCACACAGCAATAGTGAGATGAGGATGGGAGGATGGGAGGAAAGGAGGAGTAGAAGTTGGCTGAGAAATGAGGTAGCAGGAAATATGTGCAAATACATGCACAGCAGTCTGCATATCCAAAGGGTATTTAACAGCTTTAAAGATGGTCTTATTACTCTTCGAGGGGTATAAAGAGGGTTGGGAGAGATTCAGTGGACAGGAGCATAGTGGGGGAAAGTGTTACGGATGGCGGTCGCCCTCCCAGGGCGGTTCCTAGGTGTCCCCCTCCAGGCTTCCACCTCATCACAAACGCATCACCTGCACCTGTGTGTAATTGTCACTGGTGCTTTATGTACCTTTATGTACCTTTATGTACCGTCACGTCCCTTCACTCCCCACTTAGTCTTCCCCGTGTGTTTACCGTTTGTTGGTCGCATCGTGAACGTAAGCTATTGGAATAGATCAGTATTGCTTTTGAGACTGTGTTGTCCCCTTTTATTTTCAGGCCTCGAGTCTGTTTGTATACTGTTTTGTCTGCACTTCCTTAGGTAAAGACGCTTTTGTTTGGTACCGCTACCTACTTGTCTGCCTCCCATTATCTGCACTGCACCTGGATCAGCTTACTGTACTCGTTACTTACTGTACAACTTACTTGTAATCGTTACAACAAGAGAAGCCCCGGGACCAGTATGTATCCGGAGGACAGTAGAATGCTGGAGGACCGTAGAATGTAGAGGACCGTAGAATGTAGAATGTAGAGGACCGTAGAGGACCGTAGAATACTGTTGCATCACCAACCTAATTTCTCTGTGATCATGCTAGTTAAGTAATACACTTCAGGCCAATCTTAAGCATCAATAAGTAATGTCTAGCTAATACAGCAGTAGAAATCATGAATAGAACATGAAAAGAAATCTATGCATTTATTAGTCTCCTCAAAAATAAAATGTGTTGGAAAAAAGAATAGCAGTTAATATCTTTTCTCTACAATTGCTTAGTACATCACATCATAGACCGGTAGATGTGATGCTAGCAGGTATCCACAAAGTTACTGACTGACAATCAATATATGTGGTGGTTGTCTGTCAACACATAATTATTGTGTGTTTCTATCATCTGTCTAAGACTCAAGTGAACATTTACTTTCTATATATAATTGTACAACCAAAAACCCTCACCTCATTTCAGCAGCGGAACAATATGCGACACATTCTAATGCCTTGGTTCTCTAACAATGAGCCTGCTAACAATGTAAAGTACCGGTAGTGTTGTAGTTAACTAGGTAGTGTTGGGAATTTGTATTAAAATCACTAGAAGTGATAAATCATGTACTATGTGCTCATTTAAATAATATGTGAATGCGGTCAGTTGAGAACAATAGGAAGGTCACGCAAAGCCAAAAGAGAGGTTCTGTTTTTGAGCGACAAGAAGAAATACAAGCTCCTGACTAAAAGAACGTTTTATGATTCAAACTGCCTGTAAATTACTTATTTTTACCTATGTGCTAACAACCATTTTACACCTGCTGTTATAATATTCTATTTTTCTGTACTTTCATAACTAATGATTAACGATAAGTCTATTCTTCTAACTTCTAAATCGAATCCTAATACTACTGTGTAACTTCAATAGTTGTGTTTTCACAAGACATTCTGATAAGGACACTGATACACTGCTCTGCTCATACAAAGTATGATATCACCATGGGAACGAGACGCTAGCAGGACACTCAAGCTGATAACATACATAGACTCTCGCACCCACACAAGAGAAGAATTGAAGGCCAACGCTAACGAGAAGACTAACGAGCAGCTGCAACGGATCTTGTACGGACAATTGGAAAACTACTAGATAGGGGGGGGGGGCACCACCCAGCCCCAAATGTTAAATCAAATGTATAAAGACTGTGTACGAAGGCTAGAGGGGACTCTTGTCTGGTGGAGCTCCTGCAGTTAACTTGTTGACGGCTAGCTGAGACGGGCCTGCAGAGGTGAAACTAGATGAGACCACTTTTCCATGGAAATGAACTATTATTGCTTGCTGATGTGCTTGAATAAATATTATCTTAATGAACAGTTCAGTAGTGGTGCCTAATATTTGATTGGATCATATCATCTTAAGAAGTGATATCAAGGACGTCTCGTTGAGATTAAACGAACTCGCTTGTAAGTGATGACTCAATTAAATCGATACTGGAGAAGTTGATCGCCTTACAGTAGCAGTGGGGATTACTCACCCAATCCATTGCGTTGCAGCATTTTTGGCTTGACTACGTTTGACGAAACATAGTTCCTTGTTTCAAAAGAAAAGTCTGTGCAAAATAACAGCATCCGCACACTCAAACACTGTGCAAAAAAAAGTAATCACTTGATTTAGCCAATGCACAACACCTGTCACCTAGTGACTAAGCATCAAGGGAATTGTAGTCTTACATTTAGTAAATTAGAAATGTTCAGACAGGAAACACCAAAAACAAAAGTCCGAACATTTTGATTGGTTGCCGATATGAAGACCAAAGCATTAGAACGTGTCACATACACACTCCTGTTGCCAGGGACATTTATTCACTCGCTCACATACTGTTAACGTCCATGTATATTATGTGTTGCAATAGCACAGAATTGGTAACACATTCACCTAGGTATTACTAATTTTTTAGGCTGTCATAGTCAAGAAAGTAGCTGAACAGGTTTTCCTGGTTCCCATAGTCCAATTAAATATGTCGAATGAATGAAATATGTCGAATGAATTGGTTTCTCTTCACAGCTTGCCAGTGACTTGAACATTGCTGTTTTTGCACGTAGCACATATACTGTTACTGTACATGTTATTGATGCATTGTACATATCTACTGTATATCTTATTGTACTTACCTCGCCCCTGCCTGTACATATATCTGTTCATACCTATGGCTTGCACTATGCACAGCTATACATAGCGTGCCTCTGTCTGTACACCTATGGCTTGCACACATATGGCTGGATGCCAAATGCATTCCGTTGTCACTGTACTTGTACTACGGCAACGACAATTAAATTGAATCGGATCTGCTCTGAATCTGCGGTGGAACAGTTGTCAGTTGCAGGTAATTCAAGGCGAGGTGGCGGCCTCTGCAGGTGAATGTGTTGTTCTTGTTCTTCATGACTTGCTCTCTGCGTATCTGCTCTGGCACTCCAGGCCCTCAGCAGGTAAGGACATTCAACTAGTACACAGGGATAGTACTGGCATTATACAATATGACCTCAGACACATTGCAACAGAAACTCTTTCAACTGTCCTCGTCTCATGGATATGTCCTTCATAACATATCAAAAGTCTTAAGAAATCCAAGTGGTGGAAAGTATTGAAAAATACTGAAACTGGTGATGCCACAATTTCCCCTTGACGCCCATGTTAAATAATGTTTTTATGCATGTCTTCTTGTCTGATGTCCACACAAAGTGTTCAATACTGTCCACAATCACCCAGAAACTGTGTTACACGAGACATGGAGTTGAATGCAGTACTATATGTGTGTAAAAGGACATTCTTAACCCATAGATGCATACAGGTAAGTGGGTCAAGATGAAACAGTGGGTTCGTTTTCTTGCAATATAATTGTAATGAAAGGTTTTTATAATTTCATATTCCAGGTATTCCTAAAAATATATCAGACCATCTAACCCTAACCCATTAAAAAAAAAAAAGTTGACCTTTTACACTTTTTAAGTATTTTTTTGTATTTTTTGTATTACTAGCCCAAGCTTCCATAAGAGGGTCAAAGATACCTACATGCATCTGATCTGGATGAAGTTGCTGTCCTCTATGCACAGTTGATGAAGGGATCAGTGTCTGCAGAGAAGGCTTGCAATGCTGATGTGATTCAAAGACGCTGACAAATATGGGGAAAACGGGAAAGTGCTGTGTCCCTTGTTGTATGAATAGATCCGAGTCTAAAAAACGATTGAACTGTCATTCTACCGCTGCAGTACACTGGTACTATGGTGCAGGGAATTTCTGGTTTGGACCTGGAAATTGCTAAACGTCACGTTTGACGTCAGACTTAACAACCGAAATAGGCTAACATTTACATTTTACATTTTGGGCATTTAGCAGACGCCTTATTCCAAAGCGACTTAATATCGATACATTAGACTAAGCAAGTAAATCATCAATTCACCAGTTCTAGCAGGAAGAGTAATCTAGCTCAGGCCAGGGGCCATTGGCCTAGAAGAAGAAAGAAAGAGATGATTATTTTTTTCACACAGTACAAGGGGGAAGTAGACATGTTGGGAGACACAGTATACACACAGTATAGGGGGAAGCAGGTGTCTCAGGAAACGCAGTGCTGGGGGGTAGTAGATCTGTAGAGATGTCTCAGGAGGAGCGGTTAAGATGTAACCTGAGAGAAAAAGACGGGTCTTCAGTCTCTGAAGGAAGATTGGCAGTGACTCTGGAGTTCTGACAGCTGTGGGAAGCTCATTCCACTAACATAACATGTTGCCCTGTGCCTTCACCAGCCCTGTGCCTTCACCAGTCATGTTGCCCTGTGCCTTCACCAGTCAAAATAATACCACCAAAAAATGGTGGCAGCTGACAAAACACACAAAACACCCCACTGCATCTTGCTGGTGCCCTCATTCTATAATTATAATAAATAATTTTGCCATTTAGCAGACGCCTTTATCCAAAAGCGACTTACAATTACGAATTACAGGGACATTCCCCCTGGAGTAACTGAGGGCTAAGTGCCTTACCCAAGGGCACACTAGTAGTGGTGTGGCTTCAGGCGGGATATGAACTCACAACCTTCCGATCACAAGTCCAACTCACTATCCACTAGACCACCACTACCTTTCTCTGGTGAAACTGTATACAATATCAGTGGTATTATTTGACTTGCCTTCACAGTTGTGAATTGTATTACAGAGGGGTTGTTTGAAAGGAAAGTTAAACAGGATGATGAAAATGTAATTTACAAATCTCTGGATTGTGATTTCAGAGGTAGCAAAATGCAAATACTCGTGTCGTCTTCAATTTGTTTCCCATTTGAAAGCTTACAATCTGTAGTTTAAGCACATGTAAAAAAAAAAAAAAAAAAGACTTTGCCTTCTGGTAGCACATTTCACCAGCAGCTGTCACATATGGAGACACCCTTGTTGGTTATACAGTACTGTGACAAGGGTTTTTAAAAGACAAATACAACTAAAGATTATTTTACAAAGTACAGTTCCTCGACAACTCATACAGTTACACTGAAATAAGGCAGAAAAGAGGAGCCTATGGCTCAGGCTTTATTGCATCTCTGAATTTAGTTTTAATGTGTTTTGTGAGGGCCCGAACTGAGCAGAAAACCAAATCACATTTTAAATTGAACCTGCTGGATTCCAGGCGCCAAACGCAGGAATGCATTATCCTTCCTCTCCAACGCCTTTAGCACACCTCACAGTCTCATGTTTGTATCATGCCCTCACATCTGCCCCAGAGTATTTCATCACAACATAGCCAACAGTAACTCAACACCCCATATTACAGTGTTTTTCCGGGTTATGGAGAAGAAAAAAACCCAAGGCACTCTGATCAGTGTTTGCAATGAAAAAGCATGGCCAGAAATTAATTTGGGTTCTTTGTGTCATAGATAAGGGGATTGAGTGTTTAATAGTTCGGATTAGCATTGCTTAGAGAGTCCTAAAGTTATTGAACAACAAAGAGGGATGGCCTGCCACCACACACTTTCGTGGTCTGACTTTAATGTCAACATGATGTGTCAATGCTGATGTTTACAATACTACCTCTGTACATACTGTATATTACATAGTTACCCATCACTACCATTCTTGTTCTATTTCTATCATGACATATATCATGTTCTTATATCACTATTTGCTTGGTTGGATGATAAACTGCATTTCATTGTATAGTACTCGTACTCTGCGATGACAATAACGTTTAATCTAATCTAATCAATGATAATGTGTTTTCCTTAACAAGCACGTCAATGTAGAGCTGTAACTGTCTGTCAGCTTAGAGGACACAGCTGAGGACTTTTATGAAGGGCGACAGACTGGAATATCTATAAAGTAACTCAGTGACAAATTAAACAAATCTTCATAGCTTTTTGTACAATGAAATGAAGGATGTACTTTCCATTGCCTGATGCTGAAGGTTGTACCCATTGTACTTTGTGTCATATTAGTGTTCCCAATGGCTGTCTATCTCATTACTTTAGGAAACCAAACCAGCAAGGTTAGCAACCCCTTGTAACCATATTCCAATGACTCTAGAGGCCAATGCACACGGCGTGCGATTTTGTCGCACGACAACATTCATTTCTCAATTCACACCAGTGAATGAATGAATGTGAATGGAGAATCGAATGTTGTCGTGCGACAATATCGCATCGCACGCCGTGTGCATTGTCTCATTGAGATGCATTCAAAACAATGGAATCGAATTCGGCGGGGCGACAAAATCTCACACCTCCTGCCCCTGACCTTGAGTCCAAAAGCCCTGAACCAAATATTTCCATTACCTAAAAAAAAATACATCTTTCTGTGCTTTGAGAACAAAATAGATTCCCTGATCCAGTTACATCCAGGATTTATAGTACAGCTCCACACTACAGTACCTTGGAATCAATCTAGTTACGTCAGCATTCATACTGTCTCTCCTACCCCAGCTACTTTAGGGTGAAACTATTTACTTGAGGAGTTGTTTGAAGCTTCTCTGAGGAGATTTTGGCATGTCATTTCAACAATGCTAAACTATTTACTGTCGGAATCCTGTCTATTTGCGTCGTGGAGAAGCTTTCACCACTGGTCTATGATGACAACTCAAGGTAAGATTATATTTCATCTGAACCATCAGGCTGAACCGTCTCTTTAAATGAGTAGGAAACCGCTCTTCCTAATATCACCAGTGTATTCAATTTGGCTGAATTTGACAGCAAGACAGATGGTCTATATATAGGTATCATACAAAGACCTGGATCCAGTAGTCAATATTTAGAAGTATTTGGTCCTTCTGCCTCATCATTTATTTCCTTTACCTGCACATTCCTACATACAAACCTACTTTTTAAACTAATAGAAAGTTAGTTGTCTAGTTTTGGCACTGTAATGTCACTGTGATGATACGTGTTATACACAGGTGAAAAGCAGTGTTTTACAGAAGGGCTAAGCGATATCCCTGTAACAATGACACTGTAATATCACTGTAAAACTGTTATACATAAGTTCGCAAGGACAAACAGACTGAAGCTCAGCTTCTACCCCAGGGCCATCCAGGCCCTGAACACAGCAAAGACCTAGGTTCTGGGCCCTGGAAAGTCTGGACGGATTGATGGCAGCTGCTGGATTGAAAATCAGGTGTAGTGCTGAGGCACAAATGTGTACATTTCAAGCCTGCAAACTGCGACACTTTAAATGAATGTGCAATAACACTATGTGCAATATGACAACCCTAGGGTACATAAGGTTCAGAGAATAGGAAATGTTAGAATAGGTATAGCATAGCATAGAGTACAGCACAGTGTTTTATTTGTACAGTATAGTGGATAGTGTACATAGCCTTTATTTATGTAAACCAGCTCCTTTCCCTTCTTGTTTTTTTTTGTTTTTTTTCTTTCCTAGCACCAGGGGAGCCCCCCCTCCCAAATGTCGTTGTTTGGTACCTGTACTATAGCAATGACAATAAAGACCATTCATTCATTCATTCATAATACACTAAAGCTATAACATTAAAATTCCCTCTTTTTTTTACAAGCAGTATTCAAACAATGTCAGATAGTCAATAGTTTGAGTGTTTGAGTGTGCGGATGCTGTCATTTTGCACTCTTTTGATACTCTTCAGTTCCAGCACCACAGGAAAGTCTGATCACGGATGAGCTGTGGTATTTTCACTATTTAGATAGTCAATACGTGACGTTAGAATTATAAGGTTCTATCTAGAATTATAAGGTTTATGTTGTAATGTTTATTAATGCCTGTGTTGTGTTATTTATTTTTTTACATTTTTTAGTTAGTAATTCATAAAATACAAAGGTTCCATCTCACAAAACATAATGGAATGTAAAAACGTTGACGCTCGATATCTCTGAACTACCCTAAACGGAGATAGAACCTTATCATTCTAAACGGAGATAGAACCTTATCATTCTAAGCTCACGAATAGTTAAAAGAGTAGGCAATAGAATCTCTCTGGGAGGTGTTCCCTGTGATGTCATGTGAATGTCCTCAGCCCTAACTCTATACACAAGGCAAATACTGTACCAACAGTAGGTAGGTAGTACTGTACATACTGTACCAACAGTAGGTAGTACTGTACATACTGTACCAACAGTAGGTAGTACTGTAGCTGCATGCTGACTGTGGATATGATCAGGTCCTCAGTGCTCTTTCAGAGGCTGGTGGTTGTGTTCACACACACACACACACACACACTCACACTCACACACACACACACACACACACTCACACTCACACTCACACTCACACTCACACTCACACTCACACTCACACTCACACTCACACTCACACTCACACTCACACTCACACTCACACACTCACACTCACACTCACACTCACACTCACACTCACACTCACACACTCACACTCACACTCACACTCACACTCACACTCACACTCACACTCACACTCACACTCACACTCACACGCACGCACGCACGCACGCACACACACACACACACACACACACACACACACACACACACACACACACACACACACACCAGGCCATATAATACTTACTAAACCCCAGGCTCAGACTGAGGGAGAAGCCGTGTCTTTGGGGAGCAAATAAAGGCTTCACTTTTATATTACTGCTTCAACACCCACCCACTGAACACTTTATTAGGACCACCTGTACACCTTCTCATTCATCCAGGTGGTGGAATGGTGTGGGGAATGTTTACTTTCATCACCTAGCCCAGTGGTTTTCAAAAACGTGTCACCAAAGAGCAAGCCAAAATCTCAAGGCTGACCTGTATTCATATCCATGCAAAATAGCCTCTATAACACGTGTTATCACTCTGTACACGTTTATTTTTATTTACCGATGCCAAATGACATTTGACAAACAACTATACTACTCATGACATTTTTATTTACAAAAGAATTCAATAATTCATTAGAAACGTTAGCTAAATGTCATCAAAGCAGCAACATACTCATTGAGTTGAAAAAAACAAACAACAACTTTAGTCTAAAATTGTAAAGAACAAAGAGATGCATAAAGTGAACAGTGCTTAGTATTCAAATGTATTGATTGTAAGTCGCTTTGGAGTAAGGCGTCTGCTAAATGCCAAACATGTAAATGTAAATGTAAAATGTAAATGAATACAACCCGAGTATCAACACAGTTAACACTGAGTTGAAAAGACAACGTTTCGTCGGAAATTATACCTTAATTGTAACTGTAACTTAAATCAGCATTAAAACATTTGCCATTGTAAATATGTTTTGCCTACTTATGGCGCTTTTCCACTACAGGGCCAGCCCGGGTAGTATTATCTTAGTTTAATGTCATTTCAATGCATCATAGAACTTTTATTTACAACAAGCATAACCAAAAAATCGCTATTATGCCGATGTGCTGTGCCTATGCTGTTCCTCAGTCCAGCGCTTCATCATCCCCCTTCTAAAACTGCCATCTCCCCTTTCCATCCCTTAAGTCATTTTATCAATGAACATTGTATTACTGTTATTTCAACATTTAAGCCTCTTTCACACATAGTTCCCTGTAACTTCAATGGAATGCCGGTAGATTCGCTTCTTGCTCCCTTTAACACATGTCGGCGTTTCCCTGGTTGCGAGATCTAAACTACTAGAACTGAAAGCGGCAGGTAACAGGCACTTAACATCCATATGCTGTATATATAAATAAATATATTTCACTACCAGCAAGACACCGGAGCACTCGTATCTATAACAAACGTGGAGACAGTCAGCCTTTCCGTAGAAATACATCGCTCCGTTATATATCTAACGTTACATGTTTTAAGGCTGATCTGTGCATGATAGTGCTGCATTATGTTGATCTATTTATATCGATCTATTCTTGCCAATTGCTTATTACCAGTGGAAAGGGGGATGGCTAAAACACTTTGAATGGAATAGATAGGACTTTCCGTTCAATGGAGGAAGCATGATACTCGCGAGTTCATCTCGCTTTTCCCCCCGTTGATGTATTAAACAATCTAAGCAATCTAATCAGAGCAGTTGTTATTATGTAATATTATTGATGGATGTGCCATATTTGATGGAGAGCAGTGAGCGGATGACTGGATGTGAGCCTGTACTGTATTTGACTAATGCCGATAGATTCGCGTCTTGCTCCGAAACCGGAGCTGTCGGCGCAGACAGGATTTTACAGCGTTCCTTCAAACTATCGTAATTCATGAACTATATGCCCAATCTAAAAAACAGTTTCTGAAAGCAGAGAAGTTGCACTTTTTGAACAGTTGAACTTTTTCAGGCTTATTACGGTAGTTCACCAACAAAAAAAAGCACAGTGCTCAACGTGTCAGGAGAAATAAAAATAGAATTGTGTCTGCATTTCATGTCGGCATTTCCCTGGTTGCGAGATCTAAACTAGTCTACTAGAACTGAAAGCGGCAAGTAACAGGCACTTAACATTACATGTTGTAAGGCTGATCTGTGCACGATAGTGCTGCATTTTGACATAATTCTTATCGCATTTCCCCCGCTGATCTGTATAGCGGGGGGAATCTTATGACACATAACTCCTCCTACAGTCCCGGGTCGTTCCTGTATAGTGGAAAACGTCTCGTACCCTGAACTGTTCAAAAGCGTGCCGTGCCGAGCCGTGCCGAGCCATGGAAAAGCGCCATTACAAGCTAGTGAGACAGCTCGTATGGGCACGGAGTCACAAGCTATTAGATCTCACACCAAATCATCTCTCATTACAATGGCCTGAGAGGAGTGAATGCACATCACTGCTTTGACTTAGGATTCAGTGATCATTGCCCGATAGCTTGTATCAGGAATACTAAACTAAAGAAAACTCAATTTCACACTATCATCAAAAGAAATCTAGAAAAACTTCAGTGATCAGACTTTCTTATTTGACCTAATTCATAGTGACATTTCATATACTTGTGAAATCCCTGAAGTAGAACTGGCTCTGCATTTTCTTCATAAAAACGGTTCTCTCAATCATTGATAAGCATGCGCCTTATAAGAAATTTAGGATAGGTCAACTAAACTAACTCACCTAAAATAAAAATGAGATGGAATGAGACGATATGAGACGGAATGATTCGCCTTATCAGATAGATTGTTTATTATAGCAGCTCATGAATTACAGAGATGAAGAGAGGAAAGGGTTTAATATCAGGTTATCTTAACGAGAACCAAGCAATGGGACCAACTTGTGTTTGTCAAATATCCTATCGACTCTCATACCATCGTCCCGCATTCTCTCATAGGACGGGAAAGCTCCGCTTTTCTCAATCGATACTGTTGATGAGTGGGTTGGGGGGACGATGTGACCCTGTCTCTGAGTGAATTTGTTATCAACCCGTGAGCGGGTCAATAATTTAAATAGACAGAGCCATCTCTCTTCTCAATGGGAGTGTTTCATGGGTTTGTAATGGGCAGTGAATTACAATACAGGGGTGGCAGAAGGTGAGTGAATTTGTCATCAAACATAATTAAAATATTTACAAATCTTCATATCTCCATGTATAATACACTGAGCAGACAGTACCTTTGGACTGACCGTGATTAAGCTACGTTAGAATTTCCACAGTTTTGTTTTATTTTCTGTGGTTCGTAACGTTGGGTATTTTACCCATAATTATCTGTATCAAACATTCTGTTTTGTCATAATGAACATTTCATGGTGTGTGCAATCTCCATACAGTGCACATCACGTCCATGGCATATACAACTGTGCATCCGCAATGTCCTGTAACACGTACATAACACAACATATTGTTATAGTTGACAGTTTCTCAAAAACCTGTTGATTTGTGCCTCTCCCCAAACTCCCTACAGCCGAAGAGACTGCAGAACTCTCTCAGAAGTCTCCCTTCCAGTGTACTCAGGTTACCAGGCCCCAATGTTCCCGGAACATTGTACTACAGTATATACTCAACATGTTTCAGTCTTTTTTATTAAGTCAAAGTCTCTATCTCTAACCCACACCTCCAATTTCATTTCATCGACTTTTGCTAAACTAAGGTTTGCTAACTCCTGCCTCCAATTATTCATTAGCCTAGGGCACATGTGTCAAACTCAAGGCCCGCGGGCCGAACGCCGAACTGTTAGAAGTCATTAGGCCCAGAGACACCTGAGCCCCAAAGCCATTTTCTTCCTCAGGCCTCGCAAACCTCTCCCCGCATGGAGCTGTCCACAGAGACGGGGGAAGGAGACCTAGTGGTTTAATTTATGAACCAGAGACGGATGATGAAGCCCTAAGCCTGTCCGTTCCTGAGACTGAGAGCGTCTCTGACTCTGAGTCAGAGCACGGTTGGCCAGATTAATCACCAGCGGGGGAACCTATGTTCCAATGTTATGATCCGGATGAACACACAGGCGAGCCCAGTGCAGCAGGGAGCCCGGCTGAGTTTTATAACCTAAAGCACAGGTGACGTTGCCCTGCACCTGAGGAGGAGGTGAGGTGCACTGTGGGATAGGGGCAGATATCCAGCCCAGTCTAGTAAACAGACCCCAGATCCCCCGGGCAACGGCTAAACCAACGGCTAAACCAACGGCTAACGACCCAGGGACTGAGATAAAAAACATACCCATGCCCCGCTGGAACCAATCTTCCACCAGGATGGACCCTCATGAACCCAGACCTGGTTCAGTGTGACAGGAGTGTCACAAGGTCGCCACGGGAGCATTGCATCACCAATGTCACAAAGCAATTTCTTTATAATTTAGTTTTCCTACTAGACGCATGATTCCCTCTATACCAACATATGGAATTGGTAAAACCTGTTATGTCATAAAAAAAGACTGGTTCTGTCTTTTATTGTATATTTGTGAAAAAATTTAACTAGCATGCACACTCCAATGCCACAACGAGTTCCTATTATGTGTTTCAACATAAATGGCAATACATGTTATCTGAATCTGAATAAATAAAGATGTCATGGTAAAAAATACAAAAATCTAGAATTGCACAAGGGGTTCACATACTGTACTTTCAAGCAGCACTGTACAATATCATGAAACGTATTTCAATCAAGAATAGGTATAATGTAATATATGTGCATTCTAATGGTTGTGCTTGCATTTGGTTTGTTTTGTGTTTGTTGTGATGTGGATTAGGGTGGTGTGTGAATGGTGTCAGGGTGAGGAGAGATGTACTCGGTGTGTACAGGGCCAGGCAGCATCACTCCCACATCCCACACAGTCCACATCATGTCTGAGTAACCTCAACCAGAACCTGACCCGTATAGTTAAGAACTGAAACAACCCTGGTTTTAATTTTGGACTTTATTATGTATACTACTTTTATATTTGTACTCAAATGCAGATATTATCACCTGTTCATGAGTTCTATTGTGATACATCACAGTATTGTGATGCAGATAAAAGCTTACGAGACCCATCTGAACCACACAAAACACCCTTCCAACCTTGGGTTTTTATCTAATTTCTCTGTTCCCTTTCCTTCATAACACTGTGTCACACAGTGTGTGTGTGTGTGTGTGTGTGTGTGTGTGTGTGTGTGTGTGTGTGTGTATGTGTGTGTGTGTGTGTGTTCATGCAGCCACATGTTTACTATAATTAAAGTCATCCCTCATTAGTAAAGATGTGGGTTTCTTAATCTCATAAAGGATTTATGTTATAATAACACAGAGAAATGTGAGTGTGTGTGCCCACATACAGTAATTTTGTGTCTATGTACGTGCATAAATAGCGATGCACAAGCAGGTCTTTTTGTTACCAAACTCGTTTTTTAAATCAATTGTTCAATAGTTGAATAGTTGAATAGTTGAACACTTGAATGTCTGCTTGCCATCATTTTTCAGACTTCTGCTTTCAGAGCCAGTTATTAATTAAGTTATTACTAAAACCAATAATATCGAATGCAGAGGCAATTATGTAATATGATAAAGAGTAGCTACATTGATATAGTCTTACAGTTACACCCGGCCCTTTGAGGGAAACCATAATGCTGATGTGGCCTTGGAGGAAATTGAGTTTGACTCCCCTGGCCTAGTAACTCCATCTTTGTATCGTTGCTATGAGAATAACGTCTCATAATGTGATGAATAGGACTCTTCCTTTTGTACCAACAGCTATGAGAATTCCGTCTTATAATATGATGAATTGGAAAAGTGCTTAAAACGTCAATATGCTTTTATGCATTTAATATTTGCAAGCTATGATAGTGACAGTGGCTTTTGACTGAATATCTTTAATCACCTCTGCCCTCAGGTATGCTTACATTCATTTAAAAATGACAATTCATGACCATGTCAATGTCGGAAAACCACGTTTGTTGTGGGCCTCCTTAAGTGTTCCTTCTCTTTTGATTGTGAACGACATCAAATCAAAAAACAAAAATGGCTGAGAGGAGAAAAAGATTGCAGAGGGCCGCATATTACAGGTGTATAGATTGCCTCCGCCTCTGGCTGCCCCCTGGTAATGAGTAGAAATGAATTGAAAAATGTAGATCAACCTGCCCCGCCCCCCCGCCCAGAGGAGGAATTGATTCCAGTCACAGACATCTCCATGGTGATTCCAGTCACAGACATCTCCATGGTGATTCCAGTCACAGACATCTCCATGGTGATTCCAGTCACAGACATCTCCATGGTGATTCCAGTCACAGACATCTCCATGATGATTCCAGTCACAGACATCTCCATGGTGATTCCAGTCACAGACATCTCCATGGTGATTCCAGTCACAGACATCTCCATGGTGATTCCAGTCACAGACATCTCCATGGTAAAAATAAAGATGGAGTAAAGCGACTGAGACCACAGGGAACCATGACTGCCCCGCCCTCTTATGACCCCGTTCTGAAGATGCTGCATTTCACAACTGCATTACGGAGGAATCACTGAAATCATTCTAGGATATTTCCGTTAGAATTTGGTTGAAATAGATCACGAGTAAAACTTCTGAACCACAACTGAAGATGTGTCGTACTGGTGGCACCACGTGATCATTGCCAAATTCCACTCCACCCAAGAGGACATCTCCAACTCCACTCAGTCAATTGTTGTGCTAATTATTTAGGGATTTTAACAACCAGTCCTATTAAGAATCCTGATGTCTGGTGTCAAAACCAGTGACCGCTGCGAAAGGGCAGCTGACAACCTGGGAAAGACCTGGTGACGGCTTGAAGAGACAGCTGACAGTAGGGAACAGACCCCAACGGGGCTGGCATGGGTTAGCTACCCGTGTTGGCAGGAGCCTTTCACTACACAGTGACTTGGTTCCACCCAACTATGGCTACGAAAAGTTCAAAAGGAAAAACACCCCTAGAGTCTGCGAGAGCGGGGGCGGAAGATGACTCAACGGCGGATCACACGGTAACAGACCCTGGAACGGAAATGACAACGAATCAAATGATCAGCACGGTAGTTGACGGAGTAACAACACTGGCAGGACACAAGCTACAAAGCTGCATCTGTGGCTGGAAAAAGATAACATCAGAGAAGGGTCTCAAGATCCACCAGGGCAGGAAAAAGTGCCTAAGAGAGCTTAGCGAGGTGCCTCGCATTGACCACTACTTCCTCAGAGGTAGGGCAAATCAGTCGAGTGAAGCCCAGTGGCAGGATATTCACCACAGTCCACAGGGTATCAGAACCCCAGACGAAGCTCAACCAAGCACAGATCCATCAACGGACATGAGTCCAGAGCCTATCCAGCCACAGACAGCAGTAGAGAGGAAGATGAATGGACGGAAGCCTCAAATCTTGTGGCCTAAAGCCTGCCAGAAAAAGGAGTGGGAAAACACTGACACAGACCTTGTCCATCTTCTAGAAGGTCTGAAAGGGGGCGTGGAAAGAAAGCTGGACAAGATTGGAGAGATCATTTACAGCTATGGAGCAGAGAGATTTGGGGTGAAAAGTAAGAACCATGGGACACAGAAGGAACCATCAGCCCATCTCAAGTCCAGGAGACAACAAGAGATTGAAAGACTTGTGAAAGAAAGAAGGTGCCTGAGAAAACAGTGGAAGAAGGCCACAGAAGTGGAAAGGAAAGGACTTGAGGCACTACAGGCCGACATCAAGCAGCGTCTTGCAACACTGCGAAGAGCAGAATGCTTGAGAAAGCAACACAAGAAGAAAGAGCGAACGAGGACTGCCTTCTACAGAGATCCCTACAAGTTCGTCAAAGACCTCTTTGTCAAGGAGAAAACGGGTACCCTCAAAGTACCCATAAGGGAACTAGAGGAGCACCTGAGGAAGACCTACTCCGACAACCAGAGGCATGTGCCAGCCAGCATTCCGGATGACATGCCACCAATCCAACCACCTGAGCACCAGATGGAAACAAGGCCCCCTACATGGAGCGAAGTTGAGAGCACAGTAAAACGGGCAAGAACAGCCTCAGCCCCTGGGCCCAACGGCGTTCCATACAGGCTATATAAGAACAGTCCAGGCGTCTTGAAATACCTCTGGAAGCTAATGAAAGTGGCATGGGAAAAGGGAATCATACCAAAGGCATGGCGAAGGGCAGGAGGGATCCTGATTCCCAAAGAGAAGAATTCCTCAACCATCGACCAGTTCCGCCAGATCAGTCTACTGAATGTGGAAGGAAAGATTTTCTTCAGTGTTGTGGCCCAGAGGCTCTCAGTATTCTTGCAGAAGAACAACTTTGTCGACACCTCAGTGCAGAAGGCAGGGATAAGTGGATTCTCAGGATGCCTGGAACACACAAATGTTATCTGGCACCAGGTACAAACGGCCAAGAAGGAGAAAAAAGACCTGCATGTGGTTTTCTTAGATCTTGCCAATGCCTTCGGGTCAGTGCCTCATGAGATTTTGTGGACAGCGTTCAACTTCTTCCAAGTCCCAGAGGGCATCACAAGGCTGGTCAAAGCCTACTTCCAGGACCTCCAGTTTTGTGTTACAGCACAAGCCAGTACAACTGCATGGCAGCACCTCGAGATAGGCATAATGGCGGTCTGCACCATCTCTCCACTGGCGTTTACCATGGCAATGGAGCTCATTATTCGAGCATCCCGATGGGTCGTTGGAGGGGAACGGTTGAAGAGCGGGCTGCGTCTTCCTCCAATCAGGGCGTACATGGATGACATGACGACAATAACAACAACAAACGCATGCACCAAACGCCTGCTGGATAAACTCCAGGGAAACATCAAATGGGCACGAATGGAGATTAAACCCAGCAAGTCCCGCAGTATCTCCATTGTCAAAGGCAAGCTCGCCAATGAGAGGTTCCACGTCAACAACGAGCCAATACCAACAGTTCTGGAGAAGCCTATCAAAAGCCTTGGCCGCTGGTATAGCGCAGAACTCAAAGACTCGAAGCAGGTGGAACAACTCAGGCAGGATACAATCAGTGGCCTCAAGCAGATCAACAACACTGCTCTCCCTGGGAAGCTGAAGCTGTGGTGCTTTCAGTTTGGGCTGCTGCCGCGTCTCATGTGGCCAATTTCCATCTACGAGGTCACACTATCCCATGCCAACCGGCTGGAGAGACTGGTGAATGCACAAGTGAGGAAGTGGCTTGGACTGCCGAGAGGCCTTAGCAGCATAGGCCTGTATGGCAACGGAGCATCCCGGGAGAATCCCGGGATCCATTCGTCAGAGGTGCTGCTCCGATCCTAGCAACAGGGAGGAAATGGAAGCCATCTGCAGCAGTTGCGGTGGCAAAGACCGCCCTCAGACACCGGGATATAGTGGGGCATGTCCAACATGGCAGAGGGGGCCTTGGTTTGGAAACAACAACACCCACATGGCAAAAGGCTACTCCAACCGAACGGCGGAAGATGGTGGTTGAGGAGGTGCGCCACCAGGAGGAAGCAGCCAGGTGCGCCAAGGCAGTCTCCCAAGCCCAGCAAGGCCGCTGAATGAAGTGGGAGAGCGTGGAGAGGAGGAAAATCACATGGAACGAGCTGTGGAGCATGGAGTCTAATAGGCTAAGTTTCATCATCAGAGCCACATATGATGTCCTGCCCTCTCCTACCAACCTACATCTCTGGTATGGAGAGGACCCAGCCTGTCTCCAGTGTGCAGCCCCAGCAAGCCTCAAACACATCTTGGTGGGTTGCAAGACCAGTCTAACTCAAGGAAGATACACCTGGCGCCACAACCAAGTGCTAAAGTGCTTGGCTGCCGAACTTGAGCACAAGAGGGTAACCACCAACGCCATGCCTCTAAATGCCCAGACTACCTTTCCACGGAAAACAATCTTCATCCGGGAAGGGGAGAAACAGCGGACCAAGCCATCACCTCCAGACTCAGGCCCACTGAACGCAGCCCGGGATTGGGAAATGCGGGTAGACCTCAGCCAGAGGCTCACCTTCCCACCCGAAATTGCAGCGACCAACCTGCGCCCAGACCTAGTCCTCTGGTCCAAGTCCTGCCGGCGTGTCTTCATCGTAGAACTGACGGTCCCATGGGAGGAGGCCATCGATGAGGCATTCGAACGGAAGAGGCTGCGGTATGCCAACTTAGCAGTCGAAGCAGAGGGGCGGGGCTGGAACGTGAAGGTGTGGCCAGTGGAGGTGGGCTGCAGAGGCTTTGTAGCCAGCTCCACCACATGGCTCCTGAGGGCAGTAGGGATCAGAGGACAGGCCCAACGGAAGGCAATTAAAGAACTGTCCACTGCAGCAGAACGGAGCAGTCACTGGCTGTGGCTGAAACGTAGGGACCCAACATGGGCTCCCAAATGACCACGTGGTGCCACCGTGCGACACACACCCAGGCCTGATCAGCCTGTGGTGGGCCAACCTCGGCAGAGGGTGTCTTGTGATAAATGGCCGAAACACCCAATGAGGTCGGGGACCACAACTGAAGATGTGTCGTACTGGTGGCACCACGTGATCATTGCCAAATTCACTCCACCCAAGAGGACATCTCCAACTCCACTCAGTCAATTGTTGTGCTAATTATTTAGGGATTTTAACATCTAGTCCTATTAAGAATCCTGAGTTACAGACAATTTATTTAAACAAAGGTACATCACAGCTTACGGCATTCCTACTCTGATGTCACAGAGAGGGCTCTGATGTCATAGAGAGGGCTCTGATGTCATAGAGAGGGCTCTGGTCGATGGTTAGCAGGGTGAAAGAGAGAGAGCTGTTTCAGATCACATATGTTATACTCCCAGTGATATGGTAATACAAGTCTATGACAAGGCGCCTATACAGTCCTACCACCATACTGAGGACAGGTTAGGGTGTGAAAAGGGGGACAGTATCCCTCAGGTCAAAGGGCAGGGGGCAGGTCACAGGAAGGGAGGCCATCTTGACCACGTGTCCTCTAGGACAAAGGAATGCTAATTCATACAACCCCCTTTGTTAGGAGGACCCTTACAGAACTATACAGGTCTGTGAATGTGTGTGCAATAAGACAGACATCTACAGGTTCTATACACAGGTCTATGTGTGTGTGTGTAAATATACCACATCATGCAGTAGAATTCTTTCCTTAAAATATTCCAACTCTTTTGGATAAACTCTCACTGTCTCTTGAGAGTCTTTTTTTTTATTGCATTGCAGTTTAGTTTATGCAGCTGTACAGTATATTCCCTCCTTCAAAGACACCATGGGAATAAACAACCCAATACGCTCCAAGCATGAATTATGGGTTGTGCTTGATCTAAATGAGTGCTTTAATATGATTAAATGTTTTCTCAACAGAAAAAGTGTCTGCTTGTTTACATTTTCTGTACATTTGTATATTTGCTTCATCCACTCAAGAAACAATTCGCAGACTACAGTCCCCGAAGTAGTGAGATCAGAAGGAAAATATTTTTCTCAGGTTTTGAGTCCAAATTGAATCTGAGAAAAGTTTGCACACCTTGCAAATGCTCCAAGTGCTTAGAGTGAATGAATAAACTTTGGCACACTTAACTGGCATTCTTGCTACTTCACTCTTTGATTTGGAGGCCATTAGTTTATTAAAGGACCACTTTAAAAACACTGCCACTGTTTAAAAACTTCTCCGACCACCTAACTTGATAGGTGAAAGACAATGGGCAAAAAAACTTTTGAGAAACCAAGTTTCAAATTAATCAACTAATAGGAAACAATGAATCAACAAATGTTTTCCATCGACTGACAGCCCTAGTGAAGACCCAACTGAACAAAACTAAAGTATGTTTACAAGTCAAGTCTCCCTTACCAGTGGCCTACGGCAAACGAGAACAGTGAATCCAATCCACAAATTATAAGTATTTAGTGATCGTTAATGTGTTGTTTATTATATCGAGTGGGTACTTCAAAACTTCAAGTTGCGTATTATGGCTTGTGTCACAATTATGTGGATATATTCAAGCACCATCTCAAGTCATCAGCCAGGAAGTTAAAGCTTGGTTGAAAATATCTCTTACAAATGGACTATGACCCCAAGCATACTTCCAAAGTTGTGGCAAAATGGCTTAAGGACAACAAAGTCAAGGTATTGAAGTGGCCATCACACAGCCCTGACCTCAGTTCTATAGAAAATGTACTGACATTCAAACACGTCACTATCCACAAAGGAATACAATGGCAGAATAACCCTGACATATATTGTAGGGGAAGCAAAGACACAGTATGGTATTTCTGCACGTCATTTTGATGTCTCCAAGGCATCTACCATCGACCATTGAGGGCATGTTTAGAATATAGGCTTTGTTCAGAAAGGAAATGTGTGAACAGAGTAGTTTTATCATACAACAACAACTTGCACTCCTAGTCCCAACTACAATCTGTGTCAAATATGACCATGGAAAAATATAAAAATCCTGCACTCAATTTAGTACTAATATAATCCATGGTGAAAGTGTACACTTTTAAGCAATAATATGTGTTTTAAAAGCATCATTAACAAGATAAGAAATATATGTGATTGAAGATATTTTTGCCATAATCAGATGGCGTTTTACTGTGCTCAATAAAATGTTATTATAGTTGGCAGAATTCGAATGACATCAGTTCACTTATCTAACACATAATTAGGAGATGGTGAGGAACTATTAAAAAACACTCTGAACCTGGGTGATTTAGCCTTTCTCAAAGCACCGTCACAGGAAACGTCCTTCCTTTCAAGGGTTGGAAAACTTTTTACAACTTCTGTCTCGTAATGCTACACTACCGGTCTTGATTGACAGGTCTCGGGGTGGTAAAAGGGTAGCCCCTCGGCCCCGAGCCTGGTGGAGTGGAGAGGAGACAACAACCCATACGCCGAAGAAGAAGATTGACAGTGTGCAGCTAGATGGAATAGGGCATAAGTTCCTATTTATCTTTGAGGCAAAAATGTTATAGGTCCATCTAATTGATGCCTTGAAAATTGAGGCTTGAAATACAGGCATACGCTAGAATCACCTTAAACCACTGTAATTAACAACACATTTTGCTTGGTGGAGCTGCTGGTTTCAGTAGTAGTATTGTTCTTATATACAATCGCATCCTTTTGCTCTGTAACCTAGAGAACAATAGAAACACTGCAACTAATTTGCCTAAGTCTTTAGTGAACTCCTCCTCCTCTGCACAAACTCATGCTGTTTTCTGTACAGTAATCACAATCACTCTGCACTGCTGAGTGCAGACGGCTTTTCACATTGTAACTCGTCTCACAAGACATGATCATCACAGACAGCGTGAGGGGGCTCAGGAGTGCACATAGAAGCATCATCAACTTCGCCACAGGCGAGAGAGAGGGAAGATCGACCCTCTGTGGAGTTAACGCTCCAATCCAAACATCACCAAGTGTCAGAGCGTACTGCTTTAGGTAGACACTGGGATTGCCTGGTGGGATCAGACGCTATTATGTGTTCTTCAGTGCCCTCTGTACGTATTTTGCACTATACTCCAACAGTTAGGAAGTATTAGAACATTTAAGTACAGATTGTCAGCTTTATTTGTATTGTAGTGGTTTTATATCATGTTATACTGAGAAATGTAAGTCTCTCTACAGTTTGGTGAATCTAGCACTCAAGGCCCATTTCCTTCCTGTAAGGGATGGGCCAAGATCTGTGGCGCAGTGAATAATTCTGACTATGGACAGGGTAATCACAGATTTGTATAATATGATTGGTTCCCAAGAATAGTGACCTAATTTTGCATTAATGATGGAGGAATTAGATGATGATTTTTTGTATTGATGATACATTCACTTGTCTGCTTTATGCCTGAAGAAGGTCTATGACCGAAAGCTTGCAATAAACTAAGTTTTTTTGCACAGTGTTTGAGTGTGCGGATACAGTTATTTTGCACTCTATTGATGATTTTTTTAAAAATGACAGGCTACTATGTCTTTCAATACTGGGGGGTAATTAAAGATTGTTGATTGCACCTGCGTGTGATGAAATGTTTTAAATGTGACTGAACCTCATTGTGTGTTTTGATTGAAATCCTGAAGAAGGCAACTTGCCCACACATTGACTAAACAAACAATGAATTATTAGCATGGGAACAACACTGTGTGCCTCTCTTTCTTTCTTTTTAAATCACCTCCAGTATATCCCTGAGGCTCATCCACCCAGCTCTGGGCCATAGAATGTAGGGCAGTGCTCCTCAACAACTCCGCCCCCCGCCCCCCCTCTTTCTCTGCATCTCTCCCTTTCTCCGTCTCTGATTTGGGCTATTCATACGATTTTTGGTGTTCTGATGACTAATAGTCTCTATCTCCCCTATGCAGCTGGTCTCTCTCTCTCTCCCCTCCCCTCCACTCCTCCTTCCTTCCCCATGGACACGTCCCCTACACTCCCTCCCTTTCTAGTGTGCACCTGGAACGCTTCCAGTCAGTCGCTCTCTGGCGCAAGAAGTGGGGCTTGTGAAGGTAGGATGGCCTAGTCGGGGCTCCATTGGCTACACTTCAAGTCAGAGACATTGAACCACTGAAGGAATCTAAAAATGTGTTGTGGTATCCAAGCCAAGCCAAGGCATTGTGTTTGTGTCTGTTTGTGTGTGCCTTAGTGTGGCAGGTTTTTTTGCATGGTTTAAGCACTGTGCAAGCTCCTTCTCAGGGGAATTGCAAGCAATGACCCAAATACATTGTTCTGAGTTTTAACTTTTAATTTCCCTATCCCAAGTGAACTGCGAGTGACTCTGATTTCATCAGAGACAGAGATTCCTGGAATTGTTTAAAAAATGAAACTGATTAGCCAGCTAACACACATTTCACAATGCAGGAGTATTTTTCCACAATGCAGTATTACTGTATGATGCAATGTTATTGAGCTATATAAAGGATTCAAATCTGGTGATGAATGGTAGAAATTGTGCATGCCTTGTGTATCTTTTCACAGCACATAGAGTACAGAGGAGCTCTTATAAGTTTGTCCTAAAGGCCAAACAGACAGAGGGGCCTAGCTAACAAGGGCACCCCAAACTTCAACTCTGACTTCCCAGTGTTACTGGAGTACCACACCACCACCACGGCCACGACCACCACCACCACGACCACCACCACGGCCACGACCACCACCCACAAGGCATCATGTGGACTGCACTTGTTGTGCCAGCTCTACCTCCTGCGCCACAACCGCCCCATATAGTGATGCATATCCTCAGTCCCAGGTGTGCAGCAGGACCCGTTCACTTGGTTTTTGCACAATTCTCTTACACATCATTATGAGACATAATAACAAGCAGTTTATCATGTTTGACCAACGGTTATTTAAAGGGGAATGACATCTCACATTCCGATCTCATGTTATGGTTCAAAATGGTTAACAGCAGTGACAATTTCCCATTTCTATAGTCAGGTTTGATTTATAACCTCTTTAACATTTCTCATCTACCACTGGTGTTTCTTACTATGCATGGGCCTTTCTGGATGGTATGGTGAAAGCTGTAATGATTATTATTATTTTAAAAAAAGACATCCTCCACAGCTTGAGTGATTAATGAGCATTGTCTAGTCGGGCGCCGTGTCAGAGGAGCTATTCTCCTGGTGATGCCTTTTGAAGATACTCGATCAGCTTGTTACTATAAGCAAGGACATGTGTTTCAAGTGCACCCACATTTGTCTAGTTAGTATCATAACCTGCTACGCAAAATGACAAAAGGCTTCAAACACTTGTGGTATATTTTTACACACACACACACACACACACACACACACACACACATAGACCTGTGTTTAGAACCTGTAGGTATCTGTCTTATTGCACACACATGCATAGACCTGTATAGCTGTAAAGGTTCTGCCTTTTTCATTGTCTGTTCCTAACAAGAGGGGGGGTGTTATGGATTAGCATTCCTTAGACCCAGCGAGCACATGGTCAAAGGTGGCCCACTCCATTGTCCTAGAGCACATGGTCAAGATGGCCTCCCTTCCTGTGACCCCCTGCCCCCTGCCCTTTGACCTGACTAATACTGTCACCCTTTACATACCCTAACCTGTCCTAAGTAAGGTGATAGGACTACATGTGTGTTTTGTCATAGCCTTGTATTACCATATCATTGGGGGTATAACATGTGTGAACAAAAGACAGCTCTCTCTCTCTTTCACCCTGCTAACCATCGACCAGAGCCCTCTCTATGACATCAGAGTAGGAATGCTGTAAGCTGTGTACCTTTGTTTAAATAAATAGTCTTTAACTCAGAAGCTTTACTCGTGATCTATTTCAACCAAATTCTAACGGAAATATCCTACACACTAAAATGCTGCAGAGTTGCAGACTTCTAACACCAGAGTTTTCAAATGAGCAACGGAAACCCATTTCTGATGCAGTATTTGGCCATTTGACATGAAAGTGTAAACTTCAGTCATAGATGAAAGGTACTCTACGTGCAGCACCTACATTATTTGGTTGACACTTCAGTTGGACAGTACCGACAGTATGTTGTAAATGTATTTTATTAGGATAAACCCCTTGAGATGAACCATCTCGTTTTCGAGGGGGTCCTAAGTTACAACACAATGCATAATACATCATAATACAATAATACAATACAATACAAATATAATAATACATATTACATAATACATAATCCTTACATATTACATAAGAACAGGATAAACAATAAAAGACACACACGACAAAACACAGACAAACAGGAGACAAACAACAACACACATTGCCATTGAAAACATTGAGAACATCCCAACCATAACACGACCAAAATGGATAACAGAACAAGGGAAGGCGGATCTACATACAACAATATACTGTACATGCTACATTTTACAGTAAACTTAATAGGTGTACATGTAAGTGGTGACAACTTCAAAGGAAACACGAACAATCAGTCAAAAGATAAGAAGACAGTGCATGCTTAAAACTAACAAAATATGTGATGGATTAAATGTTAACCGGTAAAAGTATACCGACTTACTGACTAAAGAGTGACCTTGCTCATAGCCAATGCATGCAATACACTCCCTTGTTTGCAAACATTGGTTCCCTGTTCTGAAGTGTACACATTCCTCCTCAATAAATGCACAATAGGTCATTAGTACTCCAAAGTAGTGTTTTCCCTGTTCTAAAGTAAAGGATCACAGTTGCATTTCGGTAGAAAGTGTCGTATATTTCTGTAGTATGTATGATCTATGTATGAATATGTAGTATATTTTAAACACACACACATACCAGGGCATGCAAGGACATGATGCCCTCTAACAATGAGGGTTCTATGGCAACCAGATGACCAACAGAGACCTCTGGGGGTTGGGCAAACACACATACATTCTGGCCCCTCCCCTCTTGAACAAAACGAGCAGGCTAGCTAGAGAGCGGCCTCTTTTTCCAGCCCAGGTCACAGGATCAACACATGTATGTATAAATCTGTTTGTAACTCGGATTAAATTGTCTTAAACTCAATAACTGTTCTTTGATTCATAACCAATAAGAAATACACAACAAAAGAAACAGAGGCAGAGTAAATATGTGTACAATAATGTTTATTTATTTATTTATTTTTTCTGAACATGACATATTTCAGGCTGCCGCTAACCGCTGTCTTGTTGGTCGTCAACCGTTTCTCCAAGGCGGCTAATTTCATTGCTCTGTCCAGGAGATGGCCGGCCTCATGATTAACTTAGTTAACGGGCCAAGTGGTGATACAACACATAAGACTTAACAGACACTAACAAAACTAACAATCACTAACAAACACAACCTACAGACCTGAGATACCACACCACAGCTGTAACAAAAACCAACACACCAACTCGGGAGTTGTCGTCTGGCCCACTGGCCCCATAAAAGTGTCTCTCCCAGCCTTTTATCCTCCACTTCCACCCTTGGTTGAGGGTTGAGCACAGGTGTGCCCAATCAGGCCGTCACCAATGGCGATAGGCAGGAGGAAGGACAATCACCTGGGAGAGAACACAAGGAACAAACAAGACACACATAGGGCTTACACACCGGCAGTTCCGAACGCCAGACAGCGCCAACGTTCGGAGGTTTCGGTACGCGAACGCGAACCGGCGTTCGGAACTGCCGGTGTGAAAGCCCTAACACAGAACCACACATCACGGACGTAACAGTCGTGAACCGCTTCTCCAAGACGGCTCACTTCATTGCTCTGCCCAAACTCCCCTCTGCCCAGGAGACGTCCGGCCTCGTGATTCAACACATTTTCCGTCTACATGGGCTGCACCAGGGTATAGTATTTGACCGTGGTCAAACCCAGTTCATACCCCGCTCCCTGCTAGGGGGTGTCTGTCAGCCTTTCTTCAGGTTTCCATCCACAGTCTAACAGCCAGACAGAGCGGGCCAATCAGGAGCTCGAGAAGTGGTCTTCACTTATTCATCTCCACTCAGGCCACCACCTGGAGCAAAAACCTTGTCTGGGCGAAGTTATGTATATATAGACTTATATAGACTGACATATAGCGCCTTATTCCAAAGCGCTTTACAATGGCCTCTCATTCACCCATGCACACACCAATGGCGGCAAGCGACCATGCAAGGCGTCGGCCCGCTCATTGGGAGCAATTTGGGGTTCAGTGTCTTGCCCAAGAACACCTCAACACGTGGTCAGCCAGGGTTCGAACCGCCGATCTGTCAACCTTGCAATCATCATATGTCGGCTCTACCTCCTGTGCCACAGCCGCCCCATGCACAGGGTCTTGAACGGTTATCCGATTTCATAGGGGTAACTCTGTCCCAAGGGGCAAGCCGAAAAGCAAGTGGCACTCTAAAACGAGGGGTAGGGGTAAAAAGTTTGAGAGAAATGGAATTGGGCCAAGGACCGGGGGGTGGGGAGGTTAAAAGCCTGAGACTTAAGCACTGAATAAGCACATTTGAAGCCCAGGAGTGACTGGAGAAAAGCATTGGCCTTGGCACACACTGGCAAGCACGCTGTTAAGACTTGCTGTGGAAAGCTGGCTATGGAGTCTGTGAATTTGTGTGCTTACTATTAACTAGTAAACTACTACAATATATATTTTACAGTATCTCAACATTAGTCTACTTTTGAGGTCTAAAAGCATCGGAGAAAACCTTCATTCATAATTGAAATGTCCCTTTTAAAAGGCAATACTTTACCAGTATCCAAGTAATAAGCTAATAGAACAGCATACCAGAATCCTGGTCCTGGTTTTGTTATGCTTGTTATAAAGAAAAGGTCTATAATACATTGAAATGAAATTAAACATAAGATAATATAATGGTTATCAAAATGTGTGGTTTTCCACCATAATGCCTCCATAATAATAAGCTGGCTAATTAGCTACGGTAACAACATTGCTAGGTGATAATGTTAGTTATAGCTAGCTATGTACTGTAAACTTATCTTTGAAAAGCCTCTCTGACCCATTGACTAACACTGACAGATATTGACAGCTGACAGCTAGAGGAGGGGTGGTTGGGGGTGGGAATCCCACGGATCCACCGGTCAAACTGCTCAAACTGCTCACGAAATCAACAAACAATCAATCTGGATAACTCAATTAGCCAACTGGAACTGGAAACCTATTGTTAATTATTGTTAATAGTTTTTGCACACACAAGAATTTTGTTTTAGTCTATTTTTCTTATGTGCAGTTAAAGACCCAGAGGAGGTGATCCTCAGGTAAAGGAAGGAAGGCCAGGAACAGGTCTGAGGCCTTCCATGGCAACAATGTGGATAAAGACACCATCGCTGCCACCGCCGCACCTATTGACAAGCTCCATGAAAGTAAGAGGGCAATCGAGGATCTGAAGTCTAGAGGTTTTTTGCTTCCGATAATAATAAAGTATTGAAACGTTGTGAATTTCATTTGACAGTCTGGGATGTTGTTCTGTTAAATGGTAAATGGACTGCACTTATATAGCGCCTTTATCCAAAGCACTTTACAACAGCCTCTCATTCACCCATTCACACACACATTCACACACCAATGGCGGCAACTAGCTACCATGCAAGGCGCCGGCCCGCTCACTGGGAACAATTTGGGGTTCAGTGTCTTGCCCAAGGACACTTCGACATGTGGCCAGCCGGGGCTCGAACCGCCGATCTGCCAACCTTGCGATCATTAGACGGTGGCTCTACCTCCTGCGCCACAGCCTCCTAAGAGAGAGTGTTTACAAGTGCAAGTAGAAGAAAATGTTTTTTTTTATTATACTAAAGACTCAAATGTGCAGTGTGATAGCTGGGTGTGGCTTCGGGCTCGGCTGTGGAGAGAGGGATGGGATGGGAGCGGCTCAGGGGAGCGGAGCCGGGGCGAGGTTAATTAGCGCCGATGTGGGGAGTTGCTTAGTTACCTTTTTACCCCTTTTGAAAAGCAGTTGTGGCTGGAGCTGGAGGAGGGATTTTTGTCAGACACACACACACACACACACACACACACACACACACACACACACACCACGTTGGAAAGACCCAGAGCGAACAGCGAACCCAGCAGTTCCCGGCACCTATATTTATGTAGGACTATTTATGTGCATGGTGGAAGTAAAAGACAGGTATTATCCACTTCCCGACAACATCTCTCAGAGTGCTCTCTGGTACAGAACCCACAGGCAGCTTTTCATTTCAGCGTATTACCTGCTGCTGTTCTGCACTTTATTAAAATTGATTGTCTACAACCATCAGTGTTAGTGTATCTAAGATTGAGACTCCGAGGCATTTTGGGGGGTTGGCAGAACACACTGTGTAGAGTGCATCTGAACTTTAGTCCAAACCCAGGGTCTGTTTAGATTGAGGGTCTTGTGTGTGTTGTAATGGATTTTTGTGTTCTGTTTACGAACACAGGGCCCTGCTCCAGGGCCTTGTGTCCATGGACAGTGACGGAATGCAGACTCGTTATCAATGTTGTGACTATGTCAACAGTATACCCAGTGCCAGTGTAAAATGTGAAATTAAGACCTTGTGTTCATAAACATTTATGGAATGCGGACTCCTATCGCTGTTGTGTCCATGTTGACACTATATAAGAGATGTGTTATGTGTGAGTGGGCACTTCAGTCTACCTTCAGTGGGCTGGGTCCAACTCGAGTTGTGAAAGACCATTTTCTTTCACAAATATTATACCTAGATTTAAAGCAAGTTCCTATCTTGAGTCTCATTATTAATCCACAACAATGTGTGTGTGTGTGTGTGTGTGTGTGTGTGTGTGTGTGTGTGTGTGTGTGCGTGTGTGTGTGTGTGTGTGAGAGAGAGTGAGTGTGAGAGATGCAATGTGCCTGTTGTGCCAGCATGTCTTTCTGCCCAGGACCTTTTCAAACCATCATTAAAGGAGGTCTAATATGCCCTGTGTATATATGCATGTTTGTTAGATATGTACCTTAAAATAAAGAGTTACAAAAGATCAGAATCAGAATTGCTTTTATTATATCCAATGTACAGGTACACTTGCCACCCCCACCCCCACACACACCAACCTGCGAACCTTCAGAGGCAGCTGAGCTTTTAGCGTGGCAGCCCCCACCCTCTGGAACTCTCTCCCTGTGGTGCTCCTCCACACCCCCACCCTCTGGAACTCTCTCCCTGTGGTCCTCCTCCACACCCCCACCCTCTGGAACTCTCTCCCTGTGGTGCTCCTCAACACCCCCACCCTCTGGAACTCTCTCCCTGTGGTGCTCCTCGACACCCCCACCCTCTGGAACTCTCTCCCTGTGGTCCTCCTCCTCAACACCCCCACCCTCTGGAACTCTCTCCCTGTGGTCCTCCTCCACACCCCCACCCTCTGGAACTCTCTCCCTGTGGTGCTCATCGACACCCCCGCCCTGGACGCCTTTAAAACGGCCCTCAAGTCCCACCGGTTCACAAAGCCCTTCGGCCCCTGGTTCTGTTGTTGTTTTGTTTGTCTGACTGTTTTGGTTTTCTTTCCTTTATCTCTGTAAAGTGACCTTGGGTTCCCTGAAACGCGCTATATACATTATTATTATTATTATTATTACTACTACACAAGAGTAACATCCGTAGGCTTAGGTTCTTCAACATTGGCATTGCAGCAAGATACAAAAACAACAATAATAGAATAAAGTAAAATAAGTAAAGTAAGTAACAATAAAGTAGAATATGGTAATAGAGTGATAAAGTGATGGTGGTCATACTACAGTGGCACCGGTCGTACTGAAGTAGAGACAGTAGTGCAAAACTCTGTACAGGTTACAATATGATGCTAGCCTCATGGCATAAAAGTCACGCTTCTCTGGTGGTCAGCAGAGCCATCTTTGTATGTAGTGTAAAAAAAGAGATGTCAAAGAGATGACTTGGGCAGATAGTGATTTTGGAATGTAACAAGCATTCTGATAGGCTGATGGCATCATAGGCAATAACGTTCAGTGAATCAGCAGTGTTAGGAGAGTAGAGTTAGGCAGATATCTAAATTTGGCCAAAATATGACGCAATTATGCATAATGAAGCAATTATGCTATGAGGCTAACGATATGATGAAATGCCATATCATACAATATGCAATATACTGTAATACAGATATGATACAGTACTGCTGTGCAAGATGGTACGCTCCTAACATTATTCTACATCGATGGTTTTAAGTTTTAAAACAATTACTGATGAAGAGTATCATCTACAGACAGGATGCTTCTCCCCCTCTGCCTCATTAGGATAAATAAACAGTTGTGTTCTGGAAAAGGGCGACCAGGGGTTTGTCTGTTATCCCAACCATTTATCAACTACTCTCATAAATTGGCCCAACCGCCCCCCCCCTCCCCCCCCCTCATGTCTGGGAAACATGCCACAGGAAATTGCATGTGAATACAGAGGAGCTTGCCATGGCAATGAGCGAACCCAGCTTCTGTTCAGACAAACAAACTACAAAAATAAGAAAAATGTAGTTAGTAGGAAAAGCCACAGTCATATTACTTACATACTGAAAATAATGATGGGGACCAAAGCTAGTTGTTGATGTGACATTTACTGACTTATACCTTGTACTTATTTTCAGAATTATGTGTTGTGCAACCAATGGATGTTCTGAAATAAATCGTTGTGAGAAATTGAAACATTATACTTCCAGAATCCCATCCCATCCCTGGCGGTTTGTGGGTGATATCTGCAGTTGTTAAAGTGCAATACACAGAGTTTCTCAGTGGCTTAGTCAGTGGACAGCTTTTTTAAATACCAAGTTGATAAAGATGTGTCTGTCTGCCATAGAAGTATGCATGTTCCAGTCAGTTTACTTATAATTTAGGGCTGTTCACAATGCAGTGCATTTCGGGGTGGATGATTCCCCTCCAGGGGCAATGCTAATGTTAATGTTAATGTGTTAATGGCGACATCATGATTGCTTTGTGTTCAATAAATCAGCCCTCTGTGCGATGCAGGAAGAACCTGGAGTACACAGAGACGCCTGTGCAAACAGAGGATTCATCACTGCCTCCAGGTCTCACGGTGGTGTACACAAATCAGTACCCAGCAGTGGGCTTATTAAAACAAACCTCTATTTGTATATGTTGGTGTGTTTACGTGTATGGTAATGCGATGATATGAACCTTGCGGGAGATATATTATTAGTGTTTAATGGTCTGACATGAATCAAAATCAGAATCGGAATTATTTTTATTGCCAATTATTTGCACATACAGGAAATTGACTTGGTGAGGCTGGTGCATGGGACATAAAAAAACAACAATAGGTAAGCAAAAATAATTAAAAAGACAATGGCGAAAAGAGCAATAGAACAATTATTATGTAGGCTGTAAATTAGAATAAATGTAAAACTAATATAAATTACACTGTCAATGCATTGTGTGTGTGTGTGTGTGTGTGTGTGTGTGTGTGTGTGTGTGTGTGTGAGAGAGAGATGGGGATGGGGGGGAGTGGAAGTCCCAGAGTCAGTGAGAGGCAGGAGGCTTGTTTGTGAGGCCCACTGCCATGGGGAAGAAACTGTTCAGGTGGCGCAAGGTTTTGGTCTTGGAAGCTTTTTCCGGATGGAAGTCTTTGGACTGGAAGAGGTGGTGACCGGGTTGGGAAGGACCAGCGATGATCTTTCCTGCTCTCATATAGGGCTTTCACACCGCCAAGGAACCGTGTCGGTTCGGGAACGCGAACCTATAGTCTGGACACGGCCGGCGCATTCAGACCGAAAATAAACTGGTTCGGAGCCTGAAAAGTTGGTTCGCAGCTGGAACTAGAAAATAGTGGTTCTCAACGCAAACCAAAAACTAGAACCGTGACGTCGCCAGTGGGTGTGTCATATTCTAGGCTAGCAAGAAGGAAGGAGACAACTGCCACTGATGAAAGTTTGTCAATTTCCGAAGAAGGAGGAGCATCTGGAAATGAAGATGTGTTTGATTTAACAAAGTGCCGAATTTGAAAGTACCTGAAGAGGTCTGATTGTTGTCGGTTGAAGGCAATACACAGCTGAGCGGAGCTGGAGAATGTAAATGGTAAATGGTCTGACTTATATAGCGCCTTTATCCAAAGCACTTTACAACGGCCTCTCATTCACCCATCCACACACACATTCACACACCAATGGCGGCAAGCTACCATGCAAGGCGCCGGCCCGCTCACTGGGAGCAATTTGGGGTTCAGTGTCTTGCCCAAGGACACTTCGACATGTGGCCAGCCGGGGCTCGAACCGCCGATCTGCCAACCTTGCGATGATTAGACGCTGGCTCTACCTCCTGCGCCACAGCCGCCCCAAAGAATGTGCCATCCATGTGCCATGCCTGTAGCCCCTGTAATCACCAATTGTGCCAAGACCATGTCTGTCCCAAAGGGAGAATCTGGCATGGATCCTAACAGGTTTGACCAGCTCATTATTGCATATTAGAGTATTAAGGGGGAACGTATCCCAGCCAAAGTGTTGTTTGAGTTGTTGCCAGATTCTCAAAGTGGATATGACTATTGGGTTATTTGTGTGTTGCTTGGGCTTAAGTCTGTTGGCGTGGCATACCAAAGCTTTTAGGGAGGGAGAGTAACATGAATGTGATTCCATTTGGCACCACTGAGTTTCAGGATAGAAGGCCCAGTGTATCATTTTTTGCATATTGGCTGCCCAGTAGTAACGCTGCAAATTTGGTAACCCCAACCTCCCCTCCAATCTGTCCCTCTGTTATAAGGATTTTGGAGTTGTATAACCCCATGTAAAAGATGACAATACACTGTCAATGCTACGGAAGAAGGACTTAGGGAGGAAAAGAGGCAAACATTGAAATAGGGACAGATATCGTGGGACAATATTCATTTTAATACACTGCGTTCTTCCTGTGAGTGTGAGCTGTAAGCTGTTCCACTTTTGCAGATCTTCTTTGACTTTTGTTGTTAACGCAGAGAAATGGGAAATGTTGATTCCTAAATATTTAAATGTTGTCAGGGAAAGGGTGAATGGCAAATCAGACTGTGTGATATCCCCTGCCAGCTGATTGATGGGGGGGAAAAAATAACGTATTATTTAACTATATTGAGCTTATACCCAGAGAACGTACCCAAAGTTTTGACAGTGTCTAGGATATGAGGGATGGCTCTATTTGGGTCCAATACGTAAAGTAGCAGATCGTCCGCATACAAGGACACTTTATGCTCGACACCCCCTCTCATGATGTCTGGGATTTGTCCATCGGTCTTTATTGCTCTGGACAAAGGCTCTATAGCTATGGAGAAGAGGAGGGGTGACAAAGAACACCCTTGGCGTGTCCCCTGTGTCAAGGTGAAGAATTGGGACCTGATATTGTTGGTGCATATGCATGTTTGTGGGGACGTGTACAGTAATTGTACCCAGGAAATAAAGTGTTCTCCGAAGCCAAATTTCTTTAGGGTAAAGAATTAATAGTTCCATTCTACCCGGTCAAAGGCCTTTTCGGCATCTAAAGGGATGACACCTTCTGAAACAGTCATTGAGGCTGGAGAGAAGATAATATTAAGAAGCCATTGCACATTTGTGAATGAGTGAAGATTTTTGATAAACCCTGTTTGGTCTTCTGATATGACATTGGGTAGAACAGTTTCAAGTCTGCATGCTAAAGCTTTTGGCAAGTATTTTAAGGTCCACATTAAGGAGTGAAATGGGGCGGTATGATGAGCATTTATCTGTGTTTCATAATTAATAATTAATAATTTTGTCATTTAGCAGACGCTTTTATCCAAAGCGACTTACAATTACGAATTACAGGGACATTCCCCCTGGAGTAACTGAGGGCTAAGTGCCTTACCCAAGGGCACACTAGTAGTGGTGTGGCTTCAGGCGGGATTTGAACTCACAACCTTCCGATCCCAAGTCCAACTCACTATCCACTAGACCACCACTACCCCTGCTTTAGGTTTTAGAGATATGGAAGCTTGTTGTAGAGTAAGTGGCAATATGCCTTGTTGCAGAGATTCTTTAAACATCTCCAACGAAAGAGGGGCAAGTTGTTAGGAAAACGTTTTGAAGAATTATACGGAGAAGCCATAGGCCTCTGGAGACTTTCCACTGTGCATTAGTGTATATTTCTGTAAATTAAAAAATATATATTTGCGTTGTTGTCCTCGTATTGCATTTTATAGTTTGTTATGCTGATATGGACCTATGTGTCTGAAATAAAGTTAAAGACGGAGCGCTTATATTTGAGAGGAACAGAAACACACAAATGATCACCATCGTACTCATCATTAGCTTACACACAGACTGAGATGGCATCATTAGCCTACACACAGACTGAGATGGCTCATCATTAGCTTACACACAGACTGAGATGGCATCATTAGCCTACACACAGACTGAGATGGCTCATCATTAGCTTACACACAGACTGAGATGGCATTAGCTTACACACAGACTGAGATGTCTCATCATTAGCTTACACACAGACTGAGATGGCTATTTAAAAAAGCCGGCTTCAGCTTAGACATACTGTACTGCAGCGGTTCTCAAATTTATTACTCAAAGGTCCGCATCGGATATTTCCCAAGTATTTGTGTGGGGGGTGGGTTAGAATCAGAATCAGAATTATTTTTATTGCCAATTATATTTGCACATACAGGAAATTGACTTGGTGTGGTTGGTGCATAATACATAAAGACACAGACTATAATTATATAATGTTTATTGTCATATAGCCTACTGGTATGAGTTAATTTATAAATCCATCATCGGCAAAACCCCCCTGTACTTCCGCTCACTACGGAACATTTCCACCAGTATACGCAATCTACGCTCCAGCAAATTCATCACTCAGTGATGACTCAATGCAGTGAAAAAAACCTCATTACTAGATATAGTCTCTAATCACTGCACCTGCTTTTAAAACAACTTCCCCCTGGTCCCTGCTGTTTTATGTACTGTATATATTGTCTTTTGGCCAGGTCATCATTGCAAATGAGAATTGGTTCTCAATTGGCCTACTCACTTATGTCACATGACCCCACCCGTGGTGCTTCTAGTGTTAAGGCCATAGACAAAAATCCTATACTCCGTAAGGACGTAGACGCAAATACTATACACCTTACGGCCATAGGTGAACAGTTAAACTTCTTACGGCCATTGGCGAAACGGCACTACTCCTCTTGGTCATAGACAAAAAGGCTATACTCTGTGAAGGGGAAGCTATTCTACCTCCCTACATTGAGAGCACATGCCCCAGGAGACAAAATGACTGTGAGCTCTGTTGGATGTTTTGAGAGGTGTCAGAGCTGTGATGTCATCAGTATAGATGAACTCTGGTTAAATAGTAAATGGACAGACTTACCGTATATAGCACCTTATTCCAAAGCGCTTTACAATGGTCTCTCATTCACCCATTCAGACACACATTCACACACCAATGGCGGCAAGCTACCATGCAAGGTGCCGGCCAGCTCATTGGGAGCAATTTGGGGTTCAGTGTCTTGCCTAAGGACACCTCGACAATGTGGCCGGCCAGCCGGGGTTCGAACCACCAATATGCCGACCTTGCAATTATTAGACGCCGGCTCTACCTCCTGCGCCACAGTCGCCTCCTTGCCAACAGCTCCTTATTTAAATACTGTGGTTATAGAGTGATATAAATATAAATACTGTGGTTATAGTGATATAAAACCAGAGGTCAGGGAATAGCTTGTCCTCTTGTCTTTTTTTGTGAGGTTCTCATCATGAGTTGTGAGTAGCATTGTTTGAATGACCTGAGGTCATCTCTCTCTTTCACACACTTTCTTTTTCTCTCTCTCTCTCTCTCTCTCTCTCTCTCTCTCTCTCTCTCTCTCTCTCATTCTATTTGACCTTTCTGGCACTAAATCAGCACAGACATTCTAACATTCTTTGCACAAAGTGATAATTACTTTACTAGAAGTCAGATTATCAATACTAGATATGCTTTGCTATTAACAAAACCAACCAGAAGTCTCAGTCAAACCATTAAATGGTCCACACCCTGAGAGGCCATAGACAGAAAGGACATACTTCATCTTTTCTTCACTATAAAATAAGGCTCACATTGCTAGAACAACCTTGGCTACTTGCAATGATGAGCTTACCTTCCTAGGAATGCAGCCAATGGAAATTGCGATCCCTTGATTGGTGTACTTTGATCAGTGGGAAGCGGACACTTAGTGTAAACAGAGAAAGCATTGGAGGAAAGGCAGTGCTAACCCAAAACATTCAGAAGAAAAACTGTTTTATAGTACATTCATTACACAGATTTATTTATAGGCAATCTTCTGCAGTCGTCATTTGCAACACCAAACTTTTGATAGCATTAAACATTGTCCCTATCCTTCACCGAACCATTACTCATGCACAAGAGCCCAAGGCAACAACGACAAGGTAATTGAGTTAATTTCTCTGACATAATTGCTTCTATTCCATTTTGTTCTTATAGCAATGTTCATCATAGCATGTCTCATCCTTGTGCATTCATCCTGTTATTGACAATATGGTGCTATTCATTAGGAAAATGTAATCAGCAGGAGGTATGAACCAGATAAAATAAATAAATAAACACAAAAATAATTTCAGGCTGAAGAATAGTGTTTTTAAAAAAAAAAATAAACACACTCACTCAATTAATAACTTTATTAAACAACCCAAAGCCCTCAGCCAATGGAAACCTGCTGTATTTGACCCTGACAATCTATGAAACATCCATATAAATGAAATAATGTAAAGCTCATACTGGCAAATTTCATTTTCCTTATAATAGTCATGTAAACTGTATTTTATTGATCCCCTGGTAAAGAAATGATCTGTCTATCTATCCATCCATCTATCTATCTATTTATCTATCTTACACAGGTACGAATGGCTGGTTATTTGTACAGTAGGCTGCAGATATTATCCTCTTCATGACAGTATTGTGATGCAGATAAAAGCTTACGAGAGCCATCTGAACCACACAAAACACACTTCCAACCTTGGGTTTTTATCTAATTTCTCTGTTCCTTTTCCTTCATAACACTGTCACACAGTGTGTGTGTGTGTGTGTGTGTGTGTGTGTGTGTGTGTGTGTGTGTGCGTGTGTGTGTGTGTGTGTGTGTGTGTGTGTGTGTGTGTGTGTGTGTGTGTGGTAACAGAGGAATACACAATAAGTTTACTTCAAATACAGTTTGAGCTTCAATAATGTTCTATCATATCATATTCAATGGGCTTCTAGATGTGTAATATATGCTTCACATTGATTTTGTGTGAGCTCTATTGAGCTCGATTTCCACTTTAAAGCATAAGGACACCTAGTTAGACATTGTTGACACTATGGAAAATAATAATGAATATTAAAGTTTAAAGAATAAACATCTTTTTTAATATCTTCACTATATCTATGAGCCATGGTGATTATTTATAGTTTCTAGTTTTCTTTATTAAGTGTAAAACTGTTGGTCAATCGTTTCCCCCTCCTAAATCCATCAATGTCATTATTGAAATTGTAAGTGATTTCAAAGGTTTTGGAGATTTGGGAAACATGTTTTGTGTTTTTGTAAATGAGAAACTGGACAAGGTAATCAAGTGCCTACTTAATGGCGTTTATTTCGAAGAAACGGTCCGAATGTAGCAGGATAGATGTGCAATGCTGAACATAAACCGAAGCCATAACGACATAATGTTGTAAACTAAATCCATCAACAACGTTGGTTGTGGCAATAACAGGATATTGTAACTTATACTCTAACATAGCACTGCCCTCTGGAGGAAATAGTATACCATATAAGGTGTAATTATGACTCAATTACCTTGTCTTTGTCGCCTCGGATCCTTCTGTATGGGTAATGGTTCTGTGAAGGAAGGGGAAAATGTTTAAAGCTCTCAAAAGTTTGGTGTTGTGAATTATCATTGCCATGGATGCCTATAAAATCAATCTGTATAATAAATGTTTTCCCTCAGACTTCTCCCAGTTAGCCCTGCCTTCTGCCGACGCTTTCTCTGCTGTCTGCTTCCCATTGAACAAAGTACACCAAGCCCTTTCTATCAGTTGTTATAGCAACGTATGACTTATCCTATATTGTCTTTGGCCTTAAGGACTATGGCCTTTGTGTCTATGGCCTTCCGGAGTATAGTCTCTTCATCTATGGGCATACGCAGTAGACCCATTGTGCCTATGGAAGTGAAGAGTAGAGACTTTTTTTTTTTTCCGTTTAAGGGAGTATAGCAGTTTGGTCTCACAACTGAGGGAACATAATAGACGTTTTTATCTCATAACTACGTCCTTTTGATCTGACAAAAGGACGCTGCACCAAAATATGACTTGCAGACGCATCCAGCCCCTAGTCTATTCCTGCTCCGGTCCAACTGACTCCATCATCACAAGGAGACGCTATGCCCCAAAACCTCCCCCCCCCCCCCCCCCCCTGGTACCCTCCTCTGGGGGATGACTCCCTCCCACTGACCCCTCAGCTCCCTGGGGTGTGGCAATACCCTCCCCTTCACGCCTCCCATTTGGTGGTTAGGCTCCTGATGGGGATGTTTAAGGATGGAACGCTTTAATGCCCCCATTCATTTTCCTGTGGGTAATCGATGGGAGACTCAGGGTTACAGCTAATGTGATTTATGTGTCCTATTTCTGCTGTTATGCTTCATATACAAATTGTCTTTGGTGATGTAAATTCACCATCTTTTTGGTGACTAGCTGACACCGAATCCAGTCTGCAAAATGGATGCAATTAATTCATGTTAGGGCTGTTTGGGCTAAATATCTGCAAATCACGCCAAGTTTGACGCTGAGAGACAACTTACGTAAACATCATTCCCTCGATTCCTAGACTCTGTATCAGTGACACTCAATTGGTGGCCCATGAGACATAAAACATATTAACAATCCTAAACAAAGTTGGCTACCTATCACATTACCTCTAGCTTCATGTGAAGAAAATGCTTGCTACATACCTAGATAATGTTAGCTAGATTGCAGCTGCACTTTGCAAAGCTGCTTGTTTACTTGTTTTAACCTGAGGGGGCATTTTGAATGTACCTCTCATATAGTTTACAAGTAGCAAGCGTACACAAGTTGTGTTGATTCACCTGGAGAAAATACTAGCTTTTTCGTAGCAGTCATGGGAAGGATTACATCTCAGCTTTAAATCACTTTTTTTTTGTCAACTTTGACAATACTGAGGTGCTAATTAGGTGTTAAATCTGCATTCATCTAATATAGAGTAAATCTTGACTCTTAAATACATCAACGTAAACGTAAACACAAAGGAAACATTCATGCAGTGTTGCATGTATTTGTAATTATGTCACTAACTGCAGCATTTAGGTGTGCAGGAAACATTTCTTCAGAGAAGGTGGGTAAACATACAATAAACATGCAATTCATATTATGCTCCATAACACATAGTATTGCATGCATTCATGTTACATTCAGTGTAATCCAATCACTGTGAAACAAAGTCATTTGAGCTAAACTGATATACAGTAAGAATGTATATCTTTCTACTCCATGCTACTGAAGAAGCAACTTTCATTCAACACTGATATGAGTACATCCTAGAACATTTTGTATGTCTGAGTCTCCTCTAACAGAGAGAGAGAGAGAGAGAGAGAGAGAGAGAGAGAGAGAGAGAGAGAGAGAGAGAGAGAGGGAGAGAGTGGGTATGGTGTGGTGTGGTGTGGTGTGTGCTGTGGTGCGGTGTGGTGTGTTGTGGTGTGGTGTGTTGTGGTGTGGTGTAGTGTGGTGTGTTGTGGTGTGGTGTGGCGTGGTGTGGCGTGGTGTGGTGTGGTGTGGTGTGGTGTGGTGTGATGTGGTGTGGTGTGGCGTGGTGTGGTGAGGTGTGGTGTGGTGTGGTGTGGTGTGGTGTGGTGTGTTGTGGTGTGGTGTGGTGTGGTGTGGTGTGGTGTGGTGAGGTGTGGTGTGGTGTGGGTGTGGTGTGGTGTAGTGTGGTGTGGTGTGGTGTGGTGTGTTGTGGTGTGGTGTGGCGTGGTGTGGCGTGGTGTGGTGTGGTGTGGTGTGGTGTGGTGTGGTGTGGCGTGGTGTGGTGAGGTGTGGTGTGGTGTGGTGTGGTGTGGTATGTTGCGGTATGGTGAGGTGTGGTGTGGTGTGGTGTAGTGTAGTGTGGTGTGGTGTGGTGTGGTGGTGTGTGGTGGTGTGTGATGTGGTGTGGTGTGATGTGGTGTGGTGTGATGCGTTGTGTTGCGGTGTGGTGTGGTGTAGTGTGATGTGGCGTGGTGTGGTGTGATGTGGCGTGGTGTGGTGTGGTGTGGTGAGGTGTGGTGGTGTGGTGTGGTGGTGTGGTGTGATGCGTTGCGTTGCGGTGTGGTGTGGTGTAGTGTGATGTGGTGTGGTGTGGTGTGGTACGTTGCGGTGTGGTGGTGTGGTGTGGTGGTGTGGTGTGGTGTGGTGTGGTATGTTGCGGTGTGGTGGTGTGGTGTGGTGGTGTGGTGTGGTACGTTGCGGTGTGGTGGTGTGGTGGTGTGGTGGTGTGGTGGTGTGGTGTGGTGTCCTAGCCCTCTTCTGCCCATTGAGGAAACCTCAAAGTGGGTGCTTAGACGCTGGCTTGCTATAGTGCCTCTCACTGCATTTTAACAGCATGCAGTGATGCAGCACCCCTGTCCGGAAGCCAAGGGCAGCCCTCTGCTATGTAGGGAGAGGGAGAGCGGAGGAGACAGAGGGGAGGTGGGTGTGGGCTCTGCTGTACGCTGTGGCCAGTGGCCACCCTGAGCAAGGACTGACAGATCTCGTTAGAGTCATCAAATAATAATATTGCATTTTTTTCATAGGGTACTACTGAAGTATTGAAGATGTGTAACTTTAAAGCCCAGTTCGGTAGTTAGTAGAGTACAGTGCACAGCACTGGTGGTGCTAGTGTGCATGTGTTCCCCCCTTTGCATTGCCTCATATACTGCATTTCTTCCATTCTTGTGAATTATGAATACATGGAATTAAATATTCACTGTGATTAAAATGCAGTTCAAATCAAGTGTGTGGGTTAACTTGGCTTTTTAATAGAAGGGTTCAAATGTGTTGGATCACATAGTATACCATAAAAGGCATATCCATTAAGATTAACGGATTATTAAATTATGAATAGCTAGATATTACGTGGGATGAATTCCTGATGGGATTATAGGGATGCATGCTGCGCTAAAGTCAGCTCCACTTCTGATCGAATTGAGAAGAAAACCTTGAAGAAAAACCTGAATTACAAGCACAGTTCTTTTCCTTGCTCTCTGGGAGGTCAGGCCCCCACATGTAGGCCAACTCTTTATTTCATAACGCATTAGAATGTAAACCAACCAATGACAAATGATGCATGTTGGTGGTTGCAAGAGGGATCAACCAACCCAACAAACTATAAACTAGGCACAGTAGATATCAATATATTTCTAGATAAATCACCATTAAAGTAATTGAATCCGATGAATATTATTACACTTCACGTCAATGCACAATTACGGTCCATAAATATTTTCTTGAAGCAACAATCAATGAAAAAAAAGCAATATCATGAAAGCCAAATGCATGCAAATGCACCCAACGGATAACCGGAAACAGCAGCATGTTTGTGTGTGAATGTGGGTTTCTCGTTGCAACAGTAACATTACCCATCTCCATTTTCCATCATTTTTCACTTATTTTCTTGAAGTGATATTGCATCCGCTAGGAGAAGAATGGTCCCCTGTCTGTTTGTCCTTCTTCAACATCCACATCCACTCCTCCCACCCACACTCCATCTGCCCTCTCTATCCCTCTTTCCCTCTTTCTTTTCTTTCATACTTCATATCCCTCTTCCTCTCCTCCGTCTCTCCATATTTTTCCACTCCTCCCCTGGTCTCTGTGTCTTGATTCAATGCTCTCTGGATCAATAGGAAGTCTCTGTCTGGAGCGGCATGTCACAGCCTCCATACTTCCATGCACTGCAGAGACCCACGAGGCAGCCTGTTGGCAAACTGGTTCTCCCCCCCTTCACTGTCTAGAGAGCACCTCCTCTCTTCACAAGATCACCTCTCAACACACTGCCACCGAAGAGACAAAAAAAAAAGATTTTCAGTCAGCATCTCTACATGGCAAGCTTAGCAAGAATAAACATTGTTTTAAGTTCCCTGAGAGAAAAGGAGAAAAGGAGAAACAGACAGAGGGGAAAGCCAGAGTGAGACAATGAGAGGAGAAGAGATTGATAAGAGAGAAAGAAAGACAGACTGTGTGTGTGTGTGAGGGAGAGAGAGAGAGAGAGAAAGAGAGAGAGAGAGAGAGAGAGAAAGAGAGAGAGAGAGAGAGAGAGAGAGAGGGAGAGAGAGAGAGAGAGAGAGAGAGAGAGAGAGAGAGAGAGAGAGAGAGAGAGAGAGATGTGCATTTATCTAAGCTTGTACGAGGCTGGCTCTTTTTTCCCTCCCCTGCTTTCCCCCCACCCCCTGGATAAGTGTTCAGTCTCTCTCTCTCTCTCTCTCTCTCTCTCTCTCTCTCTCTCTCTCTCTCTCTCTCTCTCTCTGCAGCTGTGGTCTACTGAGCATCACCTCCACACAGCAAGCGCCTTTTCAGAAGCAGGGAGAAGCTGAAGGAAGAGGAGGCGAGAGAGAGAGAGACACAGGAAGGAACCACAGGAAAGAGTCAGTTTTTCAACGCCACAGGAGCGCTTCTTTCTGACTTCACTGCAGGGGAGCTGAGTGAGCGGACGAGAGAGAGAGAGAGAGTAAGAGAGAGAGAGAGAGAAACAGTATCGGTACTGTGGCATCCCGCCGGATCTTGTTTTGCAGACCATGCTGAAGGGAGAGAGGAGTCACTGGTCCTGTTGCTCCCAGTGCTCCCAACAAAGCCTCCTCGCGCTCCTAATCGGGGGGAAGAAATCGGCACAGCGACCATGATCTTCTTACCAGGGGGCCAGGGTTCTACAGCGAGGGGGGGCCGCGGAGACAGCTGAGCACTTCAGACACCCACCCACCCACACACACACACACACACACACACACACACACGCACGCGCACACACACACACACACACACACACACACACACACACACACGCACACACACGAGAGCTGAGCAGGGATGGACACACGCTGCATTCAGAGGATTCACTAACCCCCCCTCCCCCTACCTACTCAGACACACACACACACACACACACACACACACACTCAGACACACACACTCAGACACACACACACACACATGCACACAAACATACAAAATTCAACAAACATATACACATAAACATACACACGGATCTGTACATATCCTGTCCATGGATAATGAAGATTTGAGAAGATGCACTGTTTCTTTTCTTGATTTTTCTGAAGACAGCAACTACCTTTGGGATTTTTCTCAGAGAATAACTTGGATTTTTTTGCTGGTGTGACTTGGGCTTAAAACATCCACTTGCTCAAGCACAAGAAGAAAAAATATATCACCTTTCCTTGGATTCAGAAACTGAAAAAAGTATTTGTGCCCATTAAGATTGCCTCTCTGGTTCAGTGTGAACTGTAAGTGGACTATGGCTGTGATATTTTGGGATTCAGCTTAAAGAAATACCCGTGACTGGTGGATTTACGACTCTCTGAGAAGTGTGTTTTCTCCTCTCCTCTCTCATGGATTACAGATGGGCTTTGAGGTCTTCAAGCGCAGTCTCATGGATGATCACTCGCTGCCAGTCATTAGGATAAGGTACAAAGAGAACCAAGTAAGTGTACAAGCAGGATTTCTCTCCCTATCATCTTATGCCAATAGGACTACACAGTTCTAATACAGCAAAGCATTATTATATGCAATTGTATTTACTTCATGAATTTCATAGAAGACTGGAAAAAAAAAAACTGTGTACCACAAATTGTTCTGAATATGTAGATTGTGAATTGTCATTTTCAAATTAATCATTTAGTTTATGGTGAAGCTTATATGTTTACAGTCCGTTTGCCAAGCAACACAATTTACTAACCCAGGGTCACTGTGTGTCCGGCAGGTGGCTTCAGCACAAGCTGGGATTGATTTAAGTGATCTCTGTGAATCCTATTAGTGAAACCTGGACGCCAGCCAAGGCAGAAGCGATGGAGGGGAACACCGCTGTCTAACAGCCCTCGTATTAACTGCATCCATACTGGATGACTGAGGACCCCCGTGATACACCCCTGATCGACAATACAGCTAGCCCCCTCCCCCCCTCCTTCCCCCCCTCCTTCCCCTCTTTACCCTGAGCTAGGATGGTGCCCCCGCCCCCCACCAATAAGCCCCACGTGTGCCTGTCGACCATCCTGATCATGAGCAGCATGGCGCTGATCGACGCCTACCTGGTGGAGCAGAACCACGGGCCGCGCAAGATCGGCATCTGCATCATGGTGATGGTGGGGGACATCTGCTTCCTGATTGTGCTGCGCTACGTGGCCGTGTGGGTGGGCGCCGAGGTGCGCACGGCCAAGCGCGGCTACGCCATGATCCTCTGGTTCCTCTACATCTTCGTGCTGGAGATCAAAGTATACTTCGTCTACCAGAACTACAAGGCGGACCGGAAGAGCTTGGACGCTCTGGCCCGCAAGGCTCTGACGCTGCTGCTGTCCATCTGCGTGCCGGTTCTGTTCGTGGTGCTGGTGGCCATCGACCACATGGAGTACGTGCGGGCGTTTAAGAAGAAAGAGGAGATCCGCAACCGTCTCTTCTGGGTGGTGGTGGACCTGCTGGACATACTGGACATCCAGGCCAACCTGTGGGAACCGCAGAAGAAAGGGCTCCCCCTCTGGGCCGAGGGGCTGATGTTTTTCTACTGCTACATCTTGCTGCTGGTGCTGCCCTGTGTGTCCCTGAGCGAGATCAGCATGCAAGGGATCAACATCGTCCCCCACAAGATGATGCTGTACCCCATCCTCAGCATGGTCACCATCAACATCATCACACTCTTCATCCGCGGGGGGAACATGCTCCTCTACAGGGACGCCAGGGTCTCGGGGATCTTGATAGGCAAGAACGTGTTGGCCATCATACTAAAGACCTGTAGCTTCGTGCAGTACAGGAGACAGTTGCAGAACGCTCCTCCTGCGTTCGGGTTGGAGCTACAGAAGAACTCTGTGCTGCACGGCAGACCCATCCCCACCACCCCTCAGGTTGTCATCCAGGGACAGACGCCTCTGCCTGAGGTGACAACGTGTGAGCACACATGACACCTGGGACAACATGATGAGCAGGATCTTCAATGATTACCAATATATACGGTTTAGGGCCCATTAGGACACTATTGGGGGAACAACGGTCGACTCCCTAATGGCCATGTGAACATTATACGATAGGTGCAGAAAAAAGGATATTGACCCAAATCTGAATGGGTATTATTAAAGGCACAGGGGGGGACACACTGCAGCTCATTAAAGAGCAAACAAGCTGTGACCATATCTAAAAGCCAATGTGGTGCAAATCCTTAACAAAAAAACAAAAAAAAGTACTTAAAACCTTTTCCCCCCTGTGAATTGAGTGTGATTTTGTTCAGATGAAAAAAAAAAAGGAGCAAAGTCCAGATGTAGAGATATATTTTTCATATAGTATGTTGCATTATTATAATATAAAAGATAAGACAAAGATGTTTGTGTTGTAGTATATACTTACTTGGTTTTAATTTGACTGTTTTTCGATTGAGGGTTTTGAGTCATTGTTACTGCAATCAAGATAAGTAACAAATGACATATTCTTAAAATCAAAGGGATATACAAAAGGAAAAGTGTTTTTCTATGTGATTCTTTGATAAAGTATTGTGTACATACAAGACCATTGCTTCCCAGTGCTTTTCTGGTTGTGGGTTTCTGTAAAAGGGGTATTCATGTACTAATTTACAGATGATTGAGGAGATTAAGTATTTCATTTTGTAATTAGAATTCAGTGGATAGCTTTTAATTAACCAGAATTACAAAGGAAAATAGCCAATCATTTGCTTCATTCTAATCTCCAATCGGAGGCTATTTAATTGCTAATGTGGTTCCTCCATAACACTATTCATCTTGAGTGTGAGTTTTTAACACTACATTCAGGCTGGGCACGTCTGAGCTTGATTAACGAGGAAATGAGCTCGAGTGATGCATTTGAGATAAATGCTCAAGGCTGGTATGAACAGTGTTTTATGACTACAAAAGGAGAATATTAATGACCCCCCTGTATCTATAAACATCATCAAGCAGAAGAGTCATCATTGGTAGATGGATGACTTATTCTCACATGAGCCTACATTCAGGCCTCCTTGGACAAAGATGCGGCCCATCCTATGCAAGGCATTCAAGGCAGCTTGTATTTATTTAAACATCCATTTATCCTTTAAGTAATTGAGAACATGTTCACTCTTAGAATAATGACTTGGTTGGACAATGGTAGTGCAATGGTAAAATAGACCCAAACACGTCATATCACTTGTTTTAATACCTCTGTGCTGCTGTAATTGAGCTACATAGGATTGTGACATGCACTGAATGTCAAAGAATAGTGTCTACTCTCTCTCTCTCTCTCTCTCTCTCTTTTGCATTTGACTCTAAGGTCCACTTCTCTGTGACACAGTGTTGTTGCTCATTAACATTTAAACATCTGGGTTGGCAGATCACCCAGGCAAGCTGGCGGATTTAATTAGGCTGCATGAAATGCTACCTACTATCTGTTGAATGAAACATTAATTTAGAATTGTTAATAGGGGAAGAGGGGCTTCAATTAACGATGCTCACTTCTTATGATCGGCTTCTTTTTCAGAATTGTTGATTGTTTGTTTTCTAGATACAAAAGCTTCCACGGCAGCAAAGCCTATACAAGATTCACGACGGAAGCTTGATATGTACTGTATGTGTACATGTACAGTGCCTTGCAAAAGTATTCACCCCCCTTGGCTTTTTACCTATTTTATTACATTTCAACCTGTAATTTAAACGTTTTTTTAATCAGAATTTTATTTGATGAATCTGCACAAAATAGTGTTAGTTTTTAAATGAAATGAGAAATATATATATAAAAAAAGAATTTAAAAAAATACATATGCACATGCCAATTTTCAGTTCTTTATTTTTTTAAATTCTTTTTTTATATACTGTATATATTTCTCATTTCATTTAAAAACTAACACTATTTTGTGCAGATTCATCAAATAAAATTCTGATTTAAAAAATGTGTTTAAATTACAGGTTGTAATGTAATAAAATAGGTAAAGAGCCAAGGGGGGTGAATACTTTTGCAAGGCACTGTATGTGTGTTACAGTATGTGTAAAACGTACACTAACAGATATGCTATTGGAAAAGACGGCAAGTTGTTGCGACCAGTAGCCCAACAATTCCAGTTTCTCCAACCAAGTCTGGAACTAGCGACCTCTGACATGCCAACAAACTTGACCGTCTCCTCAAACACCCGATGTTAACCAGCTGTGCTATGAAACACCTGACAGCACATTTGAAACTGAGGAGTGAGTTTACTCAACTCGATTACACTATGGAGGATGTGCGGGCCACTGTGTATAGCCACTATAGGATATACATTTTCAGCTTTACCAAGACACTTGGATTAAATCGATGTTATCTAATTGTCTTGTCAGCACCCAAGAGCATCCAGCATTCCAGTATTGACAGCATTTTCATTATTTAAAGGTATTCGTATGCCAAGCCAACCCACAGTCTTCTTTTTTTTTGTGATCAATTATTATTTCAGGGAATAATACAAGGGAGTGGTAACATATAAATAAACAAAAAATAAAAAGAATAACAAAAATCCAGTACAAATACAAAATTCCCATAAACCAGAAAGTGACATACATTAAGTTGTCTGAGAGGGAGGTTGATGATTGGTCAATTCTACAAACGGTGTCTCTTGGGCAGAACCCAGATTTCAACCCGGGACCTATCTTGAGCTGGGACTTTCTATTTTCACTTAATTTCGCCCGGTGGACAGTGCTACACAGTACACCACCGTGGGCATTGATTTAACTACCCAAGTGAAAAAAGAATACCTAAGTGTATTGAAAACACATAAAAGGAGTACATCAATATGCTTAAAATATATTCAGATTGTGCGTGGACACATTACATTCTGTCCATTGTTGCCCTGGCAACACCTAGATATGAGAACACGATAAAAAACGTATACTTATGAAATCACCATCTGATTTGATCATGGGAATCTGGGCGTGGGTTTTTAAACAACCTAGCAACTGAACAATGCAACCTAGCAACTCAAGAGAGAAGAGAGAGAGAGAGAGTCCCCTCTTGAGCCAGTCTCAGAATTAATGTGTCATTTATTCGGGTGACCCTGTTCCAATGTTTTTTTTTTTTACCTTACAGTGCAATGTCAACAAGCAGGGTTGGGCTCTGAATTTACTTCCCCACTTAGGCTACTGCATTAACACAGATAAAGCGAAGGTGCCAAGAACGCAAGACAAACAGTTGCACTAAATTCACACCCTGACCTTCGCAAGTCTCAGATGACAACAGAGCCAAGATACAAATGTATTTTTCAGGGGGGTGAGTGGGTAAGAGGAACATATGTGTCACAGCGTGGTGAAAAGGTCTGCATGTCGGGAATTGTGAAACCTTGCAATCCAGCCAAACAAGTCTTGTTGTTAAAGAAACGTTTTTCCGTTTTTTTTACGAAATATGATGAAAATTGAAGCGATGAAGAACCCACTCAATATTATAACTAACAGTTTTACATTCATTAAATACCTACAGTTTGTTAGAAAACCTTGGTGGGTGGTAACCCACCTCCTCATAAATAGCCATGTGCCTGTGTGTGTCTGTTTGTTGACAAGACAGACGCTGCCATCAATGACTTTATCCACAAGGAAAGTTTTGTCAATCAACATACTATTCACGGGACTGTGGTTTGTTGACATACCTTCTGCTTTGTTTTTGGTAAGTGTGAGTTACATTCGTTATTTACTAAGCTGTGTGTATGTTTACTAGGCTAGCCAAGCAGGGCCCTATTCCACAAAGCTCGATAAAGTTCTAAACCTCGATAAAGTTCTAAGCCTCGAAAATGTTAGCTTGCGTTCGGTGCCATCAATGTGGCTCAAATAATTCGCTGCTTGTTTGAGCTCCTTCTGAGTCAGATATAATTAGCCTGGTCCCGACCAGGCTAAAACACAGGCTATAGTCATCCGTGCGTCAAAAAAGGCTCACAGGCGGAAACTAAACCCTGAACGAAAGTTCCTCATGTGTCTTTTAGGAAATATTAGTTCCCACTTCACACGAGATAGATAGATTAGATAGTTTGATTAGATAGTTTGACTGTGTGATAGATAGATAATTTGATATTTTGAAAGTGTGATCGATCGATAGATAGTTTGATTGTGTGATAGATAACTTGATATTTTGAAAGTGTGATAGATAAATCGATAGATCAATAAAGAAAAGAGTGTAAAAAAAAAAAGAAGTAATTGTCTCAACTTGCATTACCATCATCACAGCGGTCTGGCTGGCGTAGTGGTAAGACTGCGGACTCGAGTTCCAAAGGTTGCGAGTTCGAGACTTGACTAAGTCATTCATTTTTTTTTTTTTACATTTAACCGAAGATTTCATGCAAAGGTTTCAAACACCATTGTAATCGTGTCAGTTCTTGTAAATTAGCCTGCACCATAATTTTATAGCCTACAATACTTTTTAGATGAGATTTTAGATTAGATTCAGACAACGAAATGCAGTAAAAAGTGCCTCTGAAGAGGGATTCGAACCACTGATATAAAATGACGAATAAATCCTATGGCAGCAGTCAATACCACTAGGCCATTGTGGCGATATGACGGTTTGTAGCCTGCTGCGGATATCACCACAGTAGTAATATTCATTTATTAAAATATGAACATATAACAATAACTGGGGCTAGTATGACCTACGCATTTAATCGGTCAGCAATTTCTTGCCAAACCATTTCCCTCGCCTTGTTAATTGCGGCAGTATTGCACTATTTTACATCTTATTTTTCCGTCTTCATAAAAATCAATAATTCGGAATGCTGCGCAAATGTAGTACCCCTGCAGAGTGGAGTATCTTCATTTCGACAGATCGACACTTCAGGGCTTTTTATGTCTGCGTGCACGCGCCCATATCGAAGATTTGTAAGCCTGTCTTCTGTGAACACTGATGACACAAGGCTGATCCTCATTCGAGGAATCACCTGAGGCTTGAATACCAATCTCGAGGTCCCTGAGCGCCGCATTTAATTATATCGCGGCTATATTAAGCCACCTTTAGTGGAATATGGCCCAGGTTTTTAAGAAGGTGATGGTTTTATTGACAAGACGGGTGCGGACAAAACAGGCAAAAAGGTGCCTGGTAGAAGGTTCTGGACCAGCCATTTCTCAACGCATAATTCTCCTGTGCACAGTTACACACCCGGTACATTGTAAGTCAAGTCTGAAATACTTTCAAGGCAAGAGCAAGGGACAGCTTAAATATTTTCATTTGTAGTCAGGGAGATTAAGACCTTAATTCGTTAAGGCAGAGGTTGTACATTGTTTCCCTTCTTTTTTTGTATTTTATCTTTACCTTTTGTTTTTACTGTTTCCCCCTGCTTTTATATTCATTTTATGCTTGGATATGTTTTTATATTCACTTTGTGTTTTCATTCCTGTTGTAAAGCACTTTGAGCTGCATTTCTTGTATGAAAGGTGCTATATAAATAAAGCTTTACTTACTTACTTACTTACTTACCTACCTGGTTCTACATCAGATTTAGCGTTACATTGATTAGTATGGGAGGAAACAAAATCAGCCTGTCAAACTAGAACACGGTAAAAGAGTTTGGGTTTCAAATCAACAATGAGCTGTTTACATACATTTCTTGCAGAGTAAAGGGCTCTGCACACAGCGTGCGATTTCTGTTGCGCGTCAACATTCCATTTTGAAGTTTGAATGGAAGTCTATGAGAACATCGCATCTCAACACACACGGCCCCGATTTTAATCGCATGGCGAAAATTCGATTCCATTCATTTTGAATGGGACAAAGCACACGGCGTGCGAGTTTTGTCGCACTGTCAAATTTTGCAAATGTTAGCTTCAAAATGAATGGAATCGAATTTTCGCCTGCGATTAAAATCGGGGCAGTGTGTGTTGAGATGCGATGTTCTCATAGACTTCCATTCAAACTTCAAAATGGAATGTTGACGCGCAACAGAAATCGCACGCTGTGTGCATTGGCCTTATGAAGTATGAAGTTATGTGCAGATGTGAGACCAAATAAGGAGCTACTTCTTCTCCACATTGAGTAACGAGTTTTATTTTGTTGTTTTTTGGCTGCATTTCTCTAATGAAGGTTGAAGAAGGTAGCAACTTTAAAATGTGTCTTATGTCAAATGTCTATGAAGGGAGACTGGGAAACTCTGTTTAGAGTCAGAGGAACCTTTTGTGTGTCAAGGATGTAACTGTCTTCATTCTAGACAAGGACAATTGTAACACTTTTTTGCAGAGCCGAGATCTTCCCTCCCTGAATAAGGACGAATCTGACCAGCTGCAGACTCCAATATCCCTGGAGGAACTGATAAACGCTATTCAAAAGGTGAAGAAGGGTAAATCGCCTGGTTGGGATGGCATCCCTCCTGAATTCTACCTTACCTTCTGGGATGTGTTAGGCCAATTCATGTTAGACATGATTACTACTTCTGTTGAGAAAGGGTGTTTCAATAGGGACGCCAACTCTGCCATTCTATCTCTCCTTCTAAAACCTAACAAGGACCCCACCCTCTGTAGCAGCTACAGAGCATTATCAATCTTGAATGCCGATGTAAAGATTTATGCCAAGGTGCTGGCCTCTAGACTTGATGTGCATATGACCAAACTCGTTCATCACGACCAAACAGGCTTCATAAAAACTCGCCAAGCTGCGGACAATATTCGTAGATTGCTCCATGTACTCCACTTTTCTCAGGATATTAAGTCTCCATGTGCAGTCCTATCATTAGACGCTGAAAAGGCTTTTGACAGGCTGGAATGGGACTATCTGTGGCTGGTACTAGACAAATTTGGCTTAGGTTCAGACTTCAGGCTCTAGGCAGGGATGTCCGCTCTCGCCAATCCTATTCTGTCTCTCACTCGAGCCATTAGCTCAAAAGATTCGGCAACACCCTCTTATCTCCTCTATCAAGTTTTGTAATACATCACACCACATTTCATTATTCGCTGACGATATTCTGTTATATATGGATAAGGCTCCAGCATCCATTCCCAGAGTGTTGGACACTTTTGAAGAGTTTGGCACTCTGTCAGGCTACAAGATCAATTGGTCCAAGTCTTCATTAATGTCTCTCAGTACTTCTCTTGATCCATCTACCCTACCATCTCACATTCCAGTCGTTAAGTCTTTTAAATACCTTGGGGTAGATATCTTTCCCTCTCTGTATTCAGTTGTAACCAACAACTTCCAAGGCATCTTAAGCAAAGTGGAGGCAGTCATGAATAGATGGTCACTTCATCCACACTCCCTACAAGCATGTGTCTCCATTGTCAAAATGGATGTTCTTCCCAGGGTAAATTTTTATTCCAATATGTTGCCAATCTTACCTCCCAAGGGTTACTGGGACAAGATCCATAGTCTTATATCAAAATTTATTTGGAAAGGCAAGCGCCCTCGCTTAAAACTATCCACTCGACAGCGCAGCAGACAGGATGGAGGTCTAGCTGTCCCCAATTTTAAAATGTATTTTTGGGCGTATGTGCTGCGCCCTTTATCAACCTGGTTAGATTGTAATGCATCGGTTTCATGGCGAGCGATAGAGGAAAATTTGGCTTCCCCTCACCGCTTACAGGACTTAGTGTACTCAGGTCTATCTACTAAACAATCCAAATCTAAGCTGGGCCCTATAATGTCCTCTCTTTTATCAGTATGGCTGGCTGTAGAGAAGGCTACTCACTCTCAGTTAAAGTGGCACACCCATACTCCTATCTTCCACAATTTCGCTCTTCTAACCGGAAAAGTTCCCTTTTCATATCCCCAATGGAGTGATAAAGGTATACATGTTCTTTCTGACATTTCTAATGATGAGGGTCTTAGAATGTTTAATGATCTGCGTATGAGTTACAATTTAAAAAGATGTTAGCATTACGATGGAACCCTCCACTGTTACGCGTAAACAATGACTGCTGTCTTTCCTGGACATACTATACATGGAACAATATATAGCCAGAATACTGTACATGGAGCTAAAGAAAGGACAATTCAAACATGGACCTCTGCAATACATAGGATAAAAGAGTTGATGGAGTGACTGTGTTTATCCTTCCCATTACTAGACCGGTCCCCAAACCCGGTGGTCGCAGGTAACAAGATCAAAACCAGGCAGGCAGCCGAGCTCCCAGGTTTTACCCCAGAGGACAGCCTGGTAGAGCGGTCAAATGCGAATAGGGCTAATTAAACCACTCGCAGACTCTAAAGGCTTGAAAATTAAAGTGACAGTTATTGTGACAACAATATCTGGTTTTCTTTTTTTTCCATAACACACAACTTGAAGTTTTAAAGTACCCACTCGATTTAATAAACAACAGTTTAACGATCACTAAATACTTACAATTTGTGGATTGGATTCACTACTTTCGTTTGCCATAGGCTACTGGTAAAGGAGACCTTACTTGTAAATATACTTAAATATGCTATACTATACGTTTTGGAATGTGTTCAAAACCAAGGACTGTGTGATCATCTAATTATGTGTAGTTAGCGTATTTTTAGCATGTCGATGTTCTATCAGCATGTTGTGATGTTATATGATGTTACTTAGGCAACTGGTTGATGAAAACACTGGCTGGTGCCACAAATTGCTTTGATCTTCTCGCCTATGATGCTCCGGCTCCATCGTCCCCTGACGCCACCTCAGATCCCTCTCACACCCAGACAACGGCACCAACGGTCCTGGCTCTAGCAGCATCCTAAACTCCTACCGGTGCCACCATGCAAATGGACTGACTTACAGTATATAGCATCTTATTCCAAAGCGCTTTACAATGGCCTCTCATTCACCCATTCACACACACATTCACACACCAATGCGGCAAGCTACCATGCAAGGTGCCGGCCCGCGCATTGGGAGCAATTAGGGGGTTCAGTGTCTTGCCCAAGGACACTTCGACATGTGGCCAGCCAGGGTTCAAACCGCCGATCTGCTGACCTTGCGATCATTAGACGCCGGCTCTACCTCCTGCGCCACAGTCGCCATGCCTCCCTAGGAGTATGACGCTTCACATCGCCCCCCCCCTATAAACCAGATGCTTCTCTCAGTCCTGGAACATTATAAAGAACATTACAATAAAGACCATTCATTCATTCATTACCAGGAGGCAAAACCGTTGTGGTTCATGTTGGATCAAACAACATCAAACCTGGCCTGTTCAGAGAAACTGAAAAAAACGGACTTCATACATGTATGCTCTCTACAACTGTGAAGGAATCTGGACTACAGCCCAGTGATTGATCTCTGGTCCACTAACACTGAGGTGACGTGTTCAGCATGCAGCTATGGCTGCTACATCAGTGGCTGAAAGCAATTCTGCAACGCCAATGATATTTTATTTGGAGAGACCAGCATTTTATAAACATGACAGAGTACAGCCAAACAGAAGAGGAGGAGGAGAGATCCAATCTGACAATATCGACAAGATGTTAACGTGGTGAGAGGGTGCTAGCCCTGTTAAGGTAACCCCAATTAATTTCCCTCATACACTCCCAATAAAACCAATACAGGTACAGTTTCAGTAAAGGCTAGCATATTAGCCTACGCCTCAGGGGAATTACCAACTCTAGAAACACCACAACGTCTGAAAAATGAGAAATGGGCTTGGACGACTACATTTAAATGCCACAAGCCTAATAAATAAAATGTACTTCATTGACAGATGAAGGGCTCTACAGGCAAACCCAGAGCTTTTTTTGATCTCTGAAACATGGATACATTTGTCTGTGCCTGACAATGATGTGTCCTTAAATTGCTATTCCATATTTAGGACAGACAGAGAAGGGAGAGGCTATTTTTGTCAAAAAACTGTTCTGCTGTTCTACACTGTACCACCTCAACATTCATTTTTTGTTCTAAGTGTGTATTTTGGAAATACCTCTAAACTGTCTGTGATAGAAGTGTATTGCCCAACATCTATCATCATAGTACCCTTGATAATTTAGCTGCACTTCTATCCTCTTACATTCTGAAGTAGTAATAATAGCAGATTTTAATATCGACTGGTTGTCTCAAACCTCAGAAGGTCAAAGTGTCATAATTATCACAGTTAGGCCGGTTTCACAGACAAGGTTTAAACCTAATCCTAGACTAAAAAGCAACTTCAATCAAGAAGTAAAGAGTGATTTAGTCCAGGATTAGTCTTAAGCCATGTGTGTGAAACAGACCCACTATCTCAGAACCGAAACAGCCTAACTTGAAGACTCCAGATAATCCACCCTGCTAGATATCATTCTAACAAATAGGCCTTATAAATGAACTCACCGGCCACTTCATTAGGTACACCTTTTCCCCTGCACATGATTTATTTCACTATTTGCACTTCTCGTTAAATGCTAAACTGCAATTTCGTTGTCTTGTACTTGTGCTCTGCAATGACAATAAAGTTGAATCTAATCTAATCTAATCTAATCTAATGTAGGCTGTGCGGTGAATCTTTTTTGGTACTGCTCCAAGGTGGCATACTTTTAGTGTCAGGCACAAAAATACTTCTCAGAGCATGACAAATGTTAAAATAACTCTAAAATAACCCCACATAAAGCCTGCATTACTTCAGGCAGGACAGTTCAGTTCATGTTCAGGGACAGGCTTAAAAGCAGCTGTTACTTATACTCCACTATGGTTAAACACTGGCCGTGAGAGCTACAGTATGTAACCTACCTACGGGGGAGGGATCATCCACTTCCCAGCCTGATGTTATTTTGTATTTTATGTTGTTAAACTTCAGGCAGGGAGCTATACAGAGCAGAGCCATCCAATTACACCAAACATAATGTATTACTTTATTGCATTAGACAATGAATGATAAAGTGATGTAAGTGTCCTGGCTGAAAAATAGCCCTGTTAGGAGACTTAGGGGAAAACACAGGCAATAGATACGGTACACGATATAATTAATAATGAGGTAATTATGAGGCAGTAGGTAGTAAGGAAAACAATGTGTATAGAGCAAGGTGGGAACGCTGACGGCAGGAGAGGGATGGTGGGAACGCTGACAGCAGGAGAGGGAAGGTGGGAACGCTGACAGCAGGAGAGGGAAGGTGGGAAAGCTGACAGCAGGAGAGGGATGGGAACGGAAACATAAATAATGCAATGTTCTATAAGAGTAATAATAATAATAATAATAATAATACATTTTATTTATAAAAGCACTTTACATAGGAAATCTCAGAGTGCTACAATTAAACACAGGAAGATAAAACAATAAACATTTTTCAATTAAAAAGCTAAAAAAAGGCTCTATTAAAAAGGTGGGTTTTAAGGCCTGGTTTTAAAGCATCCACAGACTGTGGTGCCCTTAGGTGGTCAGGGAGAGCATTCCACAGCCTGGGAGCAGCCCAGCAGAAGGCCCGATCTCCCATGGTGCGGAGCTTGGTCCTGGGGGTCTTGAGGAGGTTGGTGGCAGTAGAACGGAGGGTGCGTGAGGAGGTCTGAGGGGTATGGAGGAGTTCCTTGAGGTAGGGGGGGGGGGGGGGGGGCAGTTCCATGGATGCACTGGTGGGTGAGGAGGGAGACCTTGAATTCGATTCTGAGGGAGACGGGGAGCCAGTGAAGTGATTTGAGGATGGGGGTGATGTGATCATATTTGCGCACCCTCATCAGGATCAGTACCAAGAGTACCATGTACTGTATGTCAAAATAATAATAATGACTTTTATTTGTATGGCACTTTTCCTGTAAACGTTGCAGCGCAAAGTGCTTTAATCATTATATAATCATAATTTAATTATTTAGTCATTTAAAGACAATTAAAAAGATGGGTTTTTAGTCTTGACTTGAACATATTTGCTGAGGTGGCATCCCTAATGTAAACTGGCAGTGCATTCCACAATTTGGGTGCAAAAAGGTATTTCAGATATTCTGGTGCTGTGCCAGTGAGAGCTTTATAAACAAGCAGAAGGATCTTGAAATGTATTCTGAACTTAACAGGAAGCCAGTGTAGAGTCTCTAAAATAGGAGTTATATGACCTCTTCTGCTTGTTTTGGTTAAAACATATTCTATACATATATTATATACGACATGGCTGGTAAACATTTTTACAAACATTTTTTTTAAAGTTATATTTTGTTCCCCGATGATTGTGTGGGGGAAGCTCATTCCCATCTCATTTCAATTCAATCACTTTTACCAATCCCAAACAAAATGAAAATCAATGATCTATTCTATGGTCAAATAAGTGGTCCCTTGGGGCACCTTGCAGGCAATCCTGTTTGTGTTTCAGAAAGCCAGATGCAAAATTGAAGAGGCTCTTTTGGGAGATTAGAGAAATGAGTTGTGATTTGATAGCCTCTGCTCTTCTGGGTGCAGGTTAAGCCAGGAGGATTCTGGGAGAATTAGGGAGAGTCGGATATGAGTCAGACATCAATGAAGAGGCAGGGACACAGAGAGCCTGTTAGCGTAGTGCATATTTGGGATATTGGCAAATACTGTGCATAAAGATGGCGCCATCCACCCACTTCGACAGTGCATCGTGAACATTTTGTCAGTGCATAATTTTCTTGCATAATTATTTAGAAAACATGTGGAGGTGGAGGAGCTAGATTTGCACTTCTGTACGTGTGCGAGGCTGCCATACACATGTTCACATAAAGGGAATTATTTATATATTTTTTCCGATCTGGAATATAAGAATATCACTTTTGCCCCATGAACTTAGTTCAAGCTCACCCAAAACCCCAAATATAAGCTTGCTTTACTCCATTGTAAATAAACATTGTTTAACATAGCTTCAAAGCATAGTTAGCAACTATCATTTTGATGTTGTGGACGGTTAGTCCTTTTCATCTATCACGTCATGCGTGACGTTTAGCAATTTCCGCGTCCAAATAAAAACGTCCCCGCACCGGAGTACCAGTGTACTAAAGCGGTAGAATGACAGTTCAATCGTTTTTTAGACTCGGATCTATTCATACAACAAGAGACACAGCACTTTCACGTTTTTCCCATATTGTCAGCGTCTTTGAGCCTCGGAAAAGCGCTATACAAATATAATGAATTATTATTATTACTGCGGCATTTCGAAGAGAGCGCCTCAGCAAACGTCACGACTTAACAACCGAATAGCTCCATCTGTTTACAAAAAAAGTGGCAGTTGGCGTTTGAATCCCAGGCTGCTCCTTTAGAGGGAGGTTCAATTTTAAACAAGACCAAGTATTACAGGAGACATTTCTTACTTTTACTAGCTAAAACATTTGGGAGATGAAAAGCGATTGGTTCTGGGCGTGTGATGGCTTGCAGTTTGGTATGAGGAACACCGTTGACCCCTTACAGTTATCGTTTAAGATATGGGGCGGGAGGGATCATTAGAGAGGCTTTATTAATGTGAAGTGAAACGGTCAACGATGTGTTAGATGGCTGTTAAATGGCTGTGATATACAGTACAGTGCCCGATCGTCGGCCCTGTGCAGATAAACTACCCATCTGAGAGTGTCTGGACAGAACATCCAGGGCTGAGGAGATATTAGTAGAAGACACTTAGCAGCTAGCAATTTGGGGGGAATCATTCATGGGTAAAGGTGAGGTGATGCAATAGAGACAGTGAGCTATAGCCACAAAGGGAAGATGTGTGTGTGTGTGTGTGTGTGTGTGTGGGGGGGGGGGGGTTATTGGGACAAGCTCAGGCAAGGACAGGAATGACCCCACTGAATGAGGTGTCTCCTGGGTAATTAACACGCTGAGATGGGGGAGGGAGCAGGAAGCACATCCCAGCAGTCACATAAGCTGCCTCCTCTACTCAATATTGAAGGCCATGAAGCCAGTGACCGTCCCTAACATTGCTTGTATCCGTGGACTCAAGGGGGATATACTTTACAAGCTCATTACTCTAAAGCACTGCTGGACAATAGAGAAAACAAAATGACCACCCAACTCCCCAAAGTGATGAAGAAGACAGTTATTGTCATTATGTTGAATAAATACTTTTGAAATCTCTCTGCAATATATGAAGGGGAACACATATATAATCATAGTAGTATATGATTCCGTATGAGTACAGTATAGGTGGGGTCTTGGCTACTGGTTAAGTGTTATTTAGAAAACCACCACCGGCTCTGAAGCCTATGAATGACCTTGAGGGATAGGATTGTTGTATTTAGCCTGTAACAGGCTTAGAGTCTGGAGACGAGTTCCGTGTTTGAGGCAGGGGGGTGTAGGGCTAAAAAAGGAAAATTAAGTTTAAAAAAAAAAGAAGAAAAAGGCTACAGTGTCCTCTCTAAGGAACATCAGGACTCAATAGAGTGACATGTATAGTATGAGAGGAATTAGCAAAAACATCATGTGCACTACATAGTACAATTGCCGTGTCTCAGGAGGATACACACTTAAAATGGCATTGTAGTTGTCATAGTGACAACAGACAATGAACAATGTTCTCTGAGGGAAAATGTGAAACCTACACTAGTTGCATTCTCACTAAGAGACACAGATTATTATTAAGGAACAGTGGTGGTTAACAAAAACTATTAGAGTAAAGATTGTTACTATTTTAACCATACTGTATATAAAGATAATTTACATTTAAATGTTTGGCATTTAGCAGACACCTTATTTCAAAGCGGCTTACAATCAATACAATTGACTAAGCAGGTGAAACATCAATCCACCAGTCGTATCACGAAGAGTAATCTAGCTTAGGCCCGGGGCCATTGGCAGTCGTTGTGATAGAAGATGAAATACTTATTTATTTATAAATTACACTGGAGAAGCAGTACAAGCGGGGGGGAAGTAGAAATCTTAGGAGACACATATATAGGGGGAAGCAGGTGTCTCAGGAGGAGCAGTTAAGGTGTAGCCTGAAGAGACGGGTCTTCAGTCTCCGGCGGAAGAGGGTGAGTGACTCTGCCGTGGGAAGCTCATTCCACCAGCGGGGAGCGAGTGTAGTGAAGAGACGTGACCAAGCAGCGTGACTGCCGCTTTGGCGTAGAGGTGGTGGAGCGGAGTGAGCGGGCTGAAGTTTGGGGGGTGACCATTGCTTGCGGGTAGGCTGGGGCTGTCCCTTTTGCTGCCTGGTAGGCAAGCACCAGGTTCTGGAATCTGATGCGAGCTGCTACCGGAAGCAAGTGCAGGGTGCGAAGGAGGGGGCGGCAGCATTCTGGATGAGCTGCAGAGGTCTGATGGCGGAGGCGGGGAGCCCGGCCAGGAGTGCGTTGCAATAGTCAAGGCGGGAGATGACCAGTGACTGGGTCAAGAGTTGCGCTGCTTCTCTAGTGAGGAATGGACGTATCCTTCTGATGTTGTAAAGGAAGAATCTGCAGGAGCGTGCTGTCGCTGCGATGTTCTCCGCACAGGATAGGCGGTTGTCCAGGATGACTCCAAGATTCTTGGCTCTGGGAGCGGGTTACAGTAGAGTTCTCCACTGTGATGGAGATGTCTTGGAGAGAGCAGGCTTTCCCAGGGATGAAGAGTAGCTCAGTCTTGTTAAGGTTGAGCTTGAGGTGGTGGGCTGACATCCATGTAGAGATGTCAGCGAGACATGCAGAGACACGTGTTGCCACATGTAGGTCAGAGGGGGGGAAACAGGAAAAGTTGAGTGCCATCTGCGTAGCTGTGGTAGGAGAACCCGTGTGAAGAGATTACCATGCCAAGAGACTTGGTATAGAGAGAGAACAGTAGGAGCCCTAGGACAGAGCCCTGGGGTACCCCAGTGGTGAGGGTTCGTGGAGAAGACAACGATTCTCTCCAAGTCACCTAGTAGGAGCGACCCGCCAGGTAGAAAGCAAACCAGGAGTGTGCCGTGCCAGAGATGCCCAGTTCTGGGAGGATGGAGAGAAGGATCTGGTGGATGTCTGTGTTGAAGGCAGCAGACAGGTCCAGGAGAATGAGAACAGAGGAGAGGGAGGAAGTTTGAGCAGAGTGGAGGTGTCCTCCGTGACAGCAAGGAGAGAGAAATGTATTTAAATTTTTCAGAATAAAAGTCTGAATGGGCGACTTGTTCCCGGTTTCACCAGCTGCTGTCATAAATAACACAGAAATGAATCCCCCTGAGGTGAAGCCCCCCCCCCCATCCTGAGCTAAGTCTGAAATCAAAACCAATTACCGTCAGTCATGTTCCACTGCTTCTAGACCTCTGTCAACAGGCTGTTGGAACCACAACAGTTGACTGAGCTACCCAGGTGCTAAGTGGGTATGATGGCATTGTGAGCTCTGGCATGGAGACAGATCCTCTGGGCCTGCATTGTTGTTTGCCCAGAAGCCTGTTTTCTCTGTGATTTAACAGCATTACGGACTGTCAAACTACATATGCCATGGACTTGATGTGCACTGCACGGGGAATCGGAGACACCATGGAATGTTGCACAAAACATAGTTTCTATGTAATTTCTTCAGACAAATCCAAATGTTTTGGGTTTGTAGTACTTATGGGTAATATAGTACTTTCACACTTGTCTAAACGGTGACAGTGATATCAGAAAAATATGATGTAGATATAATAGCTTATAATGCCCATTGCCCGGCGTCATAGGACGAGATGGCTATACGTAACAAATAGGAATCCATAAGACCCCGGTCCTCACTTTGGGGGAAGCTGCAGGTCCTTGCCATTGACAACCAGCAAAAATATCACAAATGTATCCTCACTGTTCTCTTAAACCTGACACTAATGTTGTTTCATATTTAGCCTGCTATGTTGTTCTGGGTGTCAATAAAACGTGACAAAACTTGGCTACAGATTATTATGGGTAATGTAGTACATTTACATTACTTTACCTACGGTGATGTCAGCAAAATATGATGTCACAATAGCTTCTAATGCCCATTGCCCCATGTCACCAACTGCCGAAAATCAAGCAGATTTCAAACAGAAATTACGCAACAGAGGGAATTCTAAAGCAGACCACATCATGATCATGGGCATCCTGGTTCATTTAAGACAAAAGCCTCGCCGATTGGCCAAGAGCTGGGAGATTACTCGCTGCCCTCTCCTCTTGCTCAGAGCATTATATGATAGATGTGTAAATCTGCCACCAGTCTCCGGCCGACCAGCCAGCCTCATTTCAATCTCTACACAAATCACAGCTCACTGGCAGTACACAGAGAGAGAGAGCCATAAAAGCACCCCAAAAAAACCCATCCTCTCTGGAATTCCTTTCTTACTCGTTAATTTATTAGGTAGAAGAGCAGAAATGTGTCATCCATCATAGTAGACAATATGGTTGAGAACCACCGTTTATTTTTCGCTTGATTTAGTAAAGGAGCATATGTTCATTATCCACGCCATAGTGTTTTCAAAACAGTGTGTGCTGCTCCACACCTGGAAAAAACATGAAAAAACATTTTTTTTAAATATGGATAAATTAGAATATTTGCAATGGTAGTGTTGCGAAAACATCACATGCTGTACCCTGAACATAGAACCTTGAAATTGCAGGTTTTAGCAGTTTAGGCCAAAACAGACCATTATGTATGCTGCGTGGAAAAAGGATATTGAATTAGCATATCTCTTCCTGTCAGCCAACCTGTGTTATACTGGATATTACAGACTACAACTACTGCCAGGGAGCAGGGATGTGATGACTCACTACAAACAGATTCGTTCTGCGCTCTGGTGAGGGTTTCATCCAAGCTCTGAGGAAGCAGACAGACTCTGAAGGCCATACACACATCTGCTCGTTCGCAGAGAGGCATAAAACCTCCTGTGTGGAAGCTATTAACTCCACCACAGGGTTCCTCATAGCTCATAGCTCTATCAACACCAACAATGTCACTTTTCTACTGTCAGCTCCAATTTGACAACTCCCACGTCTCATAGTCTGTGGTAGATTTTTCATTCACCACAACTGTTGATAAAATACTGCTCTCTTAACATATACATTATCTACAGGCAGACATTACATTTAACACTAGAACAGCCGTGGGTGGGGTCATTTGACCCTTTGAGTAAATTATTTTTAATATCTTTGCCCTCGATCAAATTTCAGGACCCTCCTTTCATGACCTTTCCTAGATATGTGCGTTCTACCACCCAGTATCCTTACGTTTTCAAAATCATATCAGAATAAGCTAATATAAAGCTATTTTGCAGTTTTTCTGTGTAGAAGGCAGGCTAATTTACAAGACAGACAACTAGTGATCATTGTGTGTGAACAGCAGCTTTTCATTGTGAAGACTATGGTCATTTGACCACCGAGGCGGCTCTTATAGTAGGTGAAATAGACACGGCTGTTCTAGTGTTAAACAGTATAATTGTCTTTGATCAAAAATATTGAGGGAAACAAAGAGTTTTTGGTGGAAATCATTTGCAGGAAGATTTTAATGAATCCAACTTGACTTGAATTAATTGCTTTTTCAGGCATGGTGTGTCAGGTCATCAAGAGGAACAGATTGTAAGAATTTAAGCACGTTTCATAATATAGTATAATTAATAATACACCATTGAGGAGAATAATACACCATTGTGAAGATGAAGTCTTACTTCAAAGACTTTTAATTTATTTCTCAAGTAACAATGAAAAACGGTGGGGTCTTATTATTAAACTACTGTATATTGTAGGCGGATCAGACTGATCAGTCAAACTTTCATCTAAAACATCCTCTGTCTTTTTGTATGTTTTGTAAGACCTTCAATAACATTAACAGATAGGTATTAACAGATAGGTATGCATCCATGCAGAATTGCATCGCCAAACTTGATTGGGAACATGTGTTAGTCTGCCCCTTCACTTAGTATATGCTCATATGTTTATCCGCATTATTCAGGGAGCCTCTGCTGTTAATAATCATAATAATAATAATAATAACAAATACATAATAATAACAACTTTTTATTTGTATATTGCTTTTCCTGCAAACGTTGCAGCTCAAAGTGCTCCAATCATTATATAATCATCATTTAATTATTTAGTTATTTAAAGGCAATATTTAAAAAAACAGGTTTTTAGTCGTGACTTGAACATATATTTGCTGAGGTTGCATCCCTAATGTAAACTGGCAGTGCATTCTACAATGTGGGTGCATAAAATGAGAATGCAGCCTCACCAAATCTCTTCTTTTGTACATGTGGTACACAGAGAAAACCAGCGTCAGAAGACCTGAGAGCTCTATTGGGCTGATATGCTAGCAGTATAATGTATTCATGCAAGCATGTGCCTTTGTCAAACGGCATTAATCGACAACTTCTTGTTTCCTCCGATGGTCTCGTATAGATTTATTCAGATGGGATTGAAATGGAGTTAGCACAGTCGGAAGCATCTCAAATCAGCATGCCTGAGATGTAAAGATTGCTCACTGCTCTCCTCTTAATAGTGTTCACTCTTCACGCTTCGTCCAATTTAGGAGACCAATTTAAGGGGGATGAGTAAAAGGGGATGAAAGAAGACTTCCAAAAATGTTTTAATACAAATACTACAAAGCCCATTTTTGTGTCTCAACTTAACAAACGTGTAATAGTTGCCATCTCCCCCCATCTCCCCCCTCCCCCCATGGACATGCATACAACCTCCCCTTCCCCGTTCGTTAACTCTGTATTCTATGTGCTCATGTTATCTGTTGCTTGTTGTTTCTGTGTTTTCCGTTTTTCCCATATTGTCAGCGTCTTTGAGCCTCGGAAAAGCGCTATATAAATCCAATCCAATGAATTATCTCTTAAACCTTGGCTGTTCTGTATCATAAATTCTTTAGAACCATCAATGGCGGGGTGGAACAGTCACTCCGGAGAAGACTGTCAAAGATTACATTACACACAAATGTCATAGTACCGGTACATGTCCAGAGGGAGTTCTGGACAGGACCAGGCATCAAATTCAAAGCCTCAACCATCTGGGAGGCCAGGAGCCAGAACCATTTCTCATTGGCTGCCCTTACAAGTGGGGCCTATAATACATGCCCATATACAGCAGGACCCAACAGCAGCGTGGCTAAATCCTACATATCAAATCAGTCAGTACTAAGGAATGAGGAGTGGCAGCAGCGCACTAGTTGGAGGGAAAAGTTGACCTGACTACCCAGGGCCCCAGCAGGGAAAGGGCCCTTGAAAATCCTGGAATTAAAGTTTTGTTTTGTTTGTTCTTTATTTCGAATGAATTAGTGTCATAACTTATAAAGTTTGTTGATTACATCAATTGAGAGAATGAACTTTGTGCCACAGTTCTCCCAAAATATTGGAAGATCAGTGAGACAGAGAGAGACCTTTTTGGCGCAAAGTGGTTTCGTCCAGGGGTGGCCAACCCACGGCTCGCGAGCCGTTTGCCTGTCAGTGTACGGCTCGCTCTCTGTGTCTCGATGGGCATCGTTTTGGTATGGCAAAAATATGGCACTCGCCATACCTGGCTTAAAAAACTTGGCTTTTCCCCCTGAAAATTAGTTTTGTCATTTTTGTGATTTTATCCACACAACAGTAACTCAAAATCCTTCCGGTTCCATCTCACTCCACCAGCCAGACTGTATAAACGGCATAATATCGTTGGTTCAAATCTAACATATTAATGAACAAGTCCAAAGAGGAAGGAGGCCCGCAGAGATTCTATAAGGCCCAGAATTTTGTGGCACGCCCCTGAGGAGTGGTAGCGTATTGGACGATAAGTTGTCAAGGCTGGCAGAGAGAGCATGGGGACCGTCCACTGACATGGCTTGTTGACCATGTGACACGTTCTGATGCTTTGGTCCTCATGTCGGGATCCGATGTAATGACCGGATTTTTCTTTCGAAAAATTTGAATACATTTCCGCATTGTTGAAAATCACTGACACGTCGCTGGTCAACTAACACAGCTTGTTTTGTGAGCCTGCTGCTAACAATGTAAAGTAGTGTTCTAGTTCACTAGGTAGCAGTGGGGATTACTCATCCAATCCATTGCGTTGTTGCAGCATTTTGGCTTGACTAGCGAGTTTGTGTTGTGATTCTCAACAACATTGAAACGTAGTTCCGTGTTTCAAAAGAAAAGTCATTAGAACGTGTCACATTTCTTTAAAAGGTGTCACAAAAAGGGTCACATCGTCTGATCATCTGAACAATGATTAATAGCAGTGTAAAGGCGTCAGGGTTGAGATGGTGAGTAGGCTTGTAGGGTTGCAAAATTCCCCCAAGTTTGGGGAAACTTTCCGATAATTTCCATAAGTTTCCATTTGGGTTTCAATATGGAAAGGTTGGAAGTTTTCCCAAACTTACAGGGATTTTGCATCCCTATAGGCTAGTCATCTGTTTCATTAGAAACTCCTAGTTGCTAGCACTATCAACAGATTTAAGGATCCAATGTCCCACTGTGCCAACTTCTTGTGGCATACAATGATTAAAAGTAATGTTAACAGAATGACGATGCAAAGTGAGAATGCATTTTGTAATTACTTTCATGTATCTTACGGTACATTTACCCTTTTTTTTCTAAAACATTAATTTAGGATGATTCGAGCCATAGAATCTCACGGTCCCAAGGGCCTGATCGTAAATTAATGAATTCCATAACACTAGAATCCCCAGACCCCATTACTAACCAAAGTACCCAGAGTGATGTGGGGGACGGAGAGCTCTAACTTGTGTCTACTCAGGATTTCAGAATCATTACAATATCACACTTGTATTTTAAAGAGCTCACATACTGAATATAACATATTGACGGACATAATTGGTGTAACTGTACATACCTGTAGCCTATTGTAAAAAATAAAATAAAATAAAACCGTCAGTCGAATACGGAGCGCCAATATAACAAGAACAGAATCTGAGGTAATAATGAAATAAAATGATAGGGCAGCAAGTGTAGAAAAACTTGCACAATACATGAACTTTAAGGACGACTCCTTAGACAGAGACTAGAGCACTTTTTTAAGAGCATGATAAAATCTAGTCTCTGTCTAAGGAGTCGTCCTTAAAGTTCATGTATTGTGTGAGTTTTTCTACACTTGCTGCCCTATCATTTTTTTTAATCTACCGCACCTGCTACCAATTCCTGAAAGAGAGAAAGGACAATGTAAGGCGCAACAGTTTTCCCAGGACTCTATGATATAAAATGATACATATCTGCAAGAAGGTCTCTCCACCAGTCATTTGCTGAAGTTAAAATGACAGTAAAGTCCACAGACAAATCCGTCAGTTCTTACGCTCCACCATGTAAACCACATTCAGATCAAATACTCAATTGATGCCGTCTCTGGCTTATAAAAAGCAATCAAGTTACTCACAAAAGTGTTTATATCTAAACATGTCCATCTCCCTGCATGTGGATATCGTGTTCTTAACAATTAGACACACATACCTCTAGGCTACTGTAGCCTACATACGAACACAGGTGGAGAAAAAATTATGCTGAGATAAAAATGATGGCTTGAGTAAAACAAAATGTTTTGAACTATGGGTGTGATGAAGGCTATGTAGAAGTAAGCAATTTACCATGAGAGGAAGGGGGTTGTGGAGACATTTACCACTGGTACAGGGTTGTGGCACGAGGCGATGCCGAGTCGCATTGAAATGCGGTTGGAGCTGAACTGAAGGGAGTTGGGGTATGTACCACTGTTGCTAGCCAATCAGAAACCAGTATACCAACATGCTGTTGTAGAGTTGTCTGTTCTTGACAGGCTGTCTGTGCACTGTATGGGCTTCTATTCACATTACATTGTACATTTTTGGCATTTAGCAGACGCCTTATTCCAAAGCGACTTACAATCAATACATTTGACTAAGCATGTGAATCATCAAAGGCCATCAAAGGCCCATAAAACAAGACTCCAGACAGCCCAAAATAAACTGGTTAGGCTTCTGCTAGGCCTCAACCCTAGGACACATCTAACCGCTGCTCATTTTTTGAGCCTTGATTGGCTACGAGTAGTTGACAGAGTGCAGCAGCTTGCACTGGGCCTGGTCTTCAAGATACGCTACACCACAAAGACACCCAAGTACCTGTCAACATACTTCCAAAAAGTGAACAACGTCCACACATACAACACCAGAGGAAGCTCCACGAACCACGTTCAACCGCGTTGCACCACAAACAAGGGGTTAAACTCGTTTGCAAACTATGCAGTAAAAATGTGGAACGCCCTTCCTATAATCTTAAAGGAGTGCAAAACACTGCCCACCTTCAAAACCACTCTCAAAAAACATTTACAGGAGGCTGCAATCCGTAACTGGACCCTCTAAATCAAAAATCAGATTAAAAGACCCGAACTACCCACTGTACATACTTTGTGTTTTGTCCCCCGCCCCCACCTGTGGTGTATGTCCCCACCTGTCCTACCCGCTGTACATACCTTATGTTTTGTTGTATTGTTCTTCCCATGATGGATGTATGTTTATCTTGTAGATAGTAATAGTTATTTGTCTGTATTATCTTGTAGATAGTACTAGTTTTTTTTTTGTCTGTCTTACATGTAACGATGAATTGAGAATCAAGGACCCCAATTGAAATAAGCCAGTGGCTTTCTTGGGTTTTTATCCTTTTAGTTGACCTTGTATGTAATTTGTACTTTCATGTACCTACTTCTGCAAATCTTCTAATAAAGTTTTCAATCAATCAATCAATCAAATCAATCCACCAGTCGTAGCAGGAAGAGTAATCCAGCTCAGGCCCGGGGCCATTGATAGAAGGAAAAACCTTCTCCTATCACCTTCTTGCAAACCTATTTTTTTTTACACTGGAGAAACAGAGAAACAGGGGGGCAATAGAAGTTCTTAGGGACACAGTAGAGGGGAAAGCGGGTGTCTTTAGGAGACGCAGTGCTGAGGGTCAGAAGATGTCTCAGGAGGAGCAGTTAAGGTGTAACCTGAAGAGATGGGTCTTCAGTCTACGACGGAAGATGGGTAGTGACTCTGCCGTTCACATGTAACAGACATTCAGGTCAGGGAAGGAGGAAGCATGGCATGGGTATCACAATGGCTGAGTTTTGTTGTTATAGTGTCACATCAAGTCGGGGATGGGGATACTGAATGCAATTCAGTACTGTTTGCAGACAGGTGCCAGCACCACTCCAATGAAAGTTGAATGAAGTTGTATTACTTTGCATACATGCATAATAGATGCCAAGGGGGTAGCAAGGGTAGACCTGTCAACCACTGGAGTGTGATTATAGTCACTTAAGAATAATTTGACATTTTCCCCAAGGCCTCTCTGACTAATTGGCCAGAATGTCCTCTCCTCTTCCCTACACACAGTCCCTACTGCTGTCTAACTAGATATCAAGCTGTGTGTGTGTGTGTGTGTGTGTGTGTGTGTGTGTGTGTGTGTGCGTCCGTCCGTGTGCGTGTCCGTGTGTGTGTCCGTGTGTGTGCGTGTGTGTGTGTGTCCGTGTGTGTGCGTGTGGTGTGTGTGTGTCCGTGTGTGTGCGTGTGTGTGCGTGTGTGTGTGTGTGTGCACGCGCGTGAATGCGTGTGTCTTCTTCAACTATTTCAATGTATGACACATCATTTGACAATCTTACTTTGTCACTTTCATAATCTGTAAAAAAAAACTGAAAAAAGGACCTTGGGGAACAAAGCAACAACTCCTGTCACAATTAAGAGTTATGTGAGCATAATGAAGCTTGAACAGTGAAAGAGCAGTGGGGCTCCATGAATGGCAAAGAGCCTGAGGGTAGTTCAGTGGAGTGAGAGACTAGTCTCCAAAGAGCAAAAGCAGAATGACATGGGAATGAAGTAATCACAATTACTAATTAAGTCAATTTCACAACTCAAATAGTTCCTTTGTGTAAACCGTTTGCCTGTCTGGCAACTTGCTGGCTAGCCTGTCTGACAAATATTACTATTATAGATTTTACACAAATACATTAATTTACTCAGACCTCTCCATGGCAGACAAGGGTTCATCATTCAGTCGAGATCTGTGCTTTGATTTAGCGGGGTTCATCACCGAAAAGGTTTGCTCACACATGTAAGTGGAGCCGAACAGCACCAACCTGCTCTGAGCCAGCCGCTCAATGAAGCATAGAACCTGGGCAGAGTGATCAAGGCAAAGCAAGGGAAGTTTATTTGTATATTTATTTATTTATCTATTTGTGTATAGCACATTTCATACAACAGGGACAATTCAAGGTGATTTACATACAGCATTTAAAAAAAAGCACATCAAGAGGAGAATATTAAACAGATTTTTTAAAGTATAAAATGGTAACAATTGATGGGCCGTGCTGGAATATAGGGTGGGAGGAGACCAAGACCATTTGGTGATTTGTATACAATTAGAAGTACTTTGAATTCAATTCTCTGAGACTGGTAGCCAGTGCAGGGATCTCAGGATTGGTGTAATGTGTTCAAACTTAGTTTTTGTTAGGACCCTAGTGGCGGCGTTTCAATATCTTTGTTTTTATAAGGTCTCTGATTTGCATAGGAATTTCCACATATACATTTCCAATCTAGATTGTGGCTCGAGAAAAAAAAAAGTGTCAATAACGTTAATTTCTTTCTTGCAAAACAGAATGTGTTCGTTAATTTCTGAAGTGTCTCTGTAATCAGCCGTGCTTCAGTTGATTCATCCAATTGCAAATTAACCCACTTTCTTTAATTTATTCACCACTTTGTCAATAACATCAACAGCCACGTTGTTGATCCTACAGCACAGTGTTTGACAACGGCACAGCCTTTATAAGTGCATCAGCTTCTTTCTTACGTCAATACTCGTTTGTAGAAGGATTGGAACAATATCTCGTTAACTCCGACCACTCCCCCAGATTTGTTTGTTTAAAGAATAAATATGGGAGTTTAATATTACATTTGTATGGTGCACAAATTGACGAGAATGCAGGGAATTAAGTGTTAAATTCTCAAAATTGTGCCACCCATGCCAGCCCGACAGGCGCACATAACAGGCGCACCCCTGCGCTTTCAGAACGAAATGTCACGTCGGAATTCGACGTTTGGAACGACAGACGTCGAATCCTGACGTCTGCCGTGTGAGACCAGGTTGACCTGTCATAACAGACAGACACACACACACACACACACACACACACACACACACACACACACCACCTCAAAAGAGCAAATTGGGCAGGGGCATGATAACACTCTCCAACTGCCAAAAAACCTAGCTGGAATTCTTGTCGTTCTAGTTACATAGCTAGCTCCATTCAATTGAACGGTGGCATACTATTTAGTTAATCTATTTGTAAAAGAGTACATTCCTAAAAAGAGCTTATATTTTAAAAAGGATCAATGAAGACAAGCAATTCTCTATACGTTATAAACAGTGATGCCGGTAACGCGATACTAAGTATCGCGATACTCTAATCTGATTACTTTTCCCAGTAACGACTATTCTATCGCGATACTATTTCCAAATCAGTAATCTGATTAAAGTTACTTATTCGAGTGACTGTGCGTTACTATTGCGTTACTACCTCATAACTTAGGCTAAATGCAGTATTTCTTTGTAATGTTCGATAGTAAACAAACATTTATTGCTTTTCTCGCGTCTTGGGGAGTGACGTCAGTGATCACGTTTTCAACACGAGGTGCAGCAGAATCGCTCACGTGTATCACCACGCTGATTGCACAGTGTAAACAGAAGCGTATAATGGAGCGAGAACAGAGATATGCGTTAAATAGCTGGAAATATAGGGATTATTTTGAGTTTGTGTCAGCAAAGGATGACAAGAACATAAATGTTCGTTGTACACTCTGTGCTGGCAAGAAAATATTGTCCTGTGGTAAAAGCCTGAATGGTCAGGGTAGGTTTTAGGTTTTGTGAAACCCCTCCTTGCTAGTTACTGTTAAGGGGAGGCTACCCCCCCTAGACTTTGCCAATAGGCAAAAAAAGAAAGAAAATAGATATCACTATGAACACATTCCCAGTTTGTTATGTACATAAAAACTATGAAAAAATGTATTGCAAGTTTTCTGAATTTATTATTGTTTATGTTTATTATGCAAATTAGATGCTAATTGGACCCAAATCTCCAGGATCACTCACACCATCATATTTGTCAATTTTTTTTTATTTTTTTATTATTTATGTTGACACATAAGAAAACAAACTTTGCACACAGCAGATTGTGTCTATGTCCTCGTATCAGCCCATACATCAGGAAATACTGTCCATAGTCATAAAAAAATCTATTTTCGCCATGGTTTTGGTATAAAATGTACTATAAACAGGGCTATGAATGATATATCATCAAACTCTTGTGTGCAGAGAAGCAGAATATGGATAGGAAGAAATGTGGAAAGTTTGGTCTGTTTTGGTGCAAGGAAAATCCTTGTGTGTGGACAAGTGTGTGGACAAACACATAAAAACAAATTTTCGGGAAAACAGACTCAAAGTTTTGTATTGTGAAATATGAAACATTTTTATTTGAAACTGCTATTCACAAACACAAAACCTAATCAAACCATTAGCAATAAACATCCTAAACACCTGACTGATAACTGAATAACATAAACTGAACAGAAATGCACACAGGCTACAAATAGTGGCTGTTATGGAATAGAAAGTGTCTCCCTCTCTCACAAACCTCTGGCACCACCATGTAATCAGCACACAGAACTACAGCCAGCCAGCCAGCCACACACACACACACACACACACACACACACACACACACACACACACACACACTTGTGTCAAGCCTAGTTACAGAACCTGGTACTGGTGTGTGAGCACATCTGCCTCTCCTGTGTGTGAGAGAGGGACAGAACCTGGTACTGGCGCCGCAACCGAGTCGGGGCTCGGATATGTGTTCGGCGGGCCCGAGCCGATTCAGGAAATATTAGAACGGCGTCTGTGGCTCGTACGGTTGCGACGCAGCGGTACTTTGACCTGAAGTGCCTAGGCCGAGAAGCCTGAATTTGAGTTATTTTTAAATGCTTTTCGGTCAGCGCGGCCGTTCCGAGGCGCAGAGACGCACCGTTTTCGACGAGGTCATTCGTAAGGGGCTTGGCACCCGTACTCTGTCGAGTTTTTTCTGCTAGGCGCGACCGAAGATGTTCGACATTTGTGAAAACCAGACCTCTAGCTCACTCAGGAGGGGAGTTATGAATTCTGGCCACAGGAGGCCATACAATGGGCTAGAGACTTGAAATCACTTTTGTCTGAAAGCTGGCATCCCACTGATGGTGTGTGTCTTTTTCTGTTCCCCTGGCTACATAGGAAGTGTCCCAAAGGTGAGCCTAAAGTTCAGGAGGTCGCCAATGTTAAACGGCTGAGTGGGGAGGGGTAGTGAGTGACTAAATTGAGTGCTGTTTGGTGATACATTGGGCTAGAGATCTGAAATCACTTTTGGCTGAAAGCTGGCATCCCACTGATGGTGTGTGTCTTTTTCTGTTCCCCTGGCTACATAGGAAGTGTCCCAAAAGTGAGCCTAAAGTTCAGGAGGTCGCCAATGTTAAACGGTGGGTCACAGTGATTGACTAAATTGAGCGCTGTTTGGTGATACATTGGGCTAGAGACTTGAAATCACTTTTGTCTGAACGCTGGCATCCCACTGATGGTGTGTGTCTTTTTCTGTTCCCCTGGCTACATAGGAAGTGTCCCAAAAGTGTCCCTAAAGTTCAGTAGGTCGCCAATGTTAAACGGCTGAGTGGAGAGGCTAGTTCCGCCTTCCGCGTCACATGGGACACGACAACCAATCACATTCGAGAATTTTCGCATCAACCAATAGAATCGCGTATTCTAAAAGAATGCAACCTATCTATTTTAGTGATTGGTTGCTGATACAAGGGGCGTTGTAAATTTTGGAAGCGGCCATTTTGAGCACAAGAAACACATCTTTCAAACAAGGCCAGGCTTGATGTATTTCAGACAGCAGCCGTTTCGGTAACGCTGTGCGTAAACTACTAACTTTTGGCGAATTTATGAGGATTTTACGGACGCATGCACCACAATCAAGTAAAATAAACAACCAAATGTGTTTTTGTCGACGTTGTATTGTCACTAATATGAAAGAAAACATGTTTAGGAGGCAAAAGAGCAACTCATCTCAAAATCGGGGAAAAATGGGAAATTGCGTTTTGAGGGGGGTAGCCCCACTTAAATAAAGATTATATTTATTTTATTGTTTAAAAACAAGTATTTATGTTGGGTGAGGCAAAGAAAGACTCTTTATTTTGTTGTTTTAAGTTATTGTTTAAAGTTTAATTATGTAATTTAAGTTACTGTTAAAATAAAGTGAGTTTTGGCAAAACCAGTTTTCATTTTTATGTTGCGGGTGGGGGGGGGGGGGGGGGGTCGGGTGCCTAGGCAGCTGCCAATAGTAACTAAAAAAGTAACTAGTAATCTAACTTAGTTACTTTTAAAATCAAGTAATCAGTAAAGTAACTAGATTACTTTTTAAAGGAGTAATCAGTAATCAGTAATCAGAATACTTTTTCAAAGTAACTGTGGCAACACTGGTTATAAAGTTGAAATGGTATGTTTTGCATAAAAAATAAATAAATAATAATAAGAAGAAAGTATGAAGATCACTAATTGTGACATGGACAGAACATCATATCTACATCTTATGATAAACACAAAGAGTAAAGAAACATAGCATAACCCCTAAACAGAGAAACATAGCATAACCCCTAACAGAGGGGTAAGAAAGTGAAAAGGAAAAGAAAAAAAGTAAGAAAAAAGGGAGAAAGTAAGAAGAAATAAGAAGTCCGGAGGTGTTTCAATCAACATAGAGTATTAAATTAGGTGTCACGTTTCATATAAATGTTCCATTTTTCACAGTATTTTTCAAATATATTGATTTTGAGTCTCAAAAGGTATGTCATCTTTTCCATAACAAAAATGTCTTGGACAATTTCCAGCCACTGTTCCTGTTAGGAAGCTGATTTCTATGCAGGTAGGTGATGCATACTGTATACAGAATGGTGGCTCTTTGGGAATACATTTTACTGATGGGAATGTTGGTGTACTGATGGGAATGTGCTTCAAGCAGGCTGCAATAAAGTATGTCAAAAAAAAAAAGAGCTAAGCCCAAGATAACAAGTGATAGGAGTCTCTCGTGAATAATACATGTATCGGAACAGGAAATGTTTGCAATCTTTTATGAATTCTGAATAAATGTATTTTTGCTATTTTATTACTATAACATAAAATGAGGTACACTGATAACATTCATTATTGTTGGAGGAATTGGAAACCATCGTAGAAAATGTATGTTTAACCTGAGCCATAAATAAGTGCATCTTATAAGTGCCTCTTACGCCTCAGTTTTATGGCCCTCAACCATATCGCTGCCTGCTGTCATGCAGATGCCTTTCAATCTCGTCTTCTCTCTACGCTGAGGAAGATGATATGAAGGTGGTAGCTAAGGAAAATACAGATCAGCTACAGCATCCTCTAATAATGCAAAACTGTAAAAATCCCACTGTAGATGACAGCAGACCAATCACGTCATTATTTCACGTCATCACCTCAGGTTTACTGGGTAGATACAAATAATCCAGACACCTGTAGCCCTCCAGGATTTTGATTGAGGTCCACTGATGTAAAGCGACGGCTGACTGGAGCAAATTAGCCTGTTCTCACCCTAGCGACATGGCTGGATCCTGGCCAGGCACCAGACGCCTGGCCCACGACTCCCTGTAACCCTGACAGAGACAAATGTTCCAACATTAAGCCTTGTGCCGCAGTGTCGATTTGACTGTAGCCTCACCTTGTACCCTGTACATAGTTCGATTATTTGATTTTATCTTTGTGACACAGGTCATGGAAGATTGACATTCAGACGTAATGGTCGCATACAGGTAGGTGACGCATACTGCATTGTGCATTGTACTGCATTGTGGACTTCAACAGTTCCTTGTGGAGACACACACACGATCTGCGACTCCAATTTCAGTCTGCAAACATTTTTGGTACAGTACCCTGCTCTGGCACAGCGGGGCGCAGCCAAAAATGTTTTTACGGGTCCAGTAGGTGACATTCAAGCTTTCTGAAAGCTTCCTAATGGATGTAACGACTGTTTAATAGGTTGTGATCAGGGAATGATATCCCTTGAAAGGAATATTAAAAAGAAAAAAAAACACTTTCTAAAATGAAAAGTGTCCGACCTGACTCACTGATCTTCACCTTTCTGTCTCTGGTGGCTGCCTCTTAGAACCATGCACACATTTAACACAGCAGCTTATGTCCGACACTGTAAGTCCATTTTGGGGAGTTATGTCATTATTAGAGAGGATGTTGTTTAGATTTCCCTGAGACGGCAGATTTCCTGAAGCTCCTTTAAGGCTTCCTCTGTGATCGTGGCAAAGACCCGGTGGCCAAACTGTCCTCAGAAGGGGAACAGAAAAATGTATGGGTGATGCTACCTTTGTTTTGTATAAGTGGAAACAGAGGACATCTCTAACATAGGCCCAGGCCCAAGCTCCACGATGACGAAGCGCAAAGAAACCACAGACTTTACAGCGATGGCGAAAAGTACTGTCTTTGTTTGGACCGACGGCGAGGTGGAACTGTTACTCAAAGTAACACAGGAGCACGAGGCGATCGATGTGGCCGAAAACATAGATTGGGAGTCGGTGCACAGCGAATACAACAACATACTGGACAGATTCCGGGAGCGTTATCCCTCGGAGGGAGGCACCGCGGCGATAGTTTTTATATCGCTTTACTCGTTTTATGAATCTTTATCTTACATGCATCTTTAAAACTTTAAAAAGTCATATTTATGGGGAGAACTAATGGCTCACCCTTAAGACAGAGAGGGTGTTTCCGTTTTGTTTTGTTTCACTTTATATTTCCATGTTGTGTGTTTTAATATGTGCTTTTTCATGCTGTGTTCTTATACTGTTTTTTTATACTGTTTTATGATGTGATGTTTTATGATGTGATGTTTTGTTTTATTCATTTTATGTCTTATACTGTGTGATGTTTCGTTTTATTCATTTTATGTTTCCATCGAGGACCACTTTGGAAATAAGTGTTTTAAATAATGCTTTCAAGTGCTATCCTCTGGATATTACTTAGTGTCATAATGCGTAAATGATTCTATTGTAAATTCCTAATAAAAATCAAATCAAATCAAAAAAGGGAAAGACTACCGACACAAGCCAGCAGAAATCACGGTCAAGGTATAAAATGTATGATGTAGACCTAGCTATAATGTTTAATGTATAGCTATCATCTATAATGTTTAATGTATAGCTATCATCTATAATGTTTGTCTTGGGGGGAAAAACAAACAGAAAAGGCACCTGTGACGCTTGCTACTACGGGGAGCGTGTCTAAGTTCCCACAGCCCGATCGTCCCACAGCCCAATGTTCCCACATTTCTAAGTAATCTAACAAACCTTAACCTAACCCTAATCCTAACCCTAACCCAAACCCTTACACTGACCCTAACCCTAACGCTAACCCTAGCCAACCTATGAAATATTAGAAATGTGGGACCATTGGGTTGTGGGAGCATAGGGATGACCCCGCTACTATGCACACACCCTCTGTGCTGACTGTGGAGGGTGAATGTTTTCCCATGCGTTACGTAACTCTACCCTGGGTGGCTACAGGAGAGAGAGAGACCGAAGAGGAGACTCCCCGTGGATATTGCACAGGAGGATCTGGGGCTAAGGAGGTCACCAGGACTTCAGGGGAATTAGAAGAATCAAGGCAGTTAGATTCCAAGGCTGTTTAAAAGCATAGCCGGTTTGTTTTTGGGACCTATCATTTGGTTCAACAGAGATGTACTATAATTGTCGCATCATCCATATAGCTATGGAAGTTTACAGTGTGTGCTCTGTATACTGTAATATCGCCAAGCGGTAGCATATTTATACAGTGAGAATAGTAAGTGACCAAGGCAATACATGATCTCCAAGACTGAAATAAAACGTTCTCCCTGTAATAGTATATGGACAGAACCAGCTTAGAACGCGATCAGAGGGACCAACCCAGTTTTGAAGACTAAACACTTATGCTATTGATTGATGGCAGCTGCTGGACTGAAAAAATCAGGTGTAGTGCTGAGGCACAAACATGTACATTTCAAGCCTGCGAACTGCGACACTTTAAATAAATGTGAAATAACACTATTGTGCAATATGACAACCCTAGTCGTCTTATCTGTACAGTATAGTACAGTGGATAGTGTACATAGCCTTTATTTATGTAAACCAGCTCCTTCCCTTCTTGTGATTTTTTTTTTTTAAAGTTTTTTTTTTTTTCCTTTCCTAACCCCAGGGGAGCCACCCCTCCTAAATGTCGTTGTTTGGTACCTGTACTGTAGCAATGACAATAAAGTCCATTCATTCATTCATTCATTCATTCATTCATTCATTCTAATAAGGTTTTTGTTCTTGTTCTCTTGGACTTAAGTGCAGTTTAAGAGAGCTCATTAGCATAAGTGTTCGGTCTGAGATCACTCACAGTTTTAGTGAGAGCAAACAGTCCAGTTTCTTGATCTTACCTCTCATCACCATAGAAACCTGTTACAGATGATGCAGTTGCAGAGCTGCAGACCACAAAGAAAACAATTGGCAACAATAGGCACTCTACCGCCACGGTCTCCATTCGCAATCACCCCGAAAGACTCCATTATTGAAGAAAAGGCATGTCGATGCTCGTTTGAAGTTTTCTCCAGAACATTTTGTAGAAGCCTGTAGATTACTGGGAGAATGTAGACTGGTCAGACGAGACAAAAAAAGAACTTTTCAGCAACAATACGACCATGTTTGGAGGAGAAATGGCTCTGCATGTGATCCTAAAGATACCATACCTACAGTGAAGTTTGGAGGTGGAAGCATCATGGTATGGGGCTGTTTCTTTTCACATGGTACTGGTGGAATCCAGATTATCGAAGGGAAGATGAATGGAGCCAAATTCTTGAGGATAACCTGTTGCCATCCGCCAGGATGATGAGGATGAGATGGGTGGATCTTCCAGCAGGACAACGATCCAAAACATACTGCAAAGGAGACTCTCAATTGGTTCAAGAGGGATTAAAATATATATATTGGATTGGCCTTGTCAATTGCCAGACTTAAATCCAATAGAACATTTGTGGAAGGATCTGAAGATCAAGATTCACCAGCTGGCGGCCCCCCGGAATCTTAACGATTTAAAGACGGTCTGTGTTGAAAAATGGGCCAAAATCCCACCTGATCACTGTGAGAGATACATTTTTCTGTACAGGAAGCCTCTTGAAGCTGTCATTGGAAACAAAGGTTTCTCTACCAAGTATTAAATACATTTCAGTTAGCGTGTTCAATACTTCTTTCCTATGTCAATCCCCTATATGTTGAACTAAACAAATTGTTGATGTGTTGAATATGTATTTCCCCCACTGTATCTCATTATTCTATCACACAATTTCTATTTGTGAACATCAACAGAGAAGCATACTGCTCTATCACCACCATACCATCCATATGTGCATATGTGATAGTACTTATAAAATGGATATCCGATGGATATCAGGATATACAACTGAATCTAAATGTCCTGTGTAAACAACGCCATACCATACAGGCACGGTCAATGATATCATAGCATGTCAGAATAATTCGGAATCGTTTCCTGAGCTGGGGTGACAAATTCTGCATTCCCCCTTGCGCAGAGCCTGGGCAGAGCGTGTAGGCATGCATACTAAGTAGGGAGGAGATTTAGCTTTGGCTTGTAGTAGTAGAGCGCTCTCTCTAGCCATCTCCGAGTCCTTTTACCAATACCATCCTCCTCCCACATGACGCTTCAGCGCTCTCTGACATGAAAGGGCATGTCCCTCTGAGGCTTTCCCCCCCGGCCCCCCCTGGCCCCCCTGTCTCTGTCTGGACGTCCCTATGAGACCCCCCCGAGGCACTGACAGAGGCGAAGCTGAAATGTAGGAGTGCATGTTGGTGTGGTAGAGATAGGGAGAGAAAACTGATCCAGACACAATGCCTTACTGATATCGTGGAACACCTAGAGAGTTTCACACTGTACAGTGGTTTATGTCATCTTATTTATATCCTGAAGAAAATGTGTGGTGCAGTTGTGTAGTTACCTCATGCTGACAAGGTAGGCTATCCCAAAGCATTGTGATTGTCCCTACAAGAACCTACAGTGACACTATTATAATGGCTCAGATATTAACAACATTGTATATCAACATGATGTTACATAGCAAACAAAACTGTAATGGAGTTTGTACACAGTATTTCCGGTTATTCAGTCAGCTTTTTCCCCACAGCCATCCGGCTCCTAAATGCCGCTGCCCCCCCCCCCCCCCCCCCCCCCTGACCTGACCCCTATCTATCTACCCTCCCTCCACCCCCACCCAGAGAGCTTTGCACTGTCTGGATATGAACACTTGAACACTTGATCTCTGCACTTTATATTTATATTAATTATGACTCTTGCACTTTGATGTTGGTTTGCACTGTCTTGTCCTGTCTTGCACCTGTCCTGCTGTAAACCGTGCTCCATGGTACCAAACCAAATTCCTAACATGTTTACATGTCATGGCAATAAAAGTCTTCTGATTCTGATTCTGATTCTGATATTACTATGCAATCAATATATATATATATATATATATATATATATATATATATATATATATATATCAATAACTGTGTAACAGCCAGTGTTATTACAGTGTTATTACAGTTACTATACAGGTTTCGGGTAACATGATGTAAAGTGTTACTAAACACTATCACTCTCTGTTCTCCATCATAAACAAGTCGATGCATTCAACACTAACGTGCAACCAACCGTTATTTCACATTCAGTGCATACTATCATTTTCTATTTTCTAAGTTTCAATGCAACATTGCACCCCCGCTCGTTTATTACAGTGGGTTATTCAAATTCCAAGAGATGAAAAATCTGATTTCAAGTGGGAAGAGAGGAAGTACTGAGGGGTCATCGCTCATGGTCAACAGAATGAGTAATGGACTCTGATTTCTGAAACAAACCCACAGGAGAGGAAAGACTGCCTAGCTTTTCACTCATTACTCCAGGTTGAGCTTCTCTGCAGTCTCCACTTAGAAGGAGAATCATAGGGCTCACCTGAATAATTGATATCGAAAACTCAGGAGAGTAGGCTCCAAGCAGGCATTACAGTGTGTTATTGATACATGTATGCACTATGGCCTCCTGCCAAACTCTGGATACACTGTAAACCAAGCCGTCACTCACAGGGGTATGTCGGTCTCAGAACTGTCACTTTATTTTCACTTTTAATGTTCTTAGTTAGCTAGAAGGATTTAGTTGCAGTATGGAAAATACACACACGCAACATTTGAAGAGCTTAATTCCCTAAGCTAACTAAGTTAACACCTGGGTTAATTCCCTATATCCATTAGCAAAAATGTGGTCGTGTGACGTTTATCCTTCAAAATCGTTTGATTACATCTTTAAGATTTAAATTGTTATCTAAACAAATAACATAATAACTACTGTCTTTTCAAATATATCATAAAGGGCTATTGCTCTGTCGCCTTACATTAAATGAGTCTATCTGTGTGTTAACTGATCTGCAGGAAATCTGTCCGGGGGATGTGATTAGTGATAATTATAATCATTATTATACATTATAAAGAACTAGAAATAACATTCACAGAGAAAATCACGCCAGTCATACATAAATGATGAACTATATATAATATAATAATATCTCACTTAAACCATCAATTAACATAGTTTAATGTTTAATACAAAGAATACAAGAAAGTGAGGTGTCTTTGACATTTGCAATGGAGATGATAGGTTACATTTACGCGTGCTCTAAAGCTTCGACCTGAGAACATTCAGTCACGGTCATGGCAACCTATAATTTGATCAAAGCATTAAAGGAACCATATGAAGGATTCCTCTCTCTTTTCACTGTAATGGGATTTGCAATGACAATGTTGAACAGTGCCTCCCTCTCTCCCTCCCCTTGCTCAATGCAAACTACTTCTAACTGAAACAATTTAACAATCGTCAATACTTTTCACGTTTTTAAATATCATCCTTTTCTTACTCACACGCACACACTTCATCTTTTCTTACTCTCACACACACACACACACACACACACACACACATAATATCATCCTTCTCTTACTCACACGCACACATAATATCATCCTTCTCTTACTCACACACACACACACACACACACACACACACACACACACACACACACACACACACATAATATCATCCTTCTCTTACTCACACACACACATAATATCATCCTTTCCTTACTCACACACACACACACATCATCTTTTATTACTCACACACACACACACACGCACATGTAAGACCTTTTATTACTCTCACACACACACACACACACACATCATCTTTTATTACTCACACACACACACACACACACACACACACAATATATTTTATTACTCACACAAACACACAGGATCATCATGAAAGTGCTTTTATTACTGACACACACACACACACACACACACACACACACACACACACACACACATCGGGTCATCGGGTTGAGGCGGGCGCCCCATTTATTAGCTGTCAATAAAGCAAACAATATGGATTGTCAAGTTTGGCTCAATTGAATTACAGTTGCCAATCCTCCAGCTCTGTGTTCACCATAATCATTAAGGAAGGGCTGTACAATATGCAATGTGATTGTATAGTTTTACATAGATACAATACATTCAATAAACGCACATCACAAGAACCCATTTTCTCTTTCACAGTAAAGTGAGCACATAATCAACCAGCGAGTGATGTCATCAACCAGTTAGCCAGCTCAGAACTAGCATGCAAACACATACTACATAGTTACATTTTAAACACAGCAAATAATATACAACATACCTGGCAATAAAGCAGACAATGTTGGTGGTCAAGTTTGGTTCAGTAAAATTCATTAAAATTGAAAATACTTTTTCAATAATTTACATGAAAATATAATACAGTCACAACTTTGTCTAGACGGGCTCCTGGCAGCCATTTCATGCCTCATTACGCAAAGTAAACATTTCGGGAATGTTTGTCTGTCAAGATAAAGGATATCCCGATATCTGAGAGAGTTTGATCTCCACACAATGTGACATTAATAAGGTACTTTCTCTGTTTAGACTACACTTGCCTGAGGATTGTGATATATTATATCACAACAAGGAGCAGAGCTCAACCATTAGCCGACTGTCTTTGCTATAATCATTAAGGAAAGCTCATTACTGATGGTGGCCACAGTGAGCCTGACACTAAACCATTACCAGCTTATTCCAGGAAAGGGCATAAGAGCAAGGCCCAAGAGCCTTGAGGAGACACATAGCAGTTAGGAACATATCGTGACGTTAGAATTATAAGGTCAAAATTGAGTTTTTTACATAATCTGATCCATTAGGTGTTTATTAATGCCTGTGTGGTGTTATTTTAAAAATGTTGACATTTTTTAGTTAGTAATTAATCAAATACAAAGGTTCCATCTCACAAAACATAATGGAATGTAAAAACTTTGACGCTCGATATCTCTGAACTGCCCTAAACGGAGATAGAACCCTATCATTCTACGGTCACGATATTCCCTTTAGCATGATAATAAAAATGATATATTGATGAACTTCATACAAATACATGCAGGTGAAATCTGCTCCTGTTCCACTTCACCAGCAGCTGTGCTTCATTCATAGGGTGACAGAAATACCATGGATACCATGGATACCATGGATGGACTACGTAATTCCCAATGCCCATTATCTCCCCAACCTGCCAGCTACGCGCTATGAAGCCGGGTGGTATGACTCAGAACGGTTAATAAGTGACATGTTCAAGGGAAAAAAGCTGCACATTGCACCTTTAAGTTAAGTTAAAACGCAAAGGCTCATTAAAAAGAAGTGATTTGTCTGTAAAACGTCTGTAAAACTGTAGGATAGTTCAACTGAAGTCCTTTCTTATAAAATAATTGCGATGACACCAGCTATAGATGAGAGCTTCCCTTTGCTAACGAAATTGAAGTCTCTCACAGCACGCTTACAAGAAAAGCCGTATAAATCCAAAGATCCAATCCAATGTTGAGCCAGGAGCAATGGTGAATGTCGAGCCATTTCAGGTCTCACTTCCATCATTGAAAGGAGAATTAACTTTTGACATAGTAAGCTAATGGAGAGATGGGGGCTTCCACTTCCTGCACAGTGCTAGATTAGCTTTGTAATACATTTATGGCTGATTTGCCATTGTGCAGGCATTAACTGAGAAACTGATATAGGAAATCCCCACCAATACTGTATTGAGATTTTCAATTCTTCAAACTAGTTAAGATAAGATTCCTTCCCACTCCCGTCTTTTTCCCTCATTTAAAAAACTAGGACTTCATCACCTAGCTTAGAATTGAATCTCTCAGAAATAACAATATTTTCATCCACCTCTAATTCTCTTTCTACGCTATACCACTGTGTCATTCATCATGAAACACAGCACACAGGATGTGCAGTATCATGCTTTAATTAATCTCTATTAATCTTGCATTATTCTGGTATCCTTTATATCCAGGTTCATCCCTTACGGCAACTTCACTGATGATTCAACATGAGTAATTGTTATGAGTAGCCTACATGCAGTGCGAAAGGAACAGGAAGTGAGATTGAGAAACGAGAGGCAGAGACACTGAAGAGAGGTAGTCCACAGGAGAGGGAGACAGTGAAATGTATTTGACCTGAATAGTGAAAGATTGAAGAGAATCATAGCCAGACAGCCCGACAGGGTCTTCGTCTCCATGTTGGCAACTCAACTCTGTCTGTATGAACTCCGCTGTCAGGCTCCTGCATATTGCCTTGGAATATTGATGCTGTCCCTCCACATTTGATTCAAACCCAGAAATGTTGCATTAATCAGCTTTTTCCTTTCCGTGTATGTCACGACTCCCTTCTGCCCTGTTATAGTTCTTCTCTATACCTGCTTACCCCTCTCCCTCAGCCTGAGGGATAGAGAGAGAGTTTACCAATATCTCGGATATTTGAGTGCTCACAGTTGGTCTGATTGGGTAAGAGTGGCAGTTTAAATAACACTATTCCCACGAGAGCATCCATTTCTGTCACTCTGTGACGTATCACCGAGAAAGTGAGAAAGTAAGAAGACACTGGTGTGGAATACAAAGTATGACTGCCCGACCAGAGAGGACATGGGGATGACCTCCTCCTCCAGCCCCATTTGAAAACAGATTGGGGGAAGTGAACTCATTAGAGAGTGAAAATGGAGCATCTGAAATGTTAATTGGAGTCAAAGGTATGGCCACCCCAGCTGCATGTCTGAGGTCTGAGAAGCACGATAGGTTTTTACCCATGATAATACTTGTTGGTTACCTTTTTTGTGACACGGAGGTGGGAATTAAATTGCGCAAGCCACAGGGGTGCTTCTGCTTCTGGTTTCAAAATGATGCTTACAGATCTGTGTGAAGAGATGTTGTAGTGGCAGTTAGATACTATAGCCACAGTGGCTAGCATGTCAAAGGTACTCTTGAGATTTGATGATTGAAAACACAACACACTGGTCCTCTCCTACAAATACACAGCCACATACAGTGCTGCTTGAAAGTATGTGAACCCTTTGTGCAATTATAGATTTGTTTTGTTTTTACCATGACATCTTTATTTAAACAGAACCTCTGAAGAAGTCTTTTTTAACAGGTTTATATTTACCAATTCCATATGTTGCTTTAGAGGGAATCATGCGTGTAGTAGGAAAGATTAATTAAAAAGAAATTAGTGCAGGTGCAAAAATAAGTGAACTCCAAGTTGCCTTGGTGGTTAAATCAAGTAGGTAAGTAGAATCAGGTGGATAAATAATTGGGTACTGTAGTATATTTTTACACATTAATAGCCTTCTTATATTCACGTATATTTTACACATATATTCACGTATATTTTACACATATTACACGTATATTTTTATTACTTCAAATACACTTTATTAAATACTTTTATTATTTCAATACAAAAGATCTCGGGAAGATCTTTTGAATTGTCGCGCATGCGCAGTCACACACACACGCATATGCACGCCCCCGAGGGTCTAGGCCAATCAGAGGCCTAGAAGGAAGGGTCATGATTGGCCAAGAACATACTGTGATGTGATTGGCTGAGGGCCGCTATAAAACTTCTGTGCAGAGGCTCGAGCGGCCTGCTCTGCTGACTATCTCGACTGTGACTGTTTTGTGTGCCTGTAATCTGAGGACCCGACCTTTTTTGAATAAATACTTTTAAAACTTTGGCCAGGAATTTTCACCTCTTCTTTTATCACTGAAACAGAGAAATATTCGACATAAGTGGCGACCACGAAGGGACATTTCCATAGCTCTGGATGATCGGTCGTTTTGCAAATCTTCAGGGGAACAAAGGGTAAGTACAAGGCGAAGCTGTGCAAAATAGACTGTGTAAATCGAATGAGCTATATTTAAACCGAATCTTTAATATATAACTGGGTCGAGGTTAGTCAGAGAGAGCCGGGTTGTAAAACCTGTATTGTGAAAAGTGTTTTAATTGTACGATTTTTATCGTGTGTGTGGTTATTGTGGTATAGCAGAGAAGAAGCTGCTGTAGTCTTGTTTTGAGAACAAGGTATTAGCACAAGCTAGGGGGAGACGTTTTTCTAGCGGGCTAATAACTGTGGTTTGTATCAGGCAATAGTCTGGTGGAGTGTAAAAGCTCAGGAGATAGCTCTATTCAAATGGTATGGAATTGGAATTCCTAGTTTGAAAGAGCAGAGTCCGTGCTATTGAGCAGAAAATAGCGCTATTTTAAAGGGAATTTACTTGAGAAGCACGGAGGAAAAACGTGGTTTGAATAGAAAGGGCGCTATTTTTTCTTTGTGTGAAACGCATGTCAGAGAAGGCCGCTAGTTGAAAAGGGCGCCATATTTTTTCTTTGTGTGAAACGCATGTCAGAGAAGGCCGCTAGTTGAAAAGGGCGCCATATTTTTTCTTTGTGTGAATGCATGTCTGAATTGGCGCCAATTTTTTCCTTTGTGTGAATGGATGCAGACTCAGTAGACACACAGGGCCTAGTAGAAAGCATATGTCATTTTAGAAGTATTTGAATAAGATTATCTTGGCAAATAATACGTTGAACTGCATTGAAAGATATTCTTGAAAATTGCTGTGTCGTGGAGAATAATAATTATTGTGGAAAAGCAGTGTTGTGAAGATTAATCTTACAGTCTTGGCTTCTTTCCCCCTGACATCCATTTTTTTCAAATACACACGCGCGGGTTTTGATAATTTCAGTACTCATCTCTTAAAAGATAACGATAAAACCATACACATAGACTGGGATTGATAAAAATAGAGATAGAGTGAATTGATCTCGGGATATTTCAAATAAGTTTAAAGGTACGGTTACTCGGAAAACGGGAGGGAAACAGGGGCCAGCACATTTCAGACACAGAGAGAGCATGAGGAGCCAATAGGCCCGCTTTACAGAATATTGGTGAAAGAATCTAAAAGGTAATGCATATATTGATGTTGTGAATGACTTTTCAGTATCACATTGATTTAACTAATTACTTATCAGTTGAATTAATTATTCAGATCATTCATTTTCTGTTTCCCAAAACAATTGATTGATTCCATAAGTTTTAAATCAATGTATATGATGATATAGTGAATAATTCTAACTAATCATTCATTCCTTTCACTTAACAATTGATTTATGTATAGATTGTAAAAGTAAAAAAGATAGATTGTGAGTTTTAGGTAAGACATAGTGATTCTGTAAGACATTGTCGGTGTGGCGGCCTCTAGTGGTTGAAACAAGATAGGACGTTTTTAATTATTTACTGCCCTCTGGTGGATGAAACAAGATAGGACGTTTTTAATTATTTACTGCCCTCTGGTGGATGAAACAAGATAGGACGTTTTTAATTGTGTACTGCCCTCTAGTGGATGAAACAATATAAGACATTTTTAATTGTTTGCTGCTCTCCAGTGGACGGAATACGATAAGACACTTTGGAACACTGGTCCTCCACCAGTGCATCCGCCTGAGGTCGACGACATAGTCTTTTACAATGATGAATGGATGGTTACTTCCATTAATTTAAGTAATTACAAATTGATTGAATTAATTATTCAGATTATTTCATTTTCAGTTTTCACAAAACTTTGATCAATTGGTTTATAGTGGTCTAGGGATGACGTTTTCTTCCACAGGATTACATCAATGAAGTGTAAATGACTAAGTCTAGTTGATTGTGCATTCCTTCCGAGTAGCAGGTCGATTTCCTTACAGATTGTAATTGATAATTGATCATTTTGTTCCTTTCAAATAACAAGTCGATTTCCTTACAGATTGTAATGAATAATTAATCATTTTATTCCTTCCAAATGACAAGTCGATTTCTTTAAGTGTGTAATTAATAATTAATCATTCATTCTTTTCCAAATAACAAGTCGATTTCTTTACAGGTTATAATTAATATTTGTAATTTACATTTTTTATTTCAAGTTAAGTTCTTTTTCACAGTTTTTGATTAAGAATAGCAGAATAGTACATATTTGATAGTTGAGCAGTAAAAGGGTTTTTGTGGATCGGTGAATACTTAGGTGTGCCCAGCCTTTGTGATTTAATAATTGTGTTGACCAGAACTGTAATTAGTATTGAATGAGTAATCAAGTGCCACATATTCATAAACAATTAGGAAACACATTTAAGTATAAAGTACTTACAAAGTGATTAGATTTAAGTTAATACTGCACTGACATACACAAGAGGCAAATCTGTTGTTCTGGGTTGTAGTGGTTTTGTGTGGGCGGTTAATACAGTTATATTGGACTAGCATTTGTTTAGCAAACAAGACAATAGGAAGGTGGGTTGTAAGAAAAGTACACCTTATAGAATATTTTCAGCATATTGAGCAAGTAGAATGGGATCAAATTCGACGAAGGTGTTAAAAGATATTAGTGAACATCGTGGAATGTTGGCTACGTTATCGCCTATGGCTGTAGTGGAAAAAATGAATCCTCTTGTTAGGGAAATTAGCAAAATGTCTACGAAATGGAATAGCCGTTGGGCATATATTGAACAGCCGTGGCCGAAAGAGGGCAGCATTAATTTACAAATAATTGCAACATTGGAAATACTTATCAATGGGCACAAAGCACATCAAAGAGGAAAGATTAGATTAGAGAAACGCAAGTTAGAGTTAGCTATTTTAGATCTATTTAAGGTAGAGGGACAGAAAATAGCTCAGATGGAACCGGAAAAGAAAAAAGAATTGGCCAGAACACTGGAACAGAAATTGAACATTCCATACACAGACATGTGTCCTGTCTCCAGTCCCCCTCCATATGCTAAGGCACTGGAGGACCATTCCCAGAAGAAGAAGGCCAAGAAGGAGCCAAGGGGAAAAGGGGACGACAGGAGTGACGAGGAAGATGACAGCAAAGATGGCCGTGAAGACTCAAGAGATGACGACAGTGCAGACGAAGGCTACCACGCTCTGGTCAGGAAGATGATAGCCACAGCAAAAAGACACCACAGATGGCTGAAGGAGCAACGAGAAAGGGAGGAAGAGGAAGATTGTCATCGAAGGTCATCAAATACATTAAAGAACTGTCCAGTGCTGATTCAAGGTAACAAGATGGAATATCATCCGTGGCATCATGCAGATCTGTCTGAAGTGATGGACAAACTCCCAGTTCTGGAGGAGGGGGAACATTCGTGGACTACTGAGGTTGACGTGAGACTGACAGGAACGCAGGCCGCGATGGGAGACCTGAAAAGACTCTTAGCCTTTATTGCAGGATTGGAGGCAGGACTTCATAGAGATATCAATACATCAGTTTATGATCCAGAGCTCTTCGCAGCATACAGAGTGCAGGCTTTAGCCCCACAGCAACAGCCACCTGGAGTGCAGACTGCTACTTACCAGTCCTACTCACAGGGGCCACAAGGGGGGTATCCTGCTACTTACCAGTCCTACCCACAGGGGCCACAAGGGGGGTATCCATACCCACAAGGGCCACCAGGGGTGCAAGCGGTTCCATACCAGATGTACAACCAGCCTGGCCAAGGACCACCACCAGGGGGATGGACAGCAGCAGGGAAGAAGATGCTAAACCCGTGTTACCAATGTGACCAGAATGGACATCTAGCCTGTACCTGCTGCAACAGGCCCCAGGGGGGCGCAGGGGGGAGCCAAGGAGGAGGATATTGGCCTCCTGCTACACCTGCTCCAGGAGTGATGAACCCTTACAGAGGCCCAGCAGCTGGCCTACAGGGGTGCCCGGAAGATCCGAGTGGGAGGTGCCAGCTGGTGGTGACACAGAAGCCTGAAGGCGCCACGCACCTCCCTATGTCTAGAGAATATGTGAAGACAATCGGATTTGAGGGAATTAAACAGCTGATTCCTACAACTGAGCTTGTAGACTTAGAGTGCAAGGGACAGAGAGCAACTCTGCCAATACTTGTGTCAGAACACACGCCAACAGGGCTGCTAGGGAAAGATGCTCAATGCCAATTGAACTGTACAGTGAAATGCACACCTGACGGTTGTCAGGTGACGGTGCCATCCGGTGTTCAGATTCCATCGACAGCCAGAGCGATTAAGCATAGAACAGACCTACAAGCTTTGCCTTTAAAGGGAGCTGATATAGAATATTGGGTTGATGGGTCTTGTTACGGGGTAGGAGAAACTTTGTGCGCTGGGTATTCCTTAGTTAAAGCACAGAATTCAGAGTTTATTGTAGAACAGGCTGAGGCAGTTCCTCAGCCTTGCTCAGCTCAGTTGGCTGAATTGATTGCCCTCACGGAAGCATGCAACTTGGGAACCGGACGGAGAGTGACAGTGTACACCGACTCTGCCTATGTACATAATGTTTGTCATTTTAATGGAGCTGTATGGAGGGGGCGGGGTTTTAAGAGAACTGATGGTACGCCTATACAGCACCACGCACAGATCATGAAGCTGTTACAGGCCATGATGAAGCCAAAGGAATTAGCCATAGTGAAGTGTGCCGCACACAGGTCTGACTCATCACATGTCACACAAGGTAACAGGGCTGCAGAGGATGCAGCCAAAGCCATTACAGGAGCAGACAAGGCAGGTAAAGGTCTTCTGGTCACACATGAAAAGCAATTACAGGGCATGGTCACACTTGAGGATTTATTGATGTTACAGAGTAGAGTAACTACGTTAGACAAGAACGTTTGGCTAGCAAGAGGGGCAAGTCAGGATGACACGGGTCTATGGAGGAATCATGAGGGGTGGGTTATAGCACCCTCAGATTTATTAGGCATGTTAATACGGGAAGCTCATGGATTAGCACATGTGGCTAGGGGGGAGGTAAGACGCAAGATCACCAAGGAATATGGGTTTTGGAGTCCATATTTGATGGAACAGATTGACCATGCTTTAGGTCAATGTGGGGTCTGTTGGAGAAACAACATCAGAGTGGGTACACCAGTGGTGTCTGGGCATATCCCTACCCCAATAGGGCCACGGGTGGTGGACAGGGGGGTGGATGTACAGAGTAGGCAGGATGTTGTGCCAACAGGTGCCGAGGTCCCCAGAGAACCTGGGAAGGAGGAGCTACGAGGAGATGCTGTGGTGTTGCCAGAGCCAGTGGGACAGTGGAAAGCTGTCCAGATGCCAATGAACCAGAAACCAACGAAGCAGAGAGTGTTGACAGTCAGGAGGTCCAGCCCGGGAGTGTCCAAAGCCTGGGCACCTGTGCTACTGGGGATGCGGGCGAGTACCTGCATCATGCTTCAAATGATGCTGAGGGCAACTCCCCAGACCTTGATCAGCGTGGGAGGGGACCAGGCGGTTGCCTGAACCTCAATGACACTGACGGACGACGACCAGTTAGGAAAAGATTAAAGACTATGAATAGGGTAGTGAAGCAGCAGATCAAAGGGAACGACGGGAATGGACAGCAGATGATAGCATGGCTGGAAACGGTCTTAGGGGCATGGGAAACTTATTTTGCTAAGATGGGTGCACCTATTATAGCAGACATGATTTTTTGACTTTCTTAGGAGACAGGGCCTCATTGACTGTTTTTGGAAAATCAGTCGCTCAGTCCACGTTAATGAACTTTTTAGAAGACTAGTCCTCACCTGAGGTGAAGATCTATGCATTAATGCATTCCCTTTGTCCTGTGCTTACTGTTGGGGAATTATGTGTTATGATAACTGAATGTCATTATTTGGGTATTGTTTGTTTATTTCTATATCGTATGGCTTTAGACATTATTTTGGCCAGTCAGGGTGGTACTTGTGCTTTGATAGGCGGTGAATGCTGCAGTTATATTTCGGATTCTGGTAATGCTTTGCATGATTTTCATGAATCTAACAAGAAGGGTGTAGAGGATTTACATAAAGAACACGGTTGGAATATGTTAGATTTCTTTGATTCTGCTTTTTCAGGTATTGGTAATATGATCAGGTCCGTCGCTATTATTTTTGTTGTCATTATCATCTGTATTATGTTACTTGGTATTTTGATCAAATGTTGTGGAAAGTGTATTTCTGATGTTCCTATTAATGCTTTAATGTTGACCAACATAGCTGATGAGCAAAAGCTGGATTCTGTTTTGCTTTCTGATTTTGTTTCCTCTTTTGATGATTTGTTTATTAAGTGATGTTTTATGATTATTTGCTTCGATTACTGTTTGTTTCTTTCTATATCATGTGATTGATGTCAGTTGAGAAGTGGTGTGGTGGTTATGCAAAGATAGGAAAGCGGTTCTGTTCCTAGCGCAACGAAGAAAACGCTCTTGACTGGGAAAGGATATCAATCTGAGACAGCGGTAAAGGCTGTTCTCCAACTGGGTTCATGTGCTAGTAACCTCTGTCCCTGGCGCTTCAAGGACAAAGAAAACATCGGTCGTTGGAAGTTTCTATATTAATTTGTGCATGATGGACTGTGTTTAGTTTAATTGTGGTTGTTATTTTCAAGATTCTTTTTGTTATTGGTTGATTTCTATTTTTTGCATGATGTCTTTGGGTTCTTAATAGTTATTTTTTATTTTTTATTTTTTTATTTTTTATTTTTTTATTTTTTTTATATTTTCTTAGCTGTGGTATGTGGGGTTTGTGTTTTTGTTTTGGTTTATGTGATCATTTAGTTTCGGAACACCCTCTGGGTGGTCCGAGGGGGGATGTGTAGTATATTTTTACACATTAATAGCCTTCTTATATTCACGTATATTTTACACATATATTCACGTATATTTTACACATATTACACGTATATTTTTATTACTTCAAATACACTTTATTAAATACTTTTATTATTTCAATACAAAAGATCTCGGGAAGATCTTTTGAATTGTCGCGCATGCGCAGTCACACACACACGCATATGCACGCCCCCGAGGGTCTAGGCCAATCAGAGGCCTAGAAGGAAGGGTCATGATTGGCCAAGAACATACTGTGATGTGATTGGCTGAGGGCCGCTATAAAACTTCTGTGCAGAGGCTCGAGCGGCCTGCTCTGCTGACTATCTCGACTGTGACTGTTTTGTGTGCCTGTAATCTGAGGACCCGACCTTTTTTGAATAAATACTTTTAAAACTTTGGCCAGGAATTTTCACCTCTTCTTTTATCACTGAAACAGAGAAATATTCGACAGTACCAAATGAACCAGTTGAATCTTCAGGATCTTTGGGACTCTGATGAACAGAGATAAGAAACCTAGTCAGTTTTGTGTTATCCATACAGGCAAAACACACCATGTGGAGAGGAAAGGAGATCTCAGAGGACACCGGGGAGAGGTTAGTGACAGCACATCAGTCACCATCGGCCTACTCCCCTCAAGGTTGCCCTGCAGGTGTTCTACCTCGGCAGCATATTAACACCCACACATGTCTCATGCATGTCAAGAGGCACTTCAACAATTATCATAAAGTTTATTATGCATCGGCTCTTTTTATCCAACCTTAAATTACACAGATTAATAACGTATACATGCCATATCTTGGATGCAGACGTTATGTAAGTGGGGAGGAGATTGATCGGGAGTGCGGGAGCTGACATTACTTCCGAATGAATGAAAATACTGTCTCAATTATACTTTAATCCTGGGTCTACCAGCACACGCATGCCCAGTGTACTTGAATGATCCTGTAATACGCAGCGATTCCATGTGGCCAGAGATTCTTTGGCGCAACGGTGTGAAAACGCTTGTGTGGCTAGAGATCAGATCGGCTCCGAAATTGTGACACAGCCCAATGAAAAGGGCTACCTGTAGGCGAAGTCATTTTTCTGTTTTTTACATGTGCTTAAACTACAGATTGTAAGCTTTCAAATGATGCATCATACATTGAAATCGGAAACAAATTGAAGACGACATGAGTATTTGAAAGTTGCTACACCTGAAATCACTAAGCACAGAAAATCCCCATCAAAGATAATGAATCCCCATCAAATAACAAGAAACGAAGTCATTGTGTTATAGATTACACTTATTTAATTAACGTAAACTGTTCGGAAAAATAACGAGTGGGTACTTCACATCTTCGAGTTGAATGTTAGCTAAAAAAACGAAAATCTGAAGAAAAAAAAAAAACGTTCAAGACGAATTTGACGTCTTTCTCATTTCCGAGAGGTGTCCAGAAACACCAGGAGCAGTCACAATTGTGTTTCGGCATCTTGTAGCCTAGCCCTCAGTGTGGTGCCGGCCTCCTCAGTCCAGGTTTTAACACTAGAACAGCCGTGCCTTTTTACTAAAAGAGCCGCCTTAGGGGGTCAAATGACCCCCTCTTTACAATGCTAAGCTGCTATTTACACAGAACGACCACTAGTTGGCCGTCTTGTAAATTAGCCTGGTTCCTACACAGAAAAACAGCAAAACAGCGTCATACTAACTAGCTTATCCTGATGTGATTTAGAAAATGTAAGGATACTGGGTGGTAGAACGCACATATCTAGGAAAAGTCATGAAAGGAGGGTCCTGAAATCTGATCGAGTATAAAGATGAGGAACCCACCCTCTCCCTCTCCAATCATACTGGGAGGCACTCCAGTCACCACAGTGGAGTCATGCCGCTTCCTTGGGGTGACAGTCTCTCGGGACTTGAAGTGGGGGCCCCACATCAACGCCCTCACAAAAAAGGCCCAGAAGAGACTGTTTTTCCTGAGGCAGCTCAGGAAATTCCACCTTCCTAAGACCACGCTGGTGAACTTCTACACGGCCATCATTGAGTCCATCGTCACCTCCGCCATCATCATCTGGTTCCCCGCTGCAGCGGCCAAGGACAAGGCCAAGCTGCAGCGGGTGATACGCTCGGCGGAGAGGGTGATTGGCTGCCCCTTGCCCCCCCTTGAGGCCCTGTTTAAAAGTAGGGCTTTGGGGAGGGCCAGGAAGATCATGGCTGACCCCGCACACCCAGGACACGGTCTCTTCGCCCCGCTCCCCTCAGGCAGGAGGGTGCGGTCCATAAATACTGTGAAGGTCCGACATACCAACAGCTTTTTCCCCACAGCCATCCGGCTCCTAAATGCCGCTGCCCCCCCCCCCTGACCTGACCCCTATCTATCTACCCTCCCTCCACCCCCACCCAGAGAGCTTTGCACTGTCTGGATATGAACACTTGAACACTTGAACACTTGAATCTCTGCACTTTATATTTATATTAATTATGACTCTTGCATAGAGATGCTCCGATCTGATCGGCGCCGATCGGTATCGGCCGATATGGCCTTGATCGGTTTTGATCGGAGTTCTCAAAACGGCCGATCAAACACGACCGATCAGTTTACAAAATGGCGTCGCCAGTCTGGAAATATTACACAGTGTCGGAAAGAGACAACAAATTATGCCGTTTGTAATGTCTGCTCAAAAGAAATTCCTGGCGGAGGAACGCACGCAAGGTCTTTCAATACCACGAATATCATACGGCATTTGCTGCGTTCGTCGATTCGCTCCGAGAGCGCCGAAGCGCACACTGGGCTCGACGTCATAAAGGGACAGAGTGCTTTGATTGGACGAGAGGCGTTCCACGAGTGCTGGTCAGAGTTCCAGCGCGACTTCACGAGCGTAGTGTAGGAAGTGTTCAGCGACGTCATGTGACCCCGCGAGCAGGAAGTCACTAAGCTAGGCTAAGGCCCATAGCAACAACAACTATTAGCGCGCGAGTTTTAGGTCTTCCTCTGTGCACCTTGCACAAGTGTAGATAGCGTGCGACTTTTCAGCATAGCAGGACATATTTTAGATGATAAGAGGAACAGGCTGAGTGCCAAAAACGCTGAGATGCTTGTATTTCTCAAGGCTAATCTGCCAGTGATGCTGCTTAATCAGAAGTAAGGTTTGAGTCTGAAATCTCCTTAGGTGCAATGTTTTGTTTTTTTGTTTTATTGATTATTGCTGACTTGCTGTCTTATCTCCTCCTAAATATGACTTGAAACTGACTGACTTGAAACAGTATTTTATATTTGGCTATAGCCTGTTTATGTTGCAGTTTAGTTTGGGTATGTTTATTGTTCCTCAGGAAAGCTACAGTATAAGCTCCAAGTTCTCTAAGAGCCCCTAGTTCCTCTCATTCGAGTGGAATGTTGCACATTTGATGTGACAGTGTACATTTTATTTATTAAGATTTTTATTTTCACATTTTATTTGTTTTTCCTGAAGTAAGCTACAGGTGGTTGTGAATTCAATAAAACAGATGGTTGTCAATTCATGATACTTTCTCATCTCCTAATTTCATTTGAATACTTAATATACAATGTCAATGGTGTTAAGAATAATTAAAAACATAAATAATGCTACACAATAAATAGAATGCTTCAATTGCCATTTTCAACGCTGTGATCGGTGATCGGTGATATCGGATCGGCAGATCACTGATTCCAGTGATCGGTGATCGGTGATCGGCACCAAAAACCCTGATCGGAGCATCTCTACTCTTGCACTTTGATGTTGGTTTGCACTGTCTTGTCCTGTCTTGCACCTGTCCTTCTGTAAACCGTGCTCCATCGTACCAAACCAAATTCCTAACATGTTTACATGTCATGGCAATAAAAGTCTTCTGATTCTGATTCTGAGATACAAAAAAGAAATTACACACAGGGCACAGGCTCAAATGACCCCCCACCCACGGCTGTTCTAGTGTTAACTGTCCTCATTGTTGGTTTCACACGTCTGATGAGTGGAGTGTACTTGTGGGGTAGGAACAAAGAGATGTGGTCAGATTGACCCAGGTGGGGGAGGAGGATGGCTCTGTAGCCCTCAGAAATGTCGATATAAACATGGTCCAGAGTATCATCTCCTCTGGTGGGGCAGAAGACGTGCGGTCCTTAGATTAGCATGGTTGAAACGCCCTGCAGCAACAGAGAACCCCTCTGGGTGTGCAGTTTGTTGGCTATATATTCGTTTTGTCAGGTTTTACAGTATATCAGCCATTTTAAGTTGTCACCCTCCCTAGCAAACAGCCTTGGAGACAACCTGTTCACCTGTCTGGTGAATACAATTGATATTCACATAAGACCCATTAAACAATAGAGCATGTGATTTTTTTTCTTTTTTTTTCTCGACTTTGTGATTTTAAGAAGTTCTTGAGTATTACAGTGCTGAGAAACACCCGGCGAAGCACAGGACATTGTGTGCCCCTCTTACAAAGTACTCCACGTACCCAGATTCTTCTCTCTCTGCTGGTTATTTATTAATATCAGCCGTTCTTAATAAACTTGTCCCATCTTGGATTTCTCATTTTCTCTGGGTGGAGCGCCCTCCCCCCCAGCAGACCATCCAGCTGCAACACTGGGCACCCTAATGGCCTTTTTTCATCCAAACCAGTTTAGCAAATCCAAACCCAAATGATGGATAAATCTGCCTGTGCTGATGCGCTGGGGTGCAACCTGCTGCTATAAATCTTCACATTGCCAGGTGATTCTTTCCTGTTGGGATATATGACATTATGAGGTCCATTTGGAGGCCCAGCTGAGTTACAATGGTTGCTATCCCTCAAAGTCAATTTTCACATGTGCTGCCTTTCCCTAATCCAGGCCTTGCCCTGAAACACACAGTTTGTCTCTCCCTCCTACTCGGCAATCTCAACATCCCAGAGGAGGAAGGGTCATTTTTCCTCGGTGTCTTCAAAGATTTACACTGTCATTACACTTCCATGTCAGGAGCAGCCTCTGTGTGTGTGTGTGTGTGTGTGTGTGTGTGTGTGTCTTTGTGTGTGTGTGTGTGTGTGTGTGTGTGTGTGTGTGTCTTTGTGTGTGTGTGTGTGTGTGTGTGTGTGTGTGCGCTCGTGTGTGTGTGTGTGTGTGTGAGTCGGTAAGTGTGTACTGTATGTGAATTTGTATGGGCTGGTGTGTGTCTGTGTGTCTTTGTGTGTGTGTGTGTGTGTGTGTGTGTGTGTGTGTGTGTGTGTGTGTGTGTTGGTAAGTGTGTACTGTATGTGAATTTGTATGGGCTGGTGTGTGTCTGTGTGTCTTTGTGTGTGTGTGTGTGTGTGTGTGTGTGTGTGTGGGTGTGTGTGTGTGTGTGTGTGTGTGTGTGTGTGTGTGTGTGTGTGTTGGTAAGTGTGTACTGTATGTGAATTTGTATGGGCTGGTGTGTGTCTGAGTGTCTGTGCATATTTGATTTGATTTTATATTATTTATTAGGCGCCCAATTAGCTGATGCAAAGGGGTCCACACAAAATATATTACAAAGAAGAAAAACATCAACATACATAACAACAAAATAACAAAAATAAAAACAAAATAAATGTCAGCAATGCTCACAGCCTTAGTTTTTAGTGAGCATGACAAAACACTTAACAAAGAAGAACCATCCACAAACAACAATAACAAATAAAAAATATACATATCTGTGTGATTGTAATATGACCCTGTAGGTCTGTACTTCTTTATAAACATGAGGGGGCTATTCGTGAGTTTAGAATGATACGGTTCTATCTCCGTTTAGGGTAGTTCAGAGATATTGAGCGTCAAAGTTTTTACATTCCATTATGTTTTGTGAGATGGAACCTTTGTATTTTATGAATTACTAACTCAAAAATGTAAACATTTTAAAAAATAACACCACACAGGCATTAATAAACACCTAATGGATCAGATTATGTAAAAAACTCAATTTTTACAAAAATTGAGATAGAACCTTATAATTCTAACGTCACGTATTGACACCTCTGTCATCTAGAAGTATTCTGTTTAGCCATGCTTTGAGCGTGTTCCCCAAGACAGGTCATTTTCTAGTTTATGCTTCACCTTTCAGGTAGTTAACCATGATTGCTCTATCAAATCAATCAGGCGTTTTAACTGATTTGCACGAAAATCTGTCTGGAGACATGATTAGCATCTCATCACTATTACCTGCAAGTCATTGCCCTCAAGAAATGCATGAAAATGGAATCAAGCATGAATGCATTTGAATTGAATTTCCATGCAATCATCAACACTTATCTATTAAGCATTATTTGAATAGTCTACTTATTTATTCTATTAGTCAAGTCAATGAAACTGCCCCTGTCCTTATTCCACAGTATTTCCTTCTAGGCTAGGAGACATACATTTGGATACATGTTTCTGATATTTCAGTCTCATAATGGCTTCCTTGACCTTCACTGACCTCTCTTATTGGCAATAACACGACTCCTCGCGTCCCCGTCCCCCTCCTTCCTCTACTCATTCTGTCCTGAAACAGCATCAGAGGAGAATATGTAAGGGGAGGAACCTAGATCTTTTCATCCAATGCGTTTTCAGTAGGACCGAGGAGAGGACGCAAGGAGTCTACAGTAACTGGGGGAAATATATTAACTGCTTGTGAAGGAAGCTTCAGAACCAATCAGAGCAAGCCCAAATCTCACCAAATCTCAGAACTCTGTACAGAGACGCACATGCAAAATGCACTTTGAGAAGTTGCTTCTCAAGAAGACTTCTATACCAAATCTGTCTCCCAGATCTGTCTCCCAGAGCTACTCTAAGAATCTACCGTTTGATCTTTCTTCATGGTTTACCAAACCTGGAAGCCTTCAGTCTCCATGCCTACACCCAGAGCACATCCCTCTAAAGCAGTTGGCAGAGGTTTAGAGCCACGCTGTGACAATGTCGCCATGCCGCTAGTGAGGTATTTTTTCAGGTCATTCACCTCGTCAAAACAACCATCAGTAGTGGGGGTAATATGTGCAAAATGTTAGGGTAATAGTTCACTTTTTCATAAAAGCACACAACTTGGTACACTTGTACAGTTTGGGGTCCTGAACATTTTCAGATGTGGAGCCCTCCTCGCAAAAACTCCTTCTAGTGGCCGTGGCGGCCATTTTCCTTTCCGCCATAGCCCAATTGTGTATTTTGCTTCATATCTCCTGAACCAAACATGATAACACAGAACAGATGATGTCTAGCCCTATATTTAGAAGGCCAAGGAGATACATAATTCGGCTATGGCGGAAAGTAAAATGGCCACCATGGCCACCTGAACACTTTATGATGTTGTATATGGTATCATTGTAATCCTTGGCCTTCTAAACATAGGGGTAGACATCATCTGTTCTGTGTTATCATGTTTGGTTCAGGAGATATGAAAAATACACAATGCGGCTATGGCGGAAAGGAAAATGGCCGCCACGGCCACTAGAAGGAGTTTTTGCGAGGAGGGCTCCAAGTTTTGTGCTTTTATGAATAAGTTAACAATTTTTTCATGTGATTACCCGGACTACAGGAGGCAACGCTGAGTATGATGAATGTTTACAGTGTGTTGTATTTATAGTGTTATGTTAATACGAAAATGTAGATTTAGGGGGGCGGGGGGGGGGGGGTTACTTGGGTGATTCTAGTTGAGGGGGGGGGGTTAGATAAAGAAGAAAAGTCAGGACAGACACTTATTTTGTTTGTTGTTGTAATTGTATGTTTTTCATGTGTATGTCACTCCAAACTGTGACATGTACTGTTTTGAAATAAACAATTGATTACAAAAAAAAATATGTCCATTCTTGGCTGGTATATGGAAGAAAGACTCGCCTCTGTGGTGGAAGACATTGGCTGTGTTCCAAAATGCATTATTGCACTCTATCTGCAACGTATACTGTACTTGGTATAAGCTAAAGATGCATGATTGAATAGGGTTTCAGTGAGTAGGGTAGGTAGGCAGGGGTGGATATCTCATTGTGAGATTTCTCCTTCGGAGGACCTGGGTTACATACTGTAACCCAACGGTTGCTAACTTGGGGCTTGATTCGATTTCAATTTAAATCTAGATTTTGAAGCCTTTCACCTTCCCAATTTGTGTTTTATTGATGGGAAGACATTGATATGGATTCCTTGATAGGCTGACTGGATAATGCATTTTTACATTTTTGGCATTTAGCAGACGCCTTATTCCAAAGCGACTTACAATCAATACATTTGAATACTAAGCATGTGAATCATCAGTCCACCATTCGTGGCAGGAAGAGTAATCCAGCTCAGGCCAGGGGCCACTGATAGAAGGAGAAACCTTCTTCTACCACCTTCTTCTAAAAAAAAAAATTTGGGGAATACTGGAGGAACAGAGAAACAGTACAAGGGGGGCGATAGAAGTTCTTAGGGACACAGTAGAGGGGAAAGCGGACGTCTTTAGGAGACGTAGTGGTGAGGGTCAGAAGATGTCTCAGGAGGAGCAGTTAAGGTGTAACCTGAAGAGGTGGGTCTTCAGTCTACGACGGAAGATGGGTAGTGACTCTGCCGTTCTGACAGCCGTGGGGAACTCATTCCACCAGCGGGGAGCCAGAGTTGTGAAGAGACGTGATCGGGCAGCACGACTGCTGTGCAGAGGTGGTGGGGCCAGTCGGCCAGCCGAGGTGCACATGTATTGAAGATATTGGACTTGTCCCAACAACACTGGAAACATATATATGTTACGGTACATGTGGGAACACGGTACATGTGGGAAAACTAGGGTTAGGGTTAGGGTTAGGGTTAGACATGCCAGCATTGTACCAAGTCGACGTTTTATGCTGCCATGTCCCTGGAAATGCCGACATAAACCGTTTTCCCACATGTACCATAACATATAGATAACAATGTATTAATGTCCTCACATAGGGGGACATTTTCACTGCTGCAATGGATGAAATCTATTTGAAATAAACACTCTAAATGGATGAAACATGTCTTTAAAGGTCAATGCTGAAATTGCAAACGGAGTCAAAAGTAAATAGCTTCCATTCAGGAATATAGACATAAAAGAAAATGGGTTATTTAAGACCCCTGCACCCAGCACCATAACCAATCAAAGCAGACAGTATAAGCCTATGAATATCTCAGGGCAGATAGCCCATAACAGTCCACTGTGTAATCATGTTGTCCCTTTCACTAAATTAAGGTCCTTAAGTTGTGTGAGAGTCCTGGTGGAAAGCAGTGCTGAACCACACAATTGATCCCCCATAGGGTCTGGGAAATAAAAAATGTTTTACATGCATATTGTTATGGATATCTCATACATGTAGATCAAGGCACTGTTAACTGTTGTTGAGAACTATTATAGTTTATATAGCGCTTTGAGTTGCATTTCATGTACGAAAGGCGCCATATAAATAAAGCTTTACTTACTTACTTACTTACTTACTTACAGCTTAAGATATGTTGTAGGTGTTCTTTGTTGACCATGTAACTTTCTCTGTGTTAAAGGGACACGTCACAGATTTGTTTACCTCAAAATGGTTGTAATTGTTTGTCATTACAAACGACAAAAAGTGAAAAATAACTTCCAAACGCCTTCTGTAGATCAAAAGCTAGGAAGCTTGAGCATTTGACCCTGAGTGACGTATTTTAGGGTAATCACAAGGTTTTGAAAATGACAAGGAGCTTTAGGGAGGTGTGATCTTACCATTCCCCCAAACTAACCCTTCCATCCATACAAGCACCACGTGTGTCACTTATGTTTACTGACATGAATATTCTAAGAGAACCAGTTGTTGTGGCTATACTCACAGACCTCCTGGAGAGTGTTCCTGATCTGTGGACAGAGCTGTCATGGCCGCTGTGTCAGTTTGGTGTTATGCCTCTCAGAAAATGATATGCCCTGCGGCCCCTGTGGCCTCCCTGCCCCGCTGCACTGCTCCCCTGTGGCCTCCCTGCCCCGCTGCACTGCTCCCCTGTGGCCTCCCTGCCCCGCTGCACTGTGGCCTCCCTGCCCCGCTGCACTGCTCCACTGTGGCCTCCCTGCCCCGCTGCACTGCTCCCCTGTGGCCTCCCTGCCCCGCTGCACTGCTCCCCTGTGGCCTCCCTGCCCCGCTGCACTGCTCCCCTGTGGCCTCCCTGCCCCGCTGCACTGTGGCCTCCCTGCCCCGCTGCACTGCTCCCCTGTGGCCTCCCTGCCCCGCTGCACTGCTCCTCTGTGGCCTCCCTGCCTCCCTGCCCCGCTGCACTGTGGCCTCCCTGCCCCGCTGCACTGCTCCCCTGTGGCCTCCCTGCCCCGCTGCACTGTGGCCTCCCTGCCCCCCTGCACTGCTCCCCTGTGGCCTCCCTGCCCCGCTGCACTGTGGCCTCCCTGCCCCGCTGCACTGCTCCAGCGGATTTCACTCTTTAGTCCTCTGCCTATTTCCTGTCAATACGTTTTTTTAGACACCAGTCTCTTTTGTTGAGATTCTGAATTCTGATTGGACACCACAAAGTGGGCAGAAAGCAGCAACCGCTCCGATTCAAACCACCTTCGGGACTTCGGAATGCCAGGACAGCATAACCAACTCCAGAGTGGACCAAACATGTACGCTAATCATGCGTGTCCCTGTCACTTAAATCGTCATGTCAGCACAGATGTCCCCTCTAAAGTCCCGCCTTACCGAGGGCTGATTGGTAGATTCCACCTCTAAGGTCTCGCCTTACCTAAGGCTGATTGGTAGGGATGCTCCGATTTATCGGCCACCGATTTAAATCGGCCGATTTCACTCCAAATGACTCGATCGGTGATCGGCAAAAATGGCCGATCGCAAAAACCGATTTTTTTTTTTTTTTTTTTTTTTTCCTGGGGAAGACAGATAACTGAACAGAAAACATCGGAGGACGTAACAGTATGTAAACCATGAAGGCCACGTTTATGATGTCTTTTATACAGCCATATCGACTGACTTGGGCTTCAGGCCCTAACTGGGTGATAGGCCAGACCTTTACTATGCCATAAAAATGGGTCTGCGTTTGCTTGGTGCCTAATGGATCAAAACTTTTGTCTAAAAAGCAAAAAATATGTAGGCTATCCAGTCAGTGGGCCTACAGTTATGTATATATATAAAAAATCGGTATCGGTTGATCTTGAGGAAAAAAATCGGTGATCGGTATCGGCCCCAAAAATCCAGATCGGAGCATCCCTAATGATTGGTAGATTCCACCTCTAAGGTCTCGCCTTGTGAGTGCTTAGTCGCCTCAGGTGCTACACTACAATTAAGGGAGGTATTTAATATGGTCATTACCACCAAGTACCTTTTTATATTTTCATATTAGAGGAGACAGAGAGGAAAATAGAGGAAATCTTTGTCAGACCAGAAAGAACACATACTGTAAGAGCTCAAATGAATGTCTGTTCGTAAAGGGACACAGAAATCTATCTGACTGCAAATCCATTTTGCCCCTGAAGTAATGTCACATTACATAAACATGACTGATGTCTTTCATCAGAGCCATACATCTGTCATTTCGATGTTTAGCTGCACAATAAGGAAATCACATATCCAAATGTGATTGATTTATCGATTGATTGAATCTGAATTATTTCACTTCCCCAGTTTGAATGATGGGACACTGACTGGGGCTAGCAACAAATATCATCATTCTTCACTGCAAACACCACACCCCCCCCCCCCCCCCCCCCCCAACTATAAAGGTAATGAAATAACTTATATACTCTCATGAGTATTCTTGTTTTTATACCACACTGTAGTGAGAAAAGTAGAGAAAAAAGCTTTCAAAGTAGAGGGAAAAAAACCTAAAATGTCAGCAACCTGTTTGAGTGACGTTGTCTCTATATCAGGGATGTTCTGGTGGGGACAGAAATCGAAAAAACATCCTCCAATTTCTACAGTACCTCCACCAGCCTCCCCTGCTGCACGACATCCTAGGACAGATAATTCGAAACGGATTATCCCTTCTCCCAGGTTTTTTCGGAGATGTCTGCGGCTTGACATACAGTACAGCGTAAGATGGCTTGTAATTAATGGAAGATACAGCAACTCAGGCCAGCGCTCCAGGGAGTGACAGGGGCCGGCAGCCAGCACATAGAAGTGAATCATTTCTATTAAATCACAGGGTAACATTAAGCCTTTAGCCCCACCTCATGGTCCCCACAACGCTGGCTACTGTGCCTCCTAGCCAGCCGTACACCAGGCTAACCGACCTTATGTTGAGATAATGTGGCCATGTCTACCTGCAGGCAACACAAAATAGTACATGACTGGTGAGGATTGCAGTACACAGTTAAACCATTCAATTAAACCATGATCCCTCTCTCTCTCTCTCTCTCTCTCTCTCTCTCTCTCTCTCTCTCTCTCTCTCTCTCTCTCTCTCTCTCTCTCTCTCTCTCTCTCTCTCTCTCTCTCTCTCTCTCTCTCTCTCTCTCTCTCTCTCTCTCTCTCTCTCTCTCTCTGTGTGTGTGTGTGTGTGTGTGTGTGTGTGTAAATCTTACCAAGATACAGACAGAGAAGACGAGTCTATAATTATATCAGAACTGTATTCTTACAGTTACCATCCAATAAACCCCCACCTAATTCCTCCACATGAATGACACAAATATACACAAAAAACGTAGTTATACATGTAAGATACAGTATATTACCAGTCTTGCATGCATGTCTAAACAGCACTCTGGTGATGTAAATATATTCTGAGGTAACAAGACAAATGGTTGAGGCTCATCTCTTTCCAGGGCACTAAATGCATTATGGGTACTTTGTTTCTCATGGACATTGCATTGACTGTACAGTGCAGCCTATACAATACTGTCGCTGTGCTCAGGTCCCATTTCTCTCCCCGGTGCAGTAAAAACATGGCCTTATTTATGATTATTTCATACCATATTGTCTTTATTGTTACCAAGCAGCTTTTATTTGCAAATGTGTCTTTGTGTATTTATTACAGGGAAGACGGGAGATGCAGCTCTGGTCTATGGTGTTAAATCAGAGGGTGTTTGAGGCGATAAGGCTTCACTTAAAGGTCAGTGAAATCTGGCTCTGCCGCAGCAAATAGGATAAGGTTGGATAACTTTTTTACTCACCTCGATATAGACTGAACCCAGTCACATTTAAAGAGATGCTATAGGATTGTGTATATTTTCAGCAACTAGTTCTAAAATTAGCTCTAACAGGCTGAAAACACATCCTGGAAGTCGAGAGAAATTACCTGAATATACTGAAAACTATTATGAGGACTCTGTGGTCTAATGAAATAAGAAAATCGATAAACATCACAAACCATTATGATCAACACTTAAACCAAAGTTTGAATTAGCAACATAAATCCTGTAACACCTCTTTGAGAGGAGGTTTAACTGGAGGAGGTATGTGTCCTAAAAACAGATCCAGAGCCATGCAGACATCTGCAATTACTGTAAGAGCATAATCATTCCCAGCCACCGTCGGCACTGTGTGCTTCCATCCCTCAACCTTTTCTGATCCAACGGACCCACAGGTGTTCCCGAAGTGATATAAAGAGCTTACCTCGATCAATTCTCTTCATCGATATCGCATTTTTTTCACAACTTTGCATGCTATACGATGCCACCATTTTGTTTTCGAGACGGTAAACACGGCCGAAGTCACTTCCAGTTTTCTCCAACTGGAGAATGTGTCATGTCCGGTTTCAACGCCGAATTTCCATACCATTGGTCGGCCAACCCAACAAAATCCAAAAAAAAGTCGGATACATGAGAAAGGTCAAATGGCACAGATGGTGCCAAAATGTCTCCAAATGGCCTAAACATATCCAAATTTGGTGTCCGCCTAAACATACCTGTACTAAAACAGGTACAAAGTTGCATTTGCTCACATTACTAGCATCGACTTTGGCACAAGTACTAATAAGACCCTGGAGTACTGATTCCTAGATGATTTGGGCTTCGTCATCAGGTTTCCAAGGTGATATTCACTGTAAAAGCTGTTGTTTTTCTAGGCGGAGACTGAATTTGAGATTTTTTATAATGTTCTAGCTCTATTTACTCTGACACAGTAACATAGATTTTGATTCTGCACTTCTACAGCCACCCCACAGGTGTTAGCTTTCATTTGATAACAAGATCATTATGAAGGCCCTTGTGATTGTGGAGATATTCTATATTCACTGTGGGCATGTCATTTCGAGCAGAAAACCAGAAAAATTAGGTGGATAAGAAGAGTTAAAGGAATAGTAGTGTTTCAGGGCCGATCAGGGCTTCAATTACATTTAACATTTTCTCCCTTCATTTCCTCTCCAGACAAGAAACCAGTGACATCTTCTCCAGGACCTCTCATGTTCCAGGGCCGCATTGAAAGAGCTGCAGGAGACAATGCATCACATGAGCATCACCATGGTGACCAATCAGAGAACATGAAACATGTTAGGTTCTTTATAAAGGGGTTTAAAGTTGTTTACAGGAAATTTGAACAACTGGTGCTACAAAGCAGGTAAGCGTGGTCAAATAATCACTATTAATATTATATTATCCGGTGTTTGGTGTCAACATAACATGTTGCAAACTTGTTGTAAAAATCACATTTAATGCAACAAGCTAATGGTCTAGGACGCATCTGCGGTAGTCATATACATTCCAGTCCAAAATGTACTAAAAAGTGTAACTATAACTCTGGACATAAACTCAGTATGTTCATGTTCAGTCTAAATGGACTGGAACTGTCGAACAGACCCCTCCAAGAGACGTTGTTCTCAGTTGCATTTTCTTTTTTTCAATGAGGGCGAGACACGGTGATAACACGTTCAATGCATTCCAAATTCATTGTGGACAAAACTAATTTCTACTGTGGTTATTTGCTTATTGGGATATACTTTCTTGTTTTCTGTCTTGCAATACCCATATATACTTTCAAAATAATTACACAGTTTTTGGCCAATGTTCCTAAACAAATAAACTAAATAGGCACAAACATTTCAGAGCAATAACGTTTACCCCTTTTGCAGAAGAGATGCTTTCATTTATTATATATATTTAAAAATAAATGTTTTTTCATATTCGAAAAGTTACACCTCGGGCCAAAAAAAGTCAAAGTAAAGAGAGACTGGGCAGACACCAGTTAAGACCTGACTCCCTATACATGGTTACCGTGGTGAAGGAGAAACGCAGCCTGCACAGTGTTGATTAGGTCGATTCGCTTGCAGTTAAGTGTTCTATGGAATGCCGCAAGCAGAGTTGATAAATATATGTGCCATATTTCTTTGCTTTTACAATAAAAAAGGTCGTCGTTTGACAGAGCAAGGCTTCTCTTCAGGGTTATTAACTGTCATTAAAACTCCTCTAAAGGAAATGTTCTCTTCAGAAATGTAGGGAATGCAATGGTATCACACTTTTTTTGAAGTGTTCTTATGGAATGTTAGAAGGTCTTATATGAGTGCACTTCAAACCTTTATAAATGCATTCATGAGACAGCATGAAAATACATGAAATACATTTTAAAATGTCATCATATTCTTCTAAGAAAGTATTCATGTACTAGGCAACATACAGCAACACTTCTCCCTGTGCAGTGACCTTGTTGTGGTGGAGAGGCTTGTGTGCTTCTAAGATCCTGAGAGCTGTGCTGGGGGGGGCGCCTCTGCCTCCCCGGAGGTCTAACCTTACCAGATTGGTCTAGGGCGAGGAGGAGTCAGATGAAAGTCAGCACACTGGCCCTCCGGGGGGGTTGGGCGTGTCACTAAACAACGCCACCCCGTAAAAGTTACAGAAACTATAATGAGCAAACCTCAGGCATAATAGTAGACCCCAGCCACCCAAACTATTTGAGTGGCAGTGTGACCACTCCTGATGAAAGCCGAAGGAAGGTCAGGAGTGCGAAGCGAAAGAGGGTCTACTAGGGCTTAAAACCAACAAGATCCGCCTTGGAGCATGAAATGTACCAACCGTGTATGAGACCTCCAAGACAGCACAAGCCCTCAGTGAGGTGAAGAGTGAGGTCACCCTGGGGATGAGTGAAAGTCACTGGACTGGCTCCGGATGTCAAGTGCCGCATGATGGATCTGTCACCCTCCACGAGAATAGCCATCATATGGTGTAGCCATCATAATCTCAGAGGAGAAAGACGAAACCTTGCTGGAAATGGGGACCAGTAAGTGAGAGGCTGATCCGGGTGTGTCTCAACTCAAAGTTCTGCTAAATCACTGTCTTACAGTGCTATGCACCAACCAATGAGGCTGAAGAGGAGGTCAAAGAGGACCGGTACGAACTACAACTACAAATGGCGGTTGGTCAAAGGTACCCCAACACAACATGCTTCTCATAACTGGCGACATGAATGCTTAAGTGGGAAGTGACAATTCCAACAATGAGAGGGCAATGGGCATCCCTGGATATGGCGAAATAAAACAACAATGGCAAACGCCTTGTTGGTTTCTGAACGACTAACAACCTGGTCATCGGCGGTACCATCTTTCCACAGAGGAACATCCACAAGCTCACATGGAAGTCACCTGATGGTAGGACTATCAACCAAATAGACCACAGTATCATTAATTGTAAGTGGCGCAGGTCACTACAAGACGTCCATTTCTTTGAAAATAGAACAGGAGAACAGCCGTCCCTATTTTACCTACTGTTAAATCCGCCTCAGGGGTCAAATGACCATAGTCTTTACAATGGGAAGCTGCTACTTACACACAAAGACCACTAGCTGGCGCCTCTTGTAAATCAGCCTGCGTCCTACACATACAAACTGCAAAATAGCTTTATATTAGCTTATCCTGAGGGTCCTGAAATATTAGGGGATTTTTACTCACTTGGTCAAATGACCCCACCCATGGCTGTTCTAGTGTTAAGGATATTACAGTTGGGAAGAAGAAGTCTATTTGTCTATTTTCTATCTGTAAACTGCAACATTTTGCTTTCACTAATTAAAGTTGTTCTACACTGATGAAAGAGTGAGGAAGAGAGTGTTTACTGTGAGTAGCCTACAGTAGGCTACATGTAGTGCCTGTCACCTCTGCTAAACAAAATTATCCTCATTATCTCCAGTAAACAGGGTCTTGCTGTTTGTGTGCGCTGCAGGATGCATTTAACTTTCCCACAAGTGTATATGTTATTAGGCTACTGAAAGCTTGCCTAGACACAGTGGTGTAGTCTACGTGATACGCAGGACTACGCCGTATGCCCACTAGGAAAGGCCAAGGATTTCCATATACCCACTTAAAAATGTGTGAGGATACGTAACGGCGTTTTGTGACAGAACTTTCACACTTTCATTCATAAAATTCACCCAGTCTGTGTTACGAAGCATTTGACTTTTGGACCATTGGGACTGACTATAGCGTCATGTGCCATCAACGGGGGGAGATGCGACATGAAATATGTCAAAATGCAGCACTATCATGCACAGATCAGCCTTATAACATGTCTAATGTTAACTGTATAACTGTCTAACGTTATATATCTAACATTACACAGGGAGCGCAGACTTATTTTTATGGCGTTCCGAAATGAACGATATGAGGCTGGGAGGGGAAAATCACAATTTGATACCCACTAGAAAACACTAGACTACACCACTGCCTAGACATTCAGTGTTTCAGCGATTAACAGTAGGCCTTGCCTTATAGACTGAGAGAGAGAGAAAGAGAGAGAGAGGGAAGGAGACATTCTGTTTTGAGAATGGCTTTGAAGCATTTGTTTGTAGAGGGGATGATTTGATAAGACAGGGATTCCTGTAATGGTTTAAATGTCACACAGTCAATAAAGATCTTGGCACCCTGTCACTTCTGGTTTGTATTATGACAGAGAATGCTATTAACAAATAGAACCAGAATTACCCAAGTGACATTCACCCATTGTAGTTTTTCATATTGTGTTTTTTTTCTGGTTCCGACGACACCCATGAAGTGATTCCTCCCATGTTATAATTTCTAAGTTCTACAATTAATATTGGCATTAAAGAAACCTCTAGAAGGATGGCATTTAATCAGATTCATTATTCCTTTAAATACTGGGCAGCACAAATCGTATTTGCTTCAGAAGTGTGTGGTTCAGTGGCAGCTAAAGGTTAGAGAATCCTATTAAAATTCATGAATTAATACCCACATTCTACAAGCCTCATGCTTTGTCAGATGTATTTCAATATGATGAACACATAATGATAATACTTTTCAGATGCATGTATCCGACAGTGACCTCAAAAAGGTTTTCATTAATTTGTGTTTGATCAGTAAGGAGAGGAGGAGAGCATGTCAGCGCAGCTCATCTTATGAACAAATTGGACACCTGTTATAAAGTGTGGAGGCTACTTAAGGACACACTGGAAAGGAATATTCTAAAACTAAACTAGATTCTACATTGTTTTCTATGTTGTTTTCTTCAGCATTGTTCCATTGACTCAAAATGTGTCATTGTATAATTCATGGCAACACGTCTATATTCTGAGCACATGTTAAATGTCCTTATCTTGCTTTTGCATTTGCTTTAAATGTTTTATCTGATGTTAACCCACCATGGGCTTGGCCCCAAATGCGTCGTGCGAGTGTGGTGCAGAGGACCAAACCGCAGACCATGTTATCCTGGATTGCCCGGTGTACCACCCACCCAACGGGATGCATGGTCTGTCGGTATCAGATGACAAGACGATGACATGGCTTCTGGAGGGGTGTCCAGAAATATAGGCCGGGTGAGCCCCTCAACCAGGTCTCGGGGTGGTAAAAGGGTAGCCCCTCGGCCCCGAGCCTGGTGGAGTGGAGAGGAAACAGCAACTCATACGCAGAAGAAAGAAGAACCCACCATGGGGAGCAGTGTTCCCAATGTTAGCAACAAACGATACAGGGTTGATATTGTCATGCAAGAGAGCAACAACTTGTTTGTTTCTACATTGTCAAAATGGATATTGTCCTTAAATGAAGGACCTTGAAAACACTGGTATTATTACATAAAGTAATAAAGTCACATCACTGGAAGAATTTAGTGAGAATGCTGTAAGTGTGAGTGCCAATGAGGAAAGTAATACATAGTATGAGGAACAGCCTTTGTTTTGTGAATAAACGGGTCCACACAAGCTCCTGGCCTGAGCTAGATTACTCTTCCTGCTACGACTGGTGAATTGATGAATTACTTGCTTTGTCAAATGTATCGATTGTAAGTCGCTTTGGAATAAGGCGTCTGCTAAAGGCCAAACATGTAAAAATGTATGGCTATTTGGCCTTCTACACACAGGATTTCATCATAAATCTACTGTATTGTACATAGAGTGGGAGAGTGGAGCATCAGTTCCTATTTTGGCTCGACAATCCAGAAGTTTGGATTAACAATTATATAACTAATATTAATCAATTAATATAACAATTACCGTGAGGTTAAAGTAGAAATGAGCTTTTTAATTTGATAGTATTTGTGTACATTATTGGTTTCACCATTCAGATATTGCAACACTTTTTATGCATAGTCCCCCCTATTTCAGGTAGTTTTTCGAGTTTTTCGGGCCCAAAAAGTGGAAAGTTGGCCAAGTCAATCCTCCTATTGAACATTAATTTAATTTGCTGAAAAGGACACTGAAGGCAAAATGTCCTCAAAACAAACAGGCGAAGTTGGCTGCAGTCTGGGCCTGGCAGAGCATCATGGGATAAGACACCCAGCGTCTGTTGAGGTTGACGGGTCACAGACTTCAGGCAGTTATTGCATGCCAAGAATTGTCGACCAAATACTCACTTGGGTCAACCAAATCACATTTGGGTACCCTGAAATAGGGGGAGGGCTATGCATTAAAAAAAAATGATTGTAATTTCTGAATGGTGAAACTAATATGTAGGCTACACCATCAAATCAAAGCTGATAATCTCTGCTTTAACCTCATACAGTAGTAATTGTTTTATTTAAAATCCAAACTTTTGGAGTGTAGAGTCAAAAAACCTTACTTACATAGGACAGCTTATGTAACAGAGTTTGCTGGCCCGAGGGAGCCACTAGCCTACTTGACAGCAGAAGAGAACATTTCTCTCCAATTCTGAATGGCAGTCAGTCTGTTTTACAATCAGTTTACAGGGAAAAAGTGTTTATGCTGGGATGTTGCAGCAATGCTGCCTCACATTTTCAAAGTGAGCAATTTGATAGATTGACATTGCCAAGATGAAAACACATTTTACAGGAAGCAGAAATGAACACAAGGAGTATTTTGCTTCCCTGAAACGTTTATTTTGCCAGCAACCAGGGTAAAAAACAGGTAAGAAATATATATAAATATACACTTCGTGCACACGCTTAGCCTGTGAATACAATCGTGTACAGGTATATGTTCTACACCTGTAAGTGACTGACCTGGAAGAAAAAAAACGGTGGAAAAAAAAGTTAATAACAAACAAAAAACTACGCTTGCAAAATGTTTGGTGAGTGAAGCTAAGTGGCAGGCTGCAGAGTCATGGGTATTCTAATTAATGGCCTGTCATATTAAATAGACGCACGTCTATCCAGTAATTCCAAAGAAACAGATGATGGTGAAAAGGTGCTTCCAACGCACTCTGTCTTTCCATACCGCTTAATCATCATAATGGTGTCAGTAGGGCGCTGTAAGATGACAGGGAAAATTGCTGGCAATAATTCATTTAGAGAAGCAATCTCAATGTTCACTACTTGGGCTTAATATGCCGGCACAGTCATTGTTTACCATTAAAATCGATGAAGCTGTCGTTTCCGGCTCTGCCCGAGGAGTCATCTCCATCTGAGGGCGTTGGCTGAGTCGGATTCCCAGAACGGTCCTCATTTGCATCGGGAGGACCGGGGAGGGAGCGTGATGTGATAAGCAATTATAGAGGTGTCAAAGGTTCCAGTACTGAATGGAGCAAATTAAGATAAGTGGCTGCCAATCAACATCCATCACCAAAGAAGGAAAAAAAAATATATTAATCGAATTCAAAACTCCCAAGACTCACAAACTGACTTTTCTCTTACAGCTGTCAAGGGGGCGGTAAACACCATCCGTGTTTTTGAACATAATTTACTGTCTGTCGTGTTTTTGACCCCGATCTCGCGTAATACATACGTATTTTAACGATCCTGTATGAGGCCCGTTAACAGCTCCTCCAAGGGAGTTAACTCTCTTGGTGTTGTGGTTAGCGCGGCCGGCGGTTATGCGGGAGGTCGGGGTTCGACTCCCGCATGGGGCGAGTTACACTACCAGTTCACGTTCGCTACACTGGTGTCAGAAAGTTGGGATGGAAGGAAGGCCATCGGAGAGCCGTGTCCACGTGAGGGACTTGACATAGTGAAGCGTGAGAGCACGCTCTCCCGAACGGTGCGGATAGTGTACCGATCCTGTATGAGGCCCGTTAACAGCTCCTCCAAGGGAGTTAACTCTCTTGGTGTTGTGGTTAGCGCGGGAGGTCGGGGTTCGACTCCCGCATGGGGCGAGTTACACTACCAAGTTCCCGTTCGCTACAGTATAATAACATTCCTCAATACATATAGAAAGTACAATTCAGACATGTGTGAGAAGGAACAGCCTGATGAAAGATACTATAGGCTACTTGCTACATGAATCTGTTGTGGTGATATCTGTTATTTCTCCTCCGTTGTAGAAACATTTGGTTTGCTTTGGAGGGACACAAATTGAATATTTAATGAATGTTGTCTTCTGTCGTCACTTTTAAGGATATCATGACATAGATGCTTGACACAATTCAGAAAGAAAAGCACAGCACATTCCAAAGAAGCAGTTCAAGTCTTTCTGGGTTACATTCCAGCTTCTATAGTCAAATAAAACAAGGAAAAATTTTCGTTAAGCATCTTGTTCTGTGTTTCCTTTAAAAAAAATAAAGAAGATAATCTCAACAACAACTTTGTGCAGCGGAGGATATTCACAAATACAAACATATTGATTGAAGTGTGTCCTGGGAACAGAATGCTGCAATTCCAATCAAGGTCTCAAATACAATTTTAATTGAAATCAATAGTGGCTTGGTCACTGTAACATTGAACTTTTTCTCTGAAACAGGAGATCCATAGAGCCATAAAGCACTCACAAATACCTATAGGGAGTAGACGTGAATTGGTCATTATTCTATTAACTCTTTGATGCACAACATGAGTGGAGAGTTTATTTTCTACAGTGGGGTGCAGAAATGTGGGCACCCCTAGTCAAAATGCCTTTTACAATTAATATCTACGGGTGTGTTCTCATTAGAACATTTGCGTCACTTGGAATCTGAGTTTTGGATAAAATTAGCTTTGCTCTGCGTCATTTGGAGTTGTGAGAACGCGCATTCGAAGTCACTCCCGGAGCAAACAACCGACGCATGCTCCGCTTGAAAAGGGTGGTTTCGCTCCGGTTAGAAACAATGCATATATCACTTCGCTTTTGGTGAGAACGCTGCTCAAGGCTGTCCATAGGAAAACAACAGCGCATGCGTGTTGATCTGGATAAGAGCGGGACGAACGGTCAGATCTGCCTAGCAAGCCCAGTAATTTGCAGGTGGTGAAGATCTATTTCTCGCTCATGCTCGTATTGATCTTGATTTGCCATTATCTGGCACCAAAAACCAAAAAGCAGCGCCAGTAGGGCGAACGCCATACGTTGTTGTGGGTCCATCATTCCTGTCTCTGTTGAATTCCCTCTACATTTTTCTGACCAATCAACTACCACATCTGTTGTTTCGATTGCGTGCTTTGATGACGTATGTTTTACTTCGTTTACATAAAGGGCTGTGAGAACGCAAATCAGAGAAATAATTTATGCAACAATGTTGCATAAATCTCATCCACTTGCTCCGGGTCATGATTCGGATTTTCATGTGCAGAACATGATCTGAGTGAAAAGAAGCAAACCTAACCTCTAGATTGTACACCACCAGAGACTGAAAGGGAAAAATCAGCGAGTCTCCTCCTGTAGAACACCCCTGGCAGTAACAACATGTTTGTATGCAAACCGAGTGTCGGGGAGGGCAATCCATTTCAGAACCTTTCCGGACCGACACAGCATTCTTAAATGAAACATCTCTTTCAAGGGATCTCCTTCCCTAATTACCACTGATTAAACACAGACATCACAACCATTATTAGGAAGCTTTTTAGAAAGCTTGAATGTAAGTAACAGACCTTTAAAAGACCCACATCAGAGAAACACCTTTTTTTATTTGAGTTCACTGCTTGTACGTCATTATGTCAGCCAACGGCTTTTTTTTCCCAGAGGGGAATTATTCACCTAGCATTGTATTAGTTCCCTACTGCATTCGCCAGATTAGGTTTGATGTAATCCTTAAAGCAGATGCTGCGCAGCACACTGGAGCCCCTCTGAGAGGATCTTGAGCTTCTTCAAAAGCTTTGAAAACTGAAAAGTATCAAGATCGCTGCTCCATCCGGTGGGTTGGAAGTAGAGGAAAAAGTGTCAGACGAGTTTGTTCACTAGTCCTGCTTTATTACCTCTGAATATAGACTCAGCCTGGACGAATTCACGGAGTTGAGGCTCTGAGCCACTCTGACAGATAAGCGCAAAGAGATGACCAGATTAGAGGCTGTTGCGAACTTTAAAAAACGAATACATTAAACAGCAGGAGAGAATTAGCATAACGCAGGTGGCCTGAGTCCCCCAGCACATCTAAAAACGTTTTTTTTGTTTTGTTTTACATCTAAAGCCGTGTTTCTCCACCCCCCCCGGATGCCATCTGACCTGGCCAGGGGTGAGGTCCCCAACAAATAGTCTGATGTCTGATGTTGATGACATAATAAAGTAGTAAAAAAACGGTATTTATGCAACTTATCTTGAAAATGCAGCTCATTAGCCGCCTCTTACATCATCAAAATGTATCTCACATGCCCCTTTTTGGATTTGGATATCATTGGAGAAGGAGTACCCGATAGTGTCAAGTAGGGCCATTGCAACTCTGCTACACTTCTCTACAACTTAAGCGAACTGAGCTTTTTGAGCCTAACTTACATCAAGAACAAGTACAGAGAGCTGGAGACTGAGGGCTGTGGACCAGGAGCTCCGTGTCTCCCTCTCATCCATCCCTGCCAGGATAGGACGGCTGTGAGCATCGTCCCAGGGGCAGGTTTCCCATTGAAGTCACATTTACCTCCCCTCTCACTCAATAACCTCTAATGGTGTGTGTGTGTGTGTATGTGTGTGTGTGTGTGTGCGCATTGGCCGTCAGAGGGATGCAGAGTCAATTTTAATACATTTTAGACTCGGGTGACTCGAGATTTCGCATACTTTTAAAGGGTGCCGTGACTGAAAAGCAAAGTTGAGAAACACCGATCTAAAGGACATCCACTCATCCACTGTCACGGGCCGTCCCGCCAGAGGGACATCAGGGGAGTAAAGAGAGTGTTGTGCCTCCTCATCTGACACGCCCCCGTGAGCCTCGTTCTGGCGCCCCCTCCCGGCCGGATTGAGTGGGCCGGATCTCTGGCTCTGTTTGCAGCAGGTGTGGGCTATTACCTTTCAGCCCAGCTGTCCCAATCACCACCTGGACAGCCGCCTACTTAACCCTGCTACAGACGGAGATCCAACGCTTGAACATAACTACTCTCTCCCGGATCTCTCTCCCTGGCTCGACCCCTGGACCCCCTCTGACTACTCTCTTCTGGATTTCCCTCCCTGGCTCGACCCCTGGACTCCCCTCTGGACTACTCTCTCCTGGATCACTCTCCCTGGCCCGACCCCTGGACATTCCCCTTGACTACCCCCTCTGGATCTCGGACTTTGCTCACTAGGGTAGTATCGCAGCACATAATACAACACCCCTGACCTCATACACGCACACACACATAGTATAATTACACACCCCATAACTATCGCCTGCATCACACCTTATGTTTGTTTTTCCACTAGTTAGTGTAGGGCCTATTTCTTTGTGTATATCATCCTTAATAAATCATTGTATATTCTCCTGGCCTCTGTCTCTGTTTCTCTGGGGTTCCACCACATTTGGCTTTTCCAGTTTTAAGGTGTGCATAACAGAGAGAGGGCACCAGCATAAACCAGAGATGCCCAGAGCCAGCACCGCGACCCCCCCCCCCCCCCCGCCCCAACCTGTACCAACTCGATATAGGGGCCAACACCATGCTCCCAGGCCTAACCAACCTCGACCAGTCCACTGGAGCAGGTCACCCCCCTGCCCACAGACAACGACTTCAGCCAGACCCAGATAACGCACGGGGCAACCAACAACCATCTCCCCCCCCCTAATCTGTGTAGCCTATTCCACACACCTGCATGGGGACAGATATCCGCTGACTAGGCAGAAAGAAGAGCAAGGCCTTGGGAGTAATTTTTGCAATGCAGCTGAAATATAAGTGTTGCCTTTGACTAATTTATAAATCAGTTCTAGGAACTCAATGTATGGACTAAAAAAGCACTAAGGGACATCCTTTGTTTCAAAGAAGTTCATGGAAAATACATGATTACCTTTAAGCAACTACCAAAGGCCATATAAAGTTTGGGATTGTGTAAGGTAAATGCTAGAGTCAAGATAAAAATAAAAAAACTGTATTTAAAAGTCTGTATTAATAAAAGTTTGAGTGAAATAACATTGTAATGACTAAGCTAATAGATAGATAGACTTTATTTGTCATTGTTACAGTACAGGTACCAAACAACGAAATTTAGGAGGGGAGGCTCCCCTGGGAGCTAATAGGCAATAGTACCCAAGCATTGCTACGGTATTTCTTTACATCCTCATCTTCAAACAATGTATGGATTTAACTGATTTTTTTAAACACTGTAATGCAAGCAGAAAGTGTATCACTCAAAACTCAAGGTATGAAAGTCAATAGTTGTGAAGTGGTGGTGCTCTTACCAGAGGTTCATACTGTACAAGAACTGTACTGCTGAAGAGGTGCTCAATCATTGTGTAGCACACGGTGAATAAAGGGTCAGGATGGCAACATGAATTTCTTCTCTAATGTTTAATGCTAATGTGTTACGAGGAAGAACCTTCATCAGAGCACTATAGTAACAATGTGTCAGAATGTTACAAATACACATGCACACACTACAAGACAATCCATCAAATGGAAACAGCACCACTTGTGCATACCAAACATATTACTTGTGTGTAAAGTGAGGTGAACTAAGTGATTACTAACAAAATAAGTTAAATAAAACCAAACGGAAACATTTGAAACAAGCTCTGCTGTACAGGACTATTGTACATCATACAAAACACTATGACGAATAAATGGTTGAATATATGTAGAAAAGGAAGTTCATCAAAAGAATGGTTTAGACCAGGGGTAGGCAACCTTTTTGATATGAAGTGCCATTTTAAAATGTTCTTGTTAGTCAGTGTGCCAACCACAATATCAACATTAATTATGACTCGACATCAAACCAAACCAAACAGACCAACTGATCTGCAATTTTATTCCACAACATGAACAACAATTTCCCGCAAAGAGCTATGTATGCAAAGCCATGTATGCTAAATAAACAGGCCTAACATTCAACTAACTGAAACTTGAACAAAATGACCAACATCTAAGACAACTAAACTTTGTGATGCGTAGCACAACTTTAAGCAAATTGGAGCGCTCAATTTCTACCCAAGTAGAATGCTAACTGCGCTCCCTATGGTTATCATTTTAATAAGTAGGCCTAACTGGATGGTGATTATACAAGGGTCTTACTTGTATGAATTATAATGTATATTTATATAATTATTTGGTTGTTACTTACATTTTATTATTTTATTCCAACCACAACAAACATTTTTTGTTGCAAAGAAAGAGCTATGTATGCAAAGCCATGTAAACAGTCCTAACAATCAATGTGATCCCTGGCCCTGTTTTCCTTTGCTCAACTCCATTATCTGGGGGTGGTACTTGGTCACTTTAAGTAACATGGCATGTCATTCACATCTACGCTCTCATCAAGTGCGAGGCTAAACACCGTCGCATCTTTCAAACCAGCGGTCTGCTGCGCTTTCACGTTTTCTGCCATTTCTCCTATTCTTCGTTCCACACTTCTGGCTGACACTGGGATGTCTTTTATTCTTGATTTTATTGTGTCTTTGTTTGATAAGCCTTCAAACAAAACATCTGAGCTACAGAGGAAAGCCTCCTTAATATATTTTCCATCAGTGAATGGCTTTCCACGTTTCGCAATGCAATGAGCAATGCGAAAGCTTGCTTCAGTTGCGTGATTTTTAGCAGTGGAAAAGGCTTTAAATGTGCTGGCCTGCTTCCCATACCTTGACACAGCACGTCTTATTGATTCGGCCTTGTCTGCTTCATCCTTGAACGATTTCTGATGTTTGGTCTCAAAATGCCGTTTAACGCTTGAAGTTCAAGACAAACAACATTTTCGTGACATAGATAGGACACATACAGCACGGTCTTTCTGGGACACAAAACCCCACTCTTATTATATATTATTATTATTATTATTATTATTATATTGTTATGTGTGCTTAACAGTAAAACTTGTATCGAATCGAATTCAGAATTTTACTTTGAAAATTTGCGCCAGAATACGTCTCTCGTGGAGTGGAAGAGAGACGAGGGCTGCATTCGTAAATTCGCCCTGAGAGCGCCGGAGCGTCCCCGAGACTGCCTCTAGTCATTACTTGGTCCCATTATGACGTTGAACCCAGTGTGCGCGAATTTACGAACGCGGCCAACATAAAATAAAATAAAAACATTCTCCCATTCTCACACTTATTGCTTGCGTGCCACTGTTTAAGCTGTAGCGTGCCACTGCTGGCACGCGTGCCATAGGTTGCCGACCCCTGGTTTAGACTATAGATTGTCTGTCTGTCTAACTATCCATCTATCAGACTGACAGAGACAGACAGAGAGAAAGAGAGAAAGAG